>NC_140229.1:9091078-9548578 GCF_951802725.1 Rutilus rutilus
TATTGATAACGCGGCACATCAGATTGTAATGGCTCGTTTGGAATAAACAGCTCAAAATGTCTAAATCACATCACAGGAATCATCGAAAACCAAAACAATGATATACATCTCAATAAAGAAGAAATAATCACATATGGAACAGCGTCATTAAGCTAGACTAACAGAAACAACAGCTGGGGGCGTGTGTGACACAGTTATAAATAACTAATACCGATTTCTATAAACTCAAACATAAGGCAAACATGCTTACTTGTAGGTCAATGACTAACACCTCAAGGTAACTTCTGGAGCAAATATCACAGATAAACAGCAATAAATGTCCTCTCAGCAATCTGCACAACATAACAGTTCAGCAGGCAGCGGCAGCTTAACTCACGAGAGTGCTCAGTCCGAAGATGATGCACGATGTCAGAATAAAAGTCCTCTCTTAAAGGAGCCTTTACAACAGATGCTATTTCATTTGCCATTCACAAAAAAATTCGGACTCACTAGGAAAATAAAGATAGCTATGTCAGACTACTCTTTATTGATTATAGTTCAGCATTCAATGCTATCGTCCCCTCAAAACTGATAACCAAGCTGCATAACCTAGGGCTGCCTTCTGCACTGTGTAACTGGATAATAAGCTTCCTCACCAGTACACAACAACATGTTCATATTTGGAAAAAGCTCCTCCAGCACCATCATAATGAACACAGGCACTCCTCAAGGCTGTGTCCTCAGCCCCATGCTATACACTACTTTTTCATGCATGACTGTGTCGCTACCCAGCACAACAACGTCATCATAAAATTCACAGATGACACCACAATCATTGGTCTTGTCACAGGCAATGATGAGACTGCTTACCAGAAGGAAGTGTTTGAAACTGTCACATGGTGTGAGGCTATTAACCGCACACCGAACTTCAGCAAGACCAGGAAACTGGTGAAGCTGGTAAGGAAGGCCAACCAGAGAATATACAACCCCATACTGCATTAAACTGATAAGCTTGGACAATTTAAACCCCAACTTTACACAGACACTTGACACTTTAATATTAATGTCATTTTATTGTTACCTGCACTGCATCTGTCACAGTATGTTCATTGTGTTTACTTTTCATGGACTTTCAGTTTATTTTCATTCATCTTCTGTGTTCCTTGTTCAGATTCCCGCCACTCGTTTGTCTCCATGGTCACCATCATTATGAGTTTGTTTGTGTCAGCTGTGTGATTAATTATCAGCATTTGTGTTCCTACTTAAGTTGTACCTTCTCCTGCACTCCTTGGTTTGGTATTGATCATGTCTGCACGCTGTTTTGCATGTTGACTGTTTGGATTATTCTAATAAACCTTGTGTGCTACATTCCTTATCTTAATATTTATTGAACTTAAGCGTGACAGAATCATTATAATGTAAAATGAATTTTAATCTCTTATTCTTTTATTTATATATATAGCATTAAAAAAGCAAACAGCGTTAAAAAAGCTTATTTTTTTCAGGCTAGACCAGCCAATGCGCAGGTGCAGTCCTAAGCTGAGTTTAAGGTTTCGATGGGAACCAGAGCTTCTAACGGCTTCTAAGGTCAGAGCCGGTGATCTGGCCGCTCCGCAGTGGCTCAGCAATTGTGGTGATGGGACGTTATATCTCTGTTCCCTCCTGCAAGAAACGGGGGTTACATACGTAACTTAGAGCTTGCTTTTTTCCCAGTTGACCCAAAGTCCCAACTGATTGAGGTGGAAAGATGCATTGGAAAATGCGTTACTGTGTTAACATTTTGAACGGAAGCTTGTGAAGGGCCAGATTTAAAACTCACAGTTCCATTTTTCTGGCTGCTCTCTTAAGGGCCTGAGTGTGCTTGTTGTACCACGCCGTTGGACTATTTTCTTTAATCTTCTTTAAGCGCAATGGAGCAACTGTGTCTAAAGGGCTGGAAAAGAGAGAGTTAAAAGTTTCTGTCGCAATATTGAGTTCTTCTAGGATGCTGAGATGATGAAACTGATCATGAAGATTATTAAAAAAGCAATCTTTTAGTGGCAGAAGTGATAGGTCTAACATATTTGTAACACGGAGTCGGCTGTATACAGTAGCCAGCACAAATCTCAAACGTGATTTATCATTTACACTATATATTGCTACATTAAGCACCAACACTTCAAAAGCATTATATTTGAAACTAGACTTCTTAGTAATTCTGAAAATATTACTATAAATTACAGCAACACCTCCCCCTTTGCCTTTCAGACGAGGTTCAGCACATCTAGATTATAGTCTGTAATCATATCATTAACAGTAAGTGCTTTTGACGTAAGGGATCGAATATTCAGCAACCCAAGCTTTATCATTTGCTCATTTGTATTATATCTGTTTTTTTATTTGTTGAACATCAATTACATTTTTACCCTTAGATGGGTTTGGAAGTTTTTTGTATGTCCTAATTTGGGGAACAGACACAGTCTCTATATGATGATATCTTGGTGAAAGAGGCTCTATGTGATGGGATTTATCTGACCTTGGTGATGTGAGACAGCTAGCAGACGGTCGGTTTAGCCAGTCTGTCTGCTTCCTGACCTGAGCCCCAATTCATGTTTGAGCTCTAAGGCTATGTGCCATATTAGTAGCGAGAACAGCAGCACCATCCCAGGAGGGATGAATACCATCTCTTTTCAACAGGTCAGGTCTGCCCCAAAAACTTTTCCAATTGTCTATGAATTCTATATTATTTTGCGGACACCATTTAGACAACCAGCCATTGAGTGAGGACAGTCTACTAAGTATCTCATCACTCCTGCGAACAGGAAGGGGGCCAGAGAAAATTACAGTGTATGATATCGTACTTGCGAGTTCACACACCTCTTTAACATTAATTTTAGTGATCTCCGACTGGCGGAGTTGAACATCATTAGTGCAGACGTGAATAATAATCTTAGAGAATTTATGATTAGCATTAGCCAGCACTTTTAAATTTGCTTTGATGTCAGGCGCTCTGGCTCCCAGCAAACATGTGACTATGGTGACTGGTGTCTCTTTTCTATTTATATGTAATAGAATCGCCAATAACTAGGGCACATTCAACAGGATTCTCAGTGGGTGTTTCACTGAGTGGGGAGAATCTATTTGAAGTTGTAATCGGAACGGAAGAACTGTGTTTTGTCCTGCGACTACAGCGTCTCACCGTCAACCAACTGCCCTGCTGCACAGGCTCTACAGCCAGAACCGAACAATGTACAGAGTTCACTAAGCTAGTCGCATCCAAAGCAGTATCTAAAGCCCTTGCATGCTTACTATCCTCGATTAAAGTTTGGATGCGTGTCTCTAGTTTTTAAATCTTCCCCGTCAGCTTGGCTATCTCCCTGTATTTATAACATGTAATTCCTGTGCTAACAGAGAAGGCTATGCTAAACATGTTACATGAGGTGCTAGTAACAATAAGAGGAGAAGATGACATGACTCACCGTGTTTGTTGACTGATCCTACTCACCTAAGTTGTTTGATGAACTCGTAAAAAGGCGCGTGCGAGAAAATAAATAAATAAAAATAAATAAAGAGTGGACGGATGGCACGCAATATACAGTATACAATATACAATAACAGGCTAGCGAATTACTAGCGTGTTGTGCAGTGATTCAAAACAGAAAGATATACGAAGCTAACAGACGCAAACCAATGCAACATCTGCAGCAGGAGCAACGAGGCAGACAAGCACATGCAGCAAATGCCTAAAATGAAAATCAGGTGCACTGTTGCACAGGTGCAAATGATTAGAAGCTCATTCTACTCTCTCTGGAGTAGAGAGAGCACAATGAATTGTTCTTCATGCGCAAAGTAACTAAAATTTTAAACTGTTTAAAGAAAAGGCTCAATCTGTTGCATAGATATGATACACTACTCATATCTCTTCAACGTTGACTCCATTGTCTTCCAACGTTGCTTCAAGCGCATCATTCTGCGCATGGGATGTGCATAAACCACTCTGTATTGGACCCTTTCATATTAGGCCTATAAAACTTTTGCGCAATGAAAGATTATAAATAGCCTTTCATGTTCTGTCCTATCTATCATATGTTGTTGCCTTATTAAAAAGCTGTGCTATACATTTAAATTCATTATTCATTTCATAGTATATATAAATACATTTTTCATTAATGTATTTTATAACAATACAGAGATTTGTGTTTTATTTGTTCCCCACTAAATGTTTTTTCCCCCCACTATAATAATAACTATAAGAATAACTTTTGCTGCTGAATTATCCACTAACCTCATTTATAATAGTATTTTTGCCATAGATTATGAATATAGCCTTCTCTTACTCTTGCTGTTTAAATCTTTGCAAATAAATATCTTCTGAAATTTGTTTTGACAGAGATGGTTGGTTCTTTTAATTTTTCAATTCCTCAGAAAATGGCCCGAGATGTTTTAAAATCTTATAAAACTGAGATGTTTATACAGTAGTTAAATTTTTATAGTATACAAAACAATCGTCCAGACAAGATGATCATTACCACAGTATTATATTAGTATTAATACTAAAGTCCTCTGATTTAATTTCCATCTTGCAGACGGCAAGGTGCATTTTAACGAAACGAGAGACCGCATCTGCGGTGATACAAGAGATGTGCTGTGTTATAATGTGTTGCTATTGACGACGGTCATATAATTTAATGTTTATGCTTTAAAAAAAGTGCATAGAATTGCTAATTTTATTTGTTGTTTGTTGATTTTCAAATATACAACTTGTTGAAATGTTTTCAGTTCTTTTTGAACATTTTCATCTCATTTGATCAAAACTGTGATAATACTGATAATCGTGATAATTTTGGTCACTATAATCGTGATATGAAATTTTCACACCGTTTCATCTCTGCGTCGAATGTGACTGACTGAAGGGGAACCATCTTTCTATACCTATAGTCTTTGGTAAGAATCTAGCTCAGTAATTCATAGCTCAGCAAGACACTGAGCATCAATTATCAATGAATAATATTTAACTAAAATTAAGTGTAACATTATTTTAAATTTACCAGTTCGATAATGTGACTTTTGACTAAGAAGTGAGTAAATGATCACAATTTTAACTGGCATTTGCTTTTTTTTGCTTTTTTTTTATGAGAAATACTAATAAAAACATGTAAAATCATTCGTAGCCAAGACCTGTGTAAATAAAATAATAGAACATATTACTAATAGTAATCTAATGAAACAACCAAAACTAGATGAACATTTAGTAGGAAATGTATGATTTATTTATAATTAAAATATATTAGAGTTGATAAATGTGCCTGCAGTGTGACACATTCAATTTCCTGTTCTGAGGTATCACATTACATGCTGTTTAAATGCATTTACAATATTTGGTAATATAGTTATATATATAACTATACTAACTATATTAACAAATATCGTAAATGCATATAAACAGCATGTAATGTGATACAGTACATAAGAACAGGGATAGGCAGAGGATCTCATTTAGAAATAGTTAACCTATGGACTTTCAGACTTTTAGACCATTTGAGAAAGAACTGTCTGACTTCTTTGATCCTGATGCAGTAGATGAAGGGGTTCACTAGTGGTGGAAGCAGACTGTAGAACATGACCAGGGCAATCCTCTGACTGCTGTTTATCTGAATGTTGTTGGGGATGCTAGAACAGGAGTAAACAACGAAACGAGGCACATAATAGATAATAATGATAGTCAGCTGTGTGGCACAGGTAGAAAAGGCTTTCATACGACCCTGTGCATTTGCTATACGAAGCACAGACACCAGGATACATACATATGAAAAGATGATGAAAGAGAATGGCACGAGAAGCACAAACATTGCTACACCATAGGCAATGAGATTCTGTTGGCTGACATCTGCACAGGCGAGCTGGTTTATAGACCCAGCGTCACAGAAGCAATGAGCGATCATATTTGGCCCACAGAATGGCAGTTTCAGTGTTTGCATTAAGCCGATGGTTGGGGCAATCATTGCAGTAACCCAGGAAAGCCCTATTAAAAGGCTCATTGTGCGGTTAGTCATTAAAACAGGGTATCTTAGTGGGTAACAGATCGCCAAGTACCGATCTAGAGCCATGATCATCATAATAAGAGAGTTTAGGGTCCCAAAATAGTGAATCAGCTGCCTCTGAAACAGACAAACGTAGAAGGTAATATAACCGTCATTAAACCAGTAGCGAGAAATGACTTTTGGCAGAGCAACTGTGCAAAAACCAATATCAGACAAGGACAAACTCAGCATGATAATATACATAGGCTTAAAGAGGCTGCGTTCAGTCACAAACAGGACCACAATGAGAGCGTTTCCAGTGATTACAGCGATGTAGATGCAGAACAAAAGTGCTGCCATCAGGCTGTAGTATTCGGGCTGAAGTCCAGGGAAGCCCACGATGAAAAACTCGGTTACAACAGAAGCTTCAGTTTCGTTTGCCTGTGACATACTAAAACATACAGTTAACATCTGTTTACAAAAGAACCAAATGTATCTGCCTTTTACACATGACATACCTTGTAAAAATGGTTTTGATTTGATTTTCTAAATTGTGAAATACTAAAACATACAGTTAACATCTGTTTACAAAAGAACCAAATGTATCTGCCTTTTGACATACCTTATAAAATAACTTGTGGCTTTGATTTGCTAATTTAAAAAATATATATTTTCTTGAAGTTAAAATTATTCTTGGCAACATTTAAAAATACAATATAATAATAATAATAATATACATTTATTTAAATAAAGTTCACCTATGAAATTATAAATGATTGTAAATGATAAAATATATCATTTATAAATATTGTTTTTCATAAAACATGTAAAATATACATTAATTATAAAACAATATATTGAGTAATTAAGATGAAAGAATTTTCTTTAAATTATTTACACATTCTGTGATTTCAAATATTTGCAAAAATCTAAATGTAATTTTGGTTTGTATTTCAGCTGATCACATGATTACCTTGATTATTCCTCTGTTGAGTTATGTGACATCTGCTAAGAATATTCCTGGCTCAGTGTGTCATGTTTCTCAGTGATCAGTGCAGATGCGTGTGGTTTCATTGTTTTATAGGCGTAGAATCAGCGTTAAAGCCTGTAGGGTCCAACACGTCATGAAGGATCATGTTTTGAATTATTTGATGTCGTGAAACTGGGCTGACCTTTGGTGTTTAGGGAGTGGGGAATGTGTTTTGCTAGAATATAACTATGGAATGAAGTTTGGCTTGGTTCCTCTTCCCTGATAGATATAACATTTATTTGCACAACACAGAAACATCAGCCGTTTCATTTCAAATTTGGTGCAACATAAATATTTTTTTTCTCCAGCCCAAAGTATCTTAGGCCTATTATTAGAAGTCTCTTTTATGACTCGTCAAGTTGGACAGCAAACAGCTCCTTTATGTCATGAATGTGAGCTTTTTGTGCCACCTTGTGGGTAAATGATAACTACACACCATAACACCAATCAAATTACAAGAAACATTTATTGCATTATTTTTTGTTTTATTTATTTTAATTTAATATTTTGTACTATATTTTAAAGCAAACATCTCAAATAAGAGAATTTTTTTATATATATTACAGTTGATGAATCCGAGGATTCCGCATTTTGAGCCAATACATACACTATTGATTGTCTCACACAGAACACCTTTTAAGGACATTTTATAATGGAAAAATAAACGATAATGGATTTGATAATGTTTTTAAAAAGATAGAAACATTGTTTAAACAGACAGAAACTGAAAAATTACTATATTGCACATGACTCCAGGAAAATGTGGCAAGGTCTAACACACATCACAGACTTTAAAGGCTGGAATAATAAATCATAAATACTGCTCTGATTTACACCTGAGAAGACAATGACCCACATAATGAGCCTTTCATTCAGGTGCGTCACACAAGAAAGAATGCGAAAAAAAATGAAATACAATTATATATATATCTATATCTATATATCTATCTCTATCTATCTCTATCTATCTATCTATCTATCTATCTATCTATCTATCTATATATATATATATATATATATAGGCCTTTCTGTACCTCAGATGCCACTCAGAGGGACTGCCAAGATGGGCCGGACCCTACCTGGATCAAAGCCAGGACAGCGGAATTGTTAGAACATAACCTGAGATTCGGGAGATGGGTGAAAAGACACTTCAAGAGGCCGTTAACATCTCACAATAGTACATCACTGCGTAAATATGGCCTCCCAGTATAGAACTGGAACTAAATTTGCAACACAATTGTTATAGATTATATTCCACCCATCTCCTAGACATGAACACTGAACACACAACTCCATCACTACACCCGCACAGCATCATCACCTGGAATAGATCAAGTCTATCCAGGCTGAACACTACACATCATGAGAAGATAAAGATGATGTAGAGTCCAAAAGTGTCACTTCACTAAAGATCTATTGTCCATCTTCACACTAACAGATCCAGATAGCTTCACACACATAGGATGGTACAGCCGATCCCATGATCACGGTCTAACAGAGACACACATAGCATATGCTATCCACAACACACTGCCAACTCATGGGAAAACACTGTAATATACATATGAATGGCTAAAGTCAGAAGTCAGTGATGAAAATTATAAAGCAGAGACAGACCTGCTATTACATTTCAAAATGTTTCAACTTTCTGACCGTTATTAGAGTGGTTGGAAAATCAGAGGGCCCCTGATTTCTCAACATACCACTAATAACAGAAACATCATAAAAATGGATAGATCTGAAGTGTGAGCGCTTCAATCAATTACAAAATGTACAATTTAACCCTGTCATCGACTGTGACTGTGACACAAAACACACACACACGGTTGCAAGGAATGAACCATCTCCATTCTTGTATGCCTAAACATGTTCCAAGTCACTTAGATCTGCATAGGTGGCTTGCATTGGAAGATTCATGAACAAACAAAGTGATTATTATATATACATGCATTTCTTCCTAATTGTGATTGAATATAAATTACTGTTATTACAAGATTTATTGATGCCTACCATTGATTTGATTATTTAGGTTACACCAGAGAATGTCTAATAAGGCGAGAAGTTTCATTCTCAGTACACTTCCGGCTTCTGAAATGGTTGCAGTTCCACTTTGATTCCATATGAGGGCGCTCACAGGACGAGTGCAGAATGAATGGAGGTCTATGGCGCTATACCCATCAAAATCCACTTTTCTCAGGATATAATTTTTTGTCTAGTAATTTGAATATTGTATTCGAAAGGAGATGCAAAGAAATTACACATTGCTGGGTGTTAGATTTTTTAGAGTCACTTATTTGCTTTAAAAAGTCTTTTAAAGTGTCAATGACGTCATGCACATCGTACGACCAGAGATACTGCTTTACGGCAATCCTTCAGTCACTTTGGTGCTTTCGCGCTCTGCACTTTCTTTTCTCTCGAGGCATCGACAACACAGCTGACACAGGTAAACACACGTGCTAGAAGAGTTTTTGTTTTGTTTGTTTCTGGTCCCGCTTCGGATGCCACGATGCCATCAAGCGGTATCTCTGGTCGTAATCAGTCCTTCACTGACCAATCAGCGTTCATTAGCAGAATGCTAGCGTGTTATGGGCAACAGCAACTCAACCTGTAAGAAATCGAAAGGACATAAGTACTTGTTCATTCAACTTTCGACCTATAACCCATGTTGAACTTGCAAAACCTACTATCGAATCTGAGATTTCTCAACGGCAATCGGGTGAAAGAGACAAATTTAGCCGTCTAGTCCATAGACTCCCATTCATTCTGCACTCATGGGCGATCGCCCCCAGTGAAATTCTGGTGGAACTACAACCAAAATTCGGTACAATAGGACTTAATAGGGAGTGGGCAGGCTCTCCGTAGACAGGCTCTGGTTACACCGACCTCTTGCTGCATTTCCTTTGAATAATTCAGACTAAGAATATTTAAATTCCATTACCATTTAACATCACAGTGGTAGTGAAGAATTGGTATTTAAAATTAACTTAAATTGCATTATGTGTTTTTTACTTTGCTCCAATGTAGGCTATATCAAACTAATGAATCCTTAACTTTGAAATATGTATGATAAAATGTATACTTAAAAAGAAGATTACACTTGAAATATTATTAAAATTGTAATTGTTGTTGACTTACATGTGAGCACTTTTTAATAAAAAAAAAACAAAAAATATATTTACAAGGTAGATGTAAAAAAATATCTTAATAGGTCAATATAAGCCTTCTCATTAAATTAGTTATTATTGTTTTTTATTAGTGACACATTTGGGGAGAGGATATATTCCAAAACCTTCTGAAAATACAGTATGAGAATTAACTGCACAATTATTAGAAATGTTTACCTTGGATATTTGTGGAAAAAGAAATAAAATGGTCAAGATACTTGACAACCAACTTTGAACCAATTCTGTAGAATGGCCCGTATAGCCTATTTGAACAGGATTTGTTTCCAGGTGTGACTATGTACTAAAAATGTGCTTTTGACTTTCATTTATATTTGGATTATTTATATATATACTATAACATTTCCTGTTCTGATGTATTACATTATATGCTGTTTAAATGCATTTACAATATTTGTTAATATAGCTATATATACAACTATACTAACTATATTAACAAACTATGTGGGTAACAGATCGCCAAGTACCGATCTAGAGCCATGATCATCATAATAAGAGAGTTTAGGGTCCCAAAATAGTGAATCAGCTGCCTTTGAAACAGACAAACGTAGAAGGTAATATAACTGTCATTAAACCAGTAGCGAGAAATTACTTTTGGCAGAGCAACTGTGCAAAAACCACGCCCCTGTAGCACAAGATCCCGGGCCCCATGCATAGGCAGTCCTGATGGGCCCCCATGTTCCCATGTCCATTTAATTAGGAAATGAAAATATCCAGGTAAAATAAGATATATTCCAGGCTTTTCAAGGGCCCTCTCTCCCCTTGGGGCCCTGGTAATCTGTAATGGTTGTACCCCCAGTCCGACGCCCCTGTTAACAAATATTGTAAATGCATATAAACAGCATGTAATGTGATACATCAGAACAGGGATAGGCAGATGATCTTATTTAGAAATAGTTAACCTATGGACTTTTAGACTCATCCTGTTTCTCTGGACACACCATTTGAGAAAGAACTGTCTGACTTCTTTGATCCTGATGCAGTAGATGAAGGGGTTCACTAGTGGTGGAAGCAGACTGTAGAACATGACCAGGGCAATCCTCTGACTGCGCGGGATGTAAGGACTGGAGTAAACAACGAAACGTGGCACATAATAGATAATAATGATAGTCAGCTGTGTGGCACAGGTAGAAAAGGCTTTCATACGACCCTGTGCATTTGCTATTCGAAGCACAGACACCAGGATACATACATATGAAAGGATGATGAAAGAGAATGGCACGAGAAGCACAAACATTGCTATACCATAGGCAATGAGGTTCGTTTGGGTGACATCTGCACAGGCGAGCTGGTTCATAGACCCAAAGTCACAGAAGCAATGAGCGATCATATTTGGCCCACAGAATGGCAGTTTCACTGTTTGCATTGAGTTGATGGTTGGGGCAATCATTGCAGTAACCCAGGAAAGCCCTATTAAAAGTCTCATAGTGCGGTTACTCATTAAAACAAGGTATCTTAGTGGGTAACAGATCGCCAAGTACCGATCTAGAGCCATGATCATCATAATAAGAGAGTTTAGGGTCCCAAAATAGTGAATCAGCTGCCTTTGAAACAGACAAACGTAGAAGGTAATATAACCGTCATTAAACCAGTAGCGAGAAATGACTTTTGGCAGAGCAACTGTGCAAAAACCAATATCAGACAAGGACAAACTCAGCATGATAATATACATAGGCTTAAAGAGGCTGCGTTCAGTCACAAACAGGACCACAATGAGAGAGTTTCCAGTGATTACAGCGATGTAGATGCAGAACAAAAGTGCTGCCATCAGGCTGTAGTATTCGGGCTGAAGTCCAGGGAAGCCCACGATGAAAAACTCGGTTACAACAGAGTCAGACGCTACGGTTTCGTTTTCCTGTGACATACTAAAACATACAGTTAACATCTGTTTACAAAAGAACCAAATGTATCTGCCTTTTACACATGACATACCTTGTAAAAATGGCTTTGATTTGATTTTCTAAATTGTGAAATACTAAAACATACAGTAAACATCTGTTTACAAAAGAACCAAATGTATCTGCCTTTTGACATACCTTATAAAATAACTTGTGGCTTTGATTTGCTAATTTAAAAAATATGTATTTTCTTGAAGTTAAAATTATTCTTGGCAACATTTAAAAATACAATATAATAATGATAATATACATTTATTTAAATAAAGTTCACCTATGAAATTATAAATGATTGTAAATGATAAAATATATCATTTATAAATATTGTTTTTTGTAAAACATGTAAAATATACATTAATTATAAAACAATATATTGAGTAATTAAGATGAAAGAATTTTCTTTAAATTATTTACACATTCTGTGATTTCAAATATTTGCAAAAATCTAAATGTTATTTTGGTTTGTATTTCAGCTGATCACATGATTACCTTGATTATTCCTCTGTTGAGTTATGTGACATCTGCTAAGAATATTCCTGGCTCAGTGTGTCACGTTTCTCAGTGATCAGTGCAGATGCGTGTGGTTTCATTGTTTTATAGGCGTAGAATCAGCGTTAAAGCCTGTAGGGTCCAACACGTCATGAAGGATCATGTTTTGAATTATTTGATGTTGTGAAACTGGGCTGACCTTTGGTGTTTAGGGAGTGGGGAATGTGTTTTGCTAGAATATAACTTTGGAATGAAGTTTGGCTTGGTTCCTCTTCCCTGATAGATAAAACATTTATTTGCACAACACAGAAACATCAGCTGTTTCATTTCAAATTTGGTGCAACATAAATATTTTTTTTCTCCAGCCCAAAGTATCTTAGGCCTATTATTAGAAGTCTCTTTTATGACTCGTCAAGTTGGACAGCAAACAGCTCCTTTATGTCATGAATGTGAGCTTTTTGTGCCACCTTGTGGGTAAATGATAACTACACACCATAACACCAATCAAATTACAAGAAACATTTATTGCATTATTTTTTGTTTTATTTATTTTAATTTAATATTTTGTACTATATTTTAAAGCAAACATCTCAAATAAGAGAATTTTTTTATATATATTACAGTTGATGAATCCGAGGATTCCGCATTTTGAGCCAATACATACACTATTGATTGTCTCACACAGAACACCTTTTAAGGACATTTTATAATGGAAAAATAAACGATAATGGATTTGATAATGTTTTTAAAAAGATAGAAACATTGTTTAAACAGACAGAAACTGAAAAATTACTATATTGCACATGACTCCAGGAAAATGTGGCAAGGTCTAACACACATCACAGACTTTAAAGGCTGGAATAATAAATCATAAATACTGCTCTGATTTACACCTGAGAAGACAATGACCCACATAATGAGCCTTTCATTCAGGTGCGTCACACAAGAAAGAATGCGAAAAAAAATGAAATACAATTATATCTATATCTATATCTATATATCTATCTCTATCTATCTCTATCTCTCTATCTCTCTATCTATCTATCTCTCTATCTATCTATCTATCTATCTATCTATCTATATATATATATATATATATATAGGCCTTTCTGTACCTCAAATGCCACTCAGAGGGACTGCCAAGATGGGCCGGACCCTACCTGGATCAAAGCCAGGACAGCGGAATTGTTAGAACATAACCTGAGATTCGGGAGATGGGTGAAAAGACACTTCAAGAGGCCGTTAACATCTCACAATAGTACATCACTGCGTAAATATGGCCTCCCAGTATAGAACTGGAACTAAATTTGCAACACAATTGTTATAGATTATATTCCACCCATCTCCTAGACATGAACACTGAACACACAACTCCATCACTACACCCGCACAGCATCATCACCTGGAATAGATCAAGTCTATCCAGGCTGAACACTACACATCATGAGAAGATATAGATGATGTAGAGTCCAAAAGTGTCACTTCACTAAAGATCTATTGTCCATCTTCACACTAACAGATCCAGATAGCTTCACACACATAGGATGGTACAGCCGATCCCATGATCACGGTCTATCAGAGACACACATAGCATATGCTATCCACAACACACTGCCAACTCATGGGAAAACACTGTAATATACATATGAATGGCTAAAGTCAGAAGTCAGTGATGAAAATTATAAAGCAGAGACAGACCTGCTATTAAATTTCAAAATGTTTCAACTTTCTGACCGTTATTAGAGTGGTTGGAAAATCAGAGGGCCCCTGATTTCTCAACATACCACTAATAACAGACACATCATAAAAATGGATAGATCTGAAGTGTGAGCGCTTCAATCAATTACAAAATGTACAATTTAACCCTGTCATCGACTGTGACTGTGACACAAAACACACACACACGGTTGCAAGGAATGAACCATCTCCATTCTTGTATGCCTAAACATGTTCCAAGTCACTTAGATCTGCATAGGTGGCTTGCATTGGAAGATTCATGAACAAACAAAGTGATTATTATATATACATGCATTTCTTCCTAATTGTGATTGAATATAAATTACTGTTATTACAAGATTTATTGATGCCTACCATTGATTTGATTATTTAGGTTACACCAGAGAATGTCTAATAAGGCGAGAAGTTTCATTCTCAGTACACTTCCGGCTTCTGAAATGGTTGCAGTTCCACTTTGATTCCATATGAGGGCGCTCACAGGACGAGTGCAGAATGAATGGAGGTCTATGGCAGTATACCCATCAAAATCCACTTTTCTCAGGATATAATTTTTTGTCTAGTAATTTGAATATTGTATTCGAAAGGAGATGCAAAGAAATTACACATTGCTGGGTGTTAGATTTTTTAGAGTCACTTATTTGCTTTAAAAAGTCTTTTAAAGTGTCAATGACGTCATGCACATCGTACAACCAGAGATACTGCTTTACGGCAATCCTTCAGTCACTCTGGTGCTTTCGCGCTCTGCACTTTCTTTTCTCTCGAGGCATCGACAACACAGCTGACACAGGTAAACACACGTGCTAGAAGAGTTTTTGTTTTGTTTGTTTCTGGTCCCGCTTCGGATGCCACGATGCCATCAAGCGGTATCTCTGGTCGTAATCAGTCCTTCACTGACCAATCAGCGTTCATTAGCAGAATGCTAGCGTGTTATGGGCAACAGCAACTCAACCTGTAAGAAATCGAAAGGACATAAGTACTTGTTCATTCAACTTTCGACCTATAACCCATGTTGAACTTGCAAAACCTACTATCGAATCTGAGATTTCTCAACGGCAATCGGGTGAAAGAGACAAATTTAGCCGTCTAGTCCATAGACTCCCATTCATTCTGCACTCATGGGCGATCGCCCCCAGTGGAACTCTGGTGGAACTACAACCAAAATTCGGTACAATAGGACTTAATAGGGAGTGGGCAGGCTCTCCGTAGATGGGTTCTGGTTACACCGACCTCTTGCTGCATTTCCTTTGAATAATTCAGACTAAGAATATTTAAATTCCATTACCATTTAACATCACAGTGGTAGTGAAGAATTGGTATTTAAAATTAACTTAAATTGCATTATGTGTTTTTTACTTTGCTCCAATGTAGGCTATATCAAACTAATGAATCCTTAACTTTGAAATATGTATGATAAAATGTATACTTAAAAAGAAGATTACACTTGAAATATTATTAAAATTGTAATTGTTGTTGACTTACATGTGAGCACTTTTTAATAAAAACAAAACAAAAAATATATTTACAAGGTAGATGTAAAAAAATATCCTAATAGGTCAATATAAGCCTTCTCATTAAATTAGTTATTATTGTTTTTTATTAGTGACACATTTGGGGAGAGGATATATTCCAAAACTTTCTGAAAATACAGTATGAGAATTAACTGCACAATTATTAGAAATGTTTACCTTGGAAATTTGTGGAAAAAGAAAAAAAATGGTCAAGATACTTGACAACCAACTTTGAACCAATTCTGTAGAATGGCTCGTATAGCCTATTTGAACAGGATTTGTTTCCAGGTGTGACTATGTACTAAAAATGTGCTTTTGACTTTCATTTATATTTGGATTATTTATATATATACTATAACATTTCCTGTTCTGATGTATTACATTATATGCTGTTTAAATGCATTTACAATATTTGTTAATATAGCTATATATACAACTATACTAACTATATTAACAAACTATGTGGGTAACAGATCGCCAAGTACCGATCTAGAGCCATGATCATCATAATAAGAGAGTTTAGGGTCCCAAAATAGTGAATCAGCTGCCTTTGAAACAGACAAACGTAGAAGGTAATATAACTGTCATTAAACCAGTAGCGAGAAATGACTTTTGGCAGAGCAACTGTGCAAAAACCACGCCCCTGTAGCACAAGATCCCGGGCCCCATGCATAGGCAGTCCTGATGGGCCCCCATGTTCCCATGTCCATTTAATTAGGAAATGAAAATATCCAGGTAAAATGAGATATATTCCAGGCTTTTCAAGGGCCCTCTCTCCCCTTGGGGCCCTGGTAATCTGTAATGGTTGTACCCCCAGTCCGACGCCCCTGTTAACAAATATTGTAAATGCATATAAACAGCATGTAATGTGATACATCAGAACAGGGATAGGCAGATGATCTTATTTAGAAATAGTTAACCTATGGACTTTTAGACTCATCCTGTTTCTCTGAACACACCATTTGAGAAAGAACTGTCTGACTTCTTTGATCCTGATGCAGTAGATGAAGGGGTTCACTAGTGGTGGAAGCAGACTGTAGAACATGACCAGGGCAATCCTCTGACTGCGCGGGATGTTAGAACTGGAGTAAACAACGAAACGTGGCACATAATAGATAATAATGATAGTCAGTTGTGTGGCACAGGTAGAAAAGGCTTTCATACGACCCTGTGCATTTGCTATTCGAAGCACAGACACCAGGATACATACATATGAAAAGATGATGAAAGAGAATGGCACGAGAAGCACAAACATTGCTATACCATAGGCAATGAGGTTCGTTTGGGTGACATCTGCACAGGCAAGCTGGTTCATAGACCCAAAGTCACAGAAGCAATGAGCGATCATATTTGGCCCACAGAATGGCAGTTTCACTGTTTGCATTGAGTTGATGGTTGGGGCAATCATTGCAGTAACCCAGGAAAGCCCTATTAAAAGTCTCATAGTGCGGTTACTCATTAAAACAAGGTATCTTAGTGGGTAACAGATCGCCAAGTACCGATCTAGAGCCATGATCATCATAATAAGAGAGTTTAGGGTCCCAAAATAGTGAATCAGCTGCCTCTGAAACAGACAAACGTAGAAGGTAATATAACCGTCATTAAACCAGTAGCGAGAAATGACTTTTGGCAGAGCAACTGTGCAAAAACCAATATCAGACAAGGACAAACTCAGCATGATAATATACATAGGCTTAAAGAGGCTGCGTTCAGTCACAAACAGGACCACAATGAGAGAGTTTCCAGTGATTACAGCGATGTAGATGCAGAACAAAAGTGCTGCCATCAGGCTGTAGTATTCGGGCTGAAGTCCAGGGAAGCCCACGATGAAAAACTCGGTTACAACAGAAGCTTCAGTTTCGTTTGCCTGTGACATACTAAAACATACAGTTAACATCTGTTTACAAAAGAACCAAATGTATCTGCCTTTTACACATGACATACCTTATCAAATAACTTGTGGCTTTGATTTGCTAATTTAAAAAATATGTATTTTCTTGAAGTTAAAATTATTCTTGGCAACATTTAAAAATACAATATAATAATGATAATATACATTTATTTAAATAAAGTTCACCTATGAAATTATAAATGATTGTAAATGATAAAATATATCATTTATAAATATTGTTTTTTGTAAAACATGTAAAATATACATTAATTATAAAACAATATATTGAGTAATTAAGATGAAAGAATTTTCTTTAAATTATTTACACATTCTGTGATTTCAAATATTTGCAAAAATCTAAATGTAATTTTGGTTTGTATTTCAGCTGATCACATGATTACCTTGATTATTCCTCTGTTGAGTTATGTGACATCTGCTAAGAATATTCCTGGCTCAGTGTGTCACGTTTCTCAGTGATCAGTGCAGATGCGTGTGGTTTCATTGTTTTATAGGCGTAGAATCAGCGTTAAAGCCTGTAGGGTCCAACACGTCATGAAGGATCATGTTTTGAATTATTTGATGTCGTGAAACTGGGCTGACCTTTGGTGTTTAGGGAATGGGGAATGTGTTTTGCTAGAATATAACTTTGGAATGAAGTTTGGCTTGGTTCCTCTTCCCTGATAGATAAAACATTTATTTGCACAACACAGAAACATCAGCTGTTTCATTTCAAATTTGGTGCAACATAAATATTTTTTTTCTCCAGCCCAAAGTATCTTAGGCCTATTATTAGAAGTCTCTTTTATGACTCGTCAAGTTGGACAGCAAACAGCTCCTTTATGTCATGAATGTGAACTTTTTGTGCCACCTTGTGGGTAAATGATAACTACACACCATAACACCAATCAAATTTCAAGAAACATTTATTGCATTATTTTTTGTTTTATTTATTTAAATTTAATATTATGTACTATATTTTAAAGCAAACATCTCAAATAAGAGATTTTTTTTATATATATTACAGTTGATGAATCTGAGGATTCCGCATTTTGAGCCAATACATACACTATTGATTGTCTCACACAGAACACCTTTTAAGGACATTTTATAATGGAAAAATAAACGATAATGGATTTGATAATGTTTTTAAAAAGATAGAAACATTGTTTAAACAGACAGAAACTGAAAAATGTCTATATTGCACATGACTCCAGGAAAATGTGGCAAGGTCTAACACACATCACAGACTTTAAAGGCTGGAATAATAAATCATAAATACTGCTCTGATTTACACCTGAGAAGACAATGACCCACATAATGAGCCTTTCATTCAGGTGCGTCACACAAGAAAGAATGCGAAAAAAATTTAAATACAATTATATCTATATCTATATCTATATATATCTATATCTATATCTATATCTATCTAACTATCTATATATATCTATATCTATATCTATCTATATCTATATCTATATCTATATATATATATATATATTTTTTTTTTAACCTTTATTTTTACATATCTATATCTATATATCTATATCTATATCTATATCTATATCTATATATATATATATATATATATATATATATATATATATATATATATATATATATATATAGGCCTTTCTGTACCTCAGATGCCACTCAGAGGGACTGCCAAGATGGGCCGGACCCTACCTGGATCAAAGCCAGGACAGCGGAATTGTTAGAACATAACCTGAGACTCGGGAGATGGGTGAAAAGACACTTCAAGAGGCCGTTAACATCTCACAATAGTACATCACTGCGTAAATATGGCCTCCCAGTATAGAACTGGAACTAAATTTGCAACACAATTGTTATAGATTATATTCCACCCATCTCCTAGACATGAACACTGAACACACAACTCCATCACTACACCCGCACAGCATCATCACCTGGAATAGATCAAGTCTATCCAGGCTGAACACTACACATCATGAGAAGATAAAGATGATGTAGAGTCCAAAAGTGTCACTTCACTAAAGATCTATTGTCCATCTTCACACTAACAGATCCAGATAGCTTCACACACATAGGATGGTACAGCCGATCCCATGATCACGGTCTAACAGAGACACACATAGCATATGCTATCCACAACACACTGCCAACTCATGGGAAAACACTGTAATATACATATGAATGGCTAAAGTCAGAAGTCAGTGATGAAAATTATAAAGCAGAGACAGACCTGCTATTACATTTCAAAATGTTTCAACTTTCTGACCGTTATTAGAGTGGTTGGAAAATCAGAGGGCCCCTGATTTCTCAACATACCACTAATAACAGAAACATCATAAAAATGGATAGATCTGAAGTGTGAGCGCTTCAATCAATTACAAAATGTACAATTTAACCCTGTCATCGACTGTGACTGTGACACAAAACACATACACACACACACGGTTGCAAGGAATGAACCATCTCCATTCTTGTATGCCTAAACATGTTCCAAGTCACTTAGATCTGCATAGGTGGCTTGCATTGGAAGATTCATGAACAAACAAAGTGATTATTATATATACATGCATTTCTTCCTAATTGTGATTGAATATAAATTACTGTTATTACAAGATTTATTGATGCGTACCATCGATTTGATTATTTAGGTTACACCAGAGAATGTCCAATAAGGCGAGAAGTTTCATTCTCAGTACACTTCCGGCTTCTGAAATGGTTGCAGTTCCACTTTGATTCCATATGAGGGCGCTCACAGGACGAGTGGAGAATGAATGGAGGTCTATGGCGCTATACACATCAAAATCCACTTTTCTCAGGATATAATTTTTTGTCTAGTAATTTGAATATTGTATTCGAAAGGAGATGCAAAGAAATTACACATTGCTGGGTGTTAGATTTTTTAGAGTCACTTATTTGCTTTAAAAAGTCTTTTAAAGTGTCAATGACGTCATGCACATCGTACGACCAGAGATACTGCTTTACGGCAATCCTTCAGTCACTTTGGTGCTTTCGCGCTCTGCATTTTCTTTTCTCTCGAGGCATCGACAACACAGCTGACACAGGTAAATACACGTGCTAGAAGAGTTTTTGTTTTGTTTGTTTCTGGTCCCGCTTCGGATGCCACGATGCCATCAAGCGGTATCTCTGGTCGTAATCAGTCCTTCACTGACCAATCAGCGTTCATTAGCAGAATGCTAGCGTGTTATGGGCAACAACAACTCAAACTGTAAGAAATCGAAAGGACATAAGTATTCGTTCATTCAACTTTCGACCTATAACCCATGTTGAACTTGCAAAACCTACTATCGAATCTGAGATTTCTCAACGGCAATCGGGTGAAAGAGACAAATTTAGCCGTCTAGCCCCATAGACTCCCATTCATTCTGCACTCATGGGCGATCGCCCCCAGTGGAACTCTGGTGGAACTACAAGAAAAAATTCGGTACAATAGGACTTAATAGGGAGTGGGCAGGCTCTCCGTAGATGGGCTCTGGTTACACCGAACTCTTGCTGCATTTCCTTTGAATAATTCAGACTAAGAATATTTAAATTCCATTACCATTTAACATCACAGTGGTAGTGAAGAATTGGTATTTAAAATTAACATAAATTGCATTATGTGTTTTTTACTTTGCTCCAATGTAGGCTATATCAAACTAATGAATCCTTAACTTTGAAATATGTATGATAAAATGTATACTTAAAAAAAAGATTACACTTGAAATATTATTAAAATTGTAATTGTTGTTGACTTACATGTGAGCACTTTTTAATAAAAAATCAAAAAATATATTTACAAGGTAGATGTAAAAAAAACTTAATAGGTCAATATAAGCCTTCTCATTAAATTATTTATTATTGTTTTTTATTAATGACACATTTGGGGAGAGGATATATTCCAAAACTTACTGAAAATACAGTATGAGAATTAACTGCACAATTATTAGAAATGTTTACCTTGGAAATTTGTGGAAAAAGAAAAAAAATTGTCAAGATACTTGACAACCAACTTTGAACCAAATTCTGTAGAATGGCTCGTATAGCCTATTTGAACAGGATTTGTTTCCAGGTATGACTACTAAAAATGTGCTTTTGACTTTCATTTATATTTGGATTATTTATATATATATATATATATATAACATTTCCTGTTCTGATGTATTACATTATATGCTGTTTAAATGCATTTACACTATTTGTTAATATAGCTATATATACAACTATACTAACTATATTAACAAACTATGTGGGTAACAGATCGCCAAGTACCGATCTAGAGCCATGATCATCATAATAAGAGAGTTTAGGGTCCCAAAATAGTGAATCAGCTGCCTTTGAAACAGACAAACGTAGAAGGTAATATAACTGTCATTAGAGCAACTGTGCAAAAACCACGCCCCTGTAGCACAAGATCCCGGGCCCCATGCATAGGCAGTCCTGATGGGCCCCCATGTTCCCATGTCCATTTAATTAGGAAATGAAAATATCCAGGTAAAATAAGATATATTCCAGACTTTTCAAGGGCCCTCTCTCCCCTTGGGGCCCTGGTAATCTGTAATGGTTGTACCCCCAGTCCGACGCCCCTGTTAACAAATATTGTAAATGCATATAAACAGCATGTAATGTGATACATCAGAACAGGGATAGGCAGATGATCTTATTTAGAAATAGTTAACCTATGGACTTTTAGACTCATCCTGTTTCTCTGAACACACCATTTGAGAAAGAACTGTCTGACTTCTTTGATCCTGATGCAGTAGATGAAGGGGTTCACTAGTGGTGGAAGCAGACTGTAGAACATGACCAGGACAATCCTCTGACTGCTGTTTATCTGAATGTTCGGGATGTTAGAACTGGAGTAAACAACGAAACGTGGCACATAATAGATAATAATGATAGTCAGCTGTGTGGCACAGGTAGAAAAGGCTTTCATACGACCCTGTGCATTTGCTATACGAAGCACAGACACCAGGATACATACATATGAAAAGATGATGAAAGAGAATGGCACGAGAAGCACAAACATTGCTACACCATAGGAAATGAGGTTTGTTTGGCTGACATCTGCACAGGCGAGCTGGTTCATAGACCCAGAGTCACAGAAGCAATGAGCGATCATATTTGGCCCACAGAATGGCAGTTTCAGTGTTTGCATTGAGCTGATGGTTGGGGCAATCATTGCAGTAACCCAGGAAAGCCCTATTAAAAGTCTCATAGTGCGGTTAGTCATTAAAACAAGGTATCTTAGTGGGTAACAGATCGCCAAGTACCGATCTAGAGCCATGATCATCATAATAAGAGAGTTTAGGGTCCCAAAATAGTGAATCAGCTGCCTTTGAAACAGACAAACGTAGAAGGTAATATAACCGTCATTAAACCAGTAGCGAGAAATGACTTTTGGCAGAGCAACTGTGCAAAAACCAATATCAGACGAGGACAAACTCAGCATGATAATATACATAGGCTTAAAGAGGCTGCGTTCAGTCACAAACAGGACCACAATGAGAGAGTTTCCAGTGATTACAGCGATGTAGATGCAGAACAAAAGTGCTGCCATCAGGCTGTAGTATTCGGGCTGAAGTCCAGGGAAGCCCACGATGAAAAACTCGGTTACAACAGACGCTGTGGTTTCGTTTGCCTGTGACATACTAAAACATACAGTTAACATCTGTTTACAAAAGAACCAAATGTATCTGCCTTTTACACATGACATACCTTGTAAAAATGGCTTTGATTTGTTTTGTTTTATATTTTCTTGAAGTTAAGATTATTCTTGGCAACATTTAAAAATACAATATAATAATGATAATATTTAAATAAAATTCACTTATGAAATTATAAATTATTGTAAATTACTGTATAAAATATATAATTTATAAATATTGTTTTTCATAAAACAACATGTAAAATATACATTCATTTAAGAACATTAGTTATTTATTTAGATGAATGAATTTTCTTTAAGTTATTTAAACATTCTATGATTTCAAATATTTGCAAAAATCTAAATGTTATTTTGGTTTGTATTTCAGCTGATCACATGATTACCTTGATTATTCCGCTGTTGAGTTATGTGACATCTGCTAAGAATATTCCTGGCTCAGTGTGTCACGTTTCTCAGTGATCAGTGCAGATGCGTGTGGTTTCATTGTTTTATAGGCGTAGAATCTGTGTTAAAGCCTGTAGGGTCAAACACGTCATGAAGGATCATGTTTTGAATTATTTGATGTTGTGAAACTGGGCTGACCTTTGGGGTTTAGGGAGTGGGGAATGTGTTTCACTAGAAGATAACTATGGAATGAAGTTTGGCTTGGTTCCTCTTAAAGGAACCGTATGTAAGATTGTGGCCAAAACTGGTACTGCAATCACTTTCAAATTACTGTAGAGCGGTGTATCCCCTCCCCCTCCCCCCTGACTCGAGGTTGCCAGTTAGGCTGCAGGATCCAGCAGGAATGTAAGTTGCTACAAAGAGCTTCCAATGGCAAGTGACGAGTAAGTGACACAGTACTTTTTTTTCTGTTAATTATGTTTATGCTTCATGAAAGATGTTTTGCATATTTTGGATTCATAACGAGGTCTTTTAGGTTTCGTAACGTTAGACATTTTTTATGCGACACGTTTGTAGCTGCAGCTGTGGTAACTAGAGCAGAGCTGGCAACCCGGATGCCGAAACACTACTGACTTCGTGATTAGTAGATAAGGTGGAGGGTGGGGCATCAGGCCAAAACACAACATGACAACATCAACATCAGTTGAGGGCTGCAACTTCACTTTTAAATGACAATATCCCGGACTACTGTTGTCAGTGATATAAGTATTTGAAATGAACATGATTTCTTAATGCCTAGTGACATATCAGGGCCATTTTATGATTAATTGAAATACATTTCTTACATACGGTTCCTTTAATGTTTACACATGAATAAATGTGTGCTATTTCAGATCACAGTGAAGGTAATTATACACTTGAGGTAATTATATTATGTGTTTGTGTTTTCTGAATTAGAACATGGTTAATGAGCAAAATGAGGGCAGTTTTGTGTAGAGTTTTACAGAAAACATTGAGAAAATTGGAAAGTGTGTGAAAACAGGTGAAATGTGTTAAACATTTTAACTAATGCCTTTGTCTCTAAAAATGATTTGAATGGTTTGGGAAATTGGGCCAACTGAACCAGTTATAGTGTGTTGGCAATCGAGAAAAACTGTAGTAGGTCTATTCAATGTCTGTATATTCAGCACTTGCAAACTGTGGAAATACAGTAACCTAACTGCAAAAGCCAAAAAGGTTAAAAAACATCTCTGTTACGTATGTAACACCGTATCGTATCACTGACGTATTTGTAATCACTTCAGGGAGCCCCATTCACCTTCGATTGTATACAAAGCGTGGTATACGCTGCGGAAGCCACATCCTGAGGTCCTGAGGCTTTGCGTTCTGTCCACGTATAGGCGCAGGACACGAACGGAACAGAGAAAAGCCAGGGGTGGGTCTACCTCCTCCGGGGGCAGTGCTTGCAGGTTCACTACCTGGTCCTGGAAGGGAGTGGTAGGAACCTTGGACACATACCTATGCGGTCCCAAAGCGTTTCCAAATCAGCTGGACCACCTGGGGATGGAGTCTCCACTCTCCCGGGAGCGCTTGCTGTCGTGAGAGCTCGTCAGCTGCACGATTGAGCAGGCCCAGAATATGAGTGGCATTAAGATGCTTCTGATTCCATAGGAGGAGATGGCGGGTGAGTTGTGACATGCGGCGGGAGCGTAGCATGTCGGTTGATGTATGCTGCGGCCACTGGGCTGTCCGTACTGACCAGTACATGCTTGCCTATTAGCGGCGATTTGAGGTGGCCCAGCGCAAGACGTACGGCTAACAACTCGAGGCAGTTAATGTGCCAATGAAGTTGAGGCCCCATCCACAGACCTGAAACTACATACCTGTTGTACGTTGCCCCCCAGCCGGTGGCAGAGGCATCTGTGAAGACCACAGCATGCCTAGACACTTGTTCTAGGGGAACTCCTGCTCGTAGAAACGAAGGGTCTGAACACGGGCTAAAGGTTTGGGGACATAGCCGGGTAATGGAAACCCAGTACGAGCCGCGCTGCCACGCCCATCTCGGGACTCGGTCGTGAAGCCAATGCTGAAGCGGCTTCATATGAAGCATTCCGAGCGGCGTCACTGGGGCTGTGGATGCCATATGCCCCAGGAGCCTCTGAAAAAGTTTAAGTGGGGCCGCTGTTTTGCGTTTGAAGGCGTCCTGTTAGGTTGACCGAGTCCAACTCCATACTGAGGAAAGAGATACTCTGCACTGGGTAGAGAGTTTGCTCTTTTCCCAATTGACCTGAAGCCCCAACTAGCTGAGGTGACTGAGTACTAGGGTTGTAACGGTATGAGATTTTCATGGTATGATAATCGTCTCAGAAAATATCACGGTTTCACAGCATACGGTATGGATAAGCAAATCCATATCCACACATCACCCATGGATGAGCAAATGTTCACGATATGATAATCGTACGTCAATATTGTGATAAACCGCCATACTGGTATAAAGTTACAACCCTACTGAGCACCATGTCCCTGTGTTCGCACAACTGCTCTCTCAACTGGTCCAGTATTAGCCAGACGTTGAGGTAGTTGAGGTAGTTGAGGATACAAACACCACACTCTCTTCTGGGAGCAATGGCCGCCTCCGCGACTTTCGTAAAGACAAGGGGCGACTGGGACAGCCCGAAGGGTGATATGCCCGTCCCTTGAACGCAAAGCGTAGGAACGGTCAGGTCGATCGCTGCAAACCAATCTTGGGGACGGATGCATCTTGAACGGCAGCCTGCGTAGGGACCGATTCAAGACTCGCAGGTCCAAGATTGGCCGTAACCCACCGCCTTTCTTGGGTACAATGAAGCTGTAGAACCCTGTCTTTATATCGACTGGAGGGACCGGCTCTATCGTGTCCTTTGCTAGTAGGACTGCGATCTCTGCCCGAAGCACAGGAGTGGCCCACAGGGATTGGTTACCGGGCAGGGAAGCCCTTACTGTAATCCTCAGGTCACCTAGATTGCGGTATAGGTGAGGGGAATCCACCTCGTTTGAGGCACTTGAGTCTCGACAGCGCATCAAGAGCGTCGAGCGACGCACTGGGTTGCCGTGACAACCCGCGCTGTCAGCCGGCAGCTTGACGGCACACGGCACGCTGAGTGGCTCAAGCCTTTAAGAGAAAGGTGAGACGAACAACATGCCGATGTGGTCATGCTCTCATGAGAGAACATGAACCACCCACAAATGCAGTCTCAGCACGTCTAAGCCCAGGCATGTGAAACAGTGATCGTAGCCGTCAAATGAGGATAGGAAACTACCGCATCCAGAAACACGGATTGAATGACATTTTGAAAAAGACACAGTGTCAAACCGTGTATGCTCTTTCAGGAAACTGCTCTCTCTTACTTACTTCCTGCTCAGCTACTGTTCGGACGCTCTTACTTACTGCTCCGCGCTTTGCTCTATCGCTTTTACATTTGAGCTCCTATATTTTTATATTTTATTTCCTTTTATCACCTAATTTTAACTTCAGCAAATCAGCACAGTGCTCATACGACAAAAGTTTGGAATACTACAAAAACGCAGAATTCTTTTACCCGACCAGCTTACATTCCGGGAAAGGAAAACACAACTGTCTACAAGGATAAGAGAAAATGCCTCTTCAAGAATCTACTTGCTGCACTAACTGCCACAGACTTTTACAAAGGATTGCAGTTCTTGAAACAAAGTTACTTACGGGACCACCAAACCAGACGGAGCTTCCTCATGGACACCCTCAGCATACAGCCGGTGAGTCCCATGAAACTAGTGCTCCTCGACAGGAAGAGAAACAAGCCGATCGACTTACAAATCGATGGCAAAACAGGGAGCGAGACCCAAAGGCATCAGATTATCACGAGCATCACATATTGCCGCAGTAGCATCCTCTACCCCAGATACAGCTCTGACAAGGATTGCAAACACTGGTCTCCTACCACCGCCTATACATCTTGAGAACAGATTTGAAGTACTAATGAATGTAAATGAGGAATCCCCAAATGTGATAAATGTGATCGAACACAGACTGAATGGGCCAGTAGCTAACACTGATGCTAACTGGCGCTCAAGGTCGAGCAGACAGCGGCACTCAGCTCAGAGCGCAGCCGGGCCCAGGACTCTGATAGTGGGGGACTCCATAATCAGAAACATTAGCTGCAGGGATACAACTACGTGCTGCCTTCCACAAGCAACAACTTCTGATGTAAACAGGGAACTTCAGAACATTCTGATGAAACATAAGACTGCAAATCGACTCATCATACACGTGGGGAAGAATGATATTCATAAAGAGCAGTCAGAACTCCTTAAGAAGGATTTCAATGAACTTTTTGAAACACTTAAAAGACTGAAAGTTCAAACATTCATCAGTGGACCACTCCCAACAAGAGGAACAAACAGGTTTTCACGGTTGCTTGGGCTTAATACATGGCTGCAAAAAACATGCAATATAAAAGGAGTAAACTTCATTGACAATTTCAATCTTTTCTGGAGTCAGAGACAACTATTTCATCAGGATGGCCATCACCCAAACAAACTTGGTTCAAGACTGTTAAAGGACAATATCTACTTCTCCCTCAATCATCCTTCTGCAGTGTGTGTCAATCCACTCAATCTGAATAGCACACACACACCTGGACACAGTATGAATGACCACGAGACTTCACTTCAGCAGCAAAATGGACATGTGGTTGACATATCACACAAGGACAATGATAACACCACTGAGCCACAACAACCTCTGCTCACAGACACAATCTCAGCTGAGCCCTGCCCACAGAGCTCACCACAGACAGACATATCAGAACTGCTCCAAGTTTCAGCACCCAAGGACGACTTCCTGGAAAACAGCCAGGGAAGCCAGGACAGCCTCCAATAACACCAGAGCAAGAGCTCCTCTCACCAGACACTTTTTCCCTCTCTCCAGCATCGCCACTTCTGTGCTTCTCACAGAAAATGGAAGAACTGGTGTATGCTGGAACCAAACTATCCCACTCTTTTGCTGCAAACCCCCAGATACCAACCAAAAAACGGCAGGCACCTCAACCACCCGCAACAAAGCCCGCACCAAAGCCTGCGGGCCCAGCTCGCCCTCCCCCTCCTCCTGTGAGAGCTCTTCGGCCTCTGCCACAACGCCAGGGCCCACACCCTCCTCCATCTGCTCGAGGTGAACCAAAAACATCTGATACCAGCTCTCAGTGATATGTTTTGGGCCCCTGCTATGATAACAGTAACTTTCTCAAATGTTTACAGAACAAGCGGGAACCCAGTGTGCCTGTATCTTTCTCTATTGCTGTTCTATTACAAGATAGAAAGTCTAAGGCCTTCAATAGCCGTACAGCAAACCCAACTAATCTGGTGCCTATTACACGTCAAACTAAGCTTGATGTGGGGGAAAAAAGTAAGACTGTTAAGTTAGCACTTTTAAACATTCGTTCGCTTAAAAATAAATCACTTCTAGTCAACGACTTAACCACAAACAACCGGGATTTTATGTTTCTAAATGAAACCTGGCTAGAAGACAGCTGCAGTGTAACAATCCTCAATGAAGCAGCCCCTCCTAACTTTACTTTTATGAGTGTCTGCAGAGCTGTTAAGAGAGGTGGGGGTCTAGCTGCTTTTTTTAAAGATATCTATCAATGTAAGCAAATATCATTTGGGAATTACCCTTCTTTCGAATATCTGGGTATTGTGTTAAAAGGTGCTCCACGCATTTTACTTATCATTATTTACAGGCCTCCAAAATACTCTCCAGCCTTTGCTGAGGACTTTACAGAACTGTTATCAACAATTACCTCAGAGTTTGACTGTTTTGCCATTGCTGGAGATTTTAACATCCACATAGATAGTGCAGAAAACAATATGGCAAAAGAAATCAAAACTTTTTAAAAAACTTTTGATCTGACTCAGCATGTACATGGACCCACACACAATCGTGGACACACTCTAGATTTACTTATCAGTAAGGGTCTAAACATTTCATCGATTGTTATTAAGGATGTAGCACTGTCTGATCATTTCTGTATTTTCTTTGATATATTGATCTCTCCTGCCAGTGAAGCTAGATCTGTGTCTGTCAAGAAGAGATGCTTAAATGAGAACACTAGTGTACTATTTATGAAGGCTATATCTTTAACACCAAGCATATCTGCTGACTCTGTTGATTTTCTCCTTGATTCTTTTAACTCAAAAGTTAAAAGTGTAACTGATGATATTGCTCCTGTGAAAGTCAGGAAGAAGAGTGGCAGACAAAGCACCTTGGAGAAACTCAACAGCAGTGCAAAATATGAAAAGACAACGCAGAAAAGCAGCGCGCATGTGTCGGAAGACAAAACTTGTATCCATTATAACATCTACAAAGACAGCCTTCATGCTTTCAATACGGAACTAGGCAAAACTAGACAGACTTTCTTCTCAAATATTATAAACAGCAATTTAAACAACACACGCACTCTTTTTGCTACTGCAGAGAGACTGACAAACCCTCCAAGCCAGATTCCCAGTGAAATGCTCTCAGACATCAAGTGCAGTGAGTTTGCTTCTTTCTTCTCTGAGAAAATCAATAATATCAGAAAGGTGATCAGCACATCCTTGAGTTGCACTGGGGTCAGACAGATCAGACCACCTGAGAAAGTAGTAACTTTGTCTGATTTCAAAGAAAGTGATGGCAAAATTTTGGAAGAAACCATACAGCACCTTAAAACATCAACCTATTCTTCTCATTGAAGAATCAATGAGATTAAGCGATCAAATCTCTATCAGCTGATTTAATCAGCACATTCTTTGAAGGCGCTACGTTCTGAAGAGCTGTGAAAACAGCTGTTTTGTCAGCTCTCTGTGAGATCGCAGTCAGCGCTGTCTGTGCTGTAAATCCAACACCAGCTTTGAAGAGGCGTTCTCCTGAAGAAGCAGACTCGTTTTCTTCTTTTTTGAAGTTTAAATTTCAAATCTCTCAGATAAGATTGCAGAGCAGGAACAGTACAACCGCTCGGCTCCAAAGCGAAAAGCAAAGGTGCGTGCATCCGCTTTCACATTTATACCTGCGCTTGATGCAAGTCTTGCATGCCAATGTGCATTGGCTCATTTTGTATACACTCGAAGGTGATTGGGGATCCCTGAAGTGATCCCAAAGATGTTGGTGTTGCGACGTAACGTCGAACGTGACCGACTGAAAGGGAACTCTAAATGAAAACAACAACAACAACAACAACAACATTTATTTCTAAAGCACATTTAAACACTATATAGATTGATCCAAAGCGCCAGTCTACACAACAATTACAAGTCTCCAAAAGCTAAAAAAATTAAAATACGATTTAAGAGTAGATTTAAAAATGTCCAATGAAGGAGCAGACTTCACATGATACGGCTTGCTTGGGCCACAGAAATGCATGTTACAGTACGCTCAAAAGTCTGTGAATCAAAATCAAAGTCAGTGAGAGATTCATTCTGCCCCAGCATCACGTCTAGACTTTGTCCACATCACAGGCAAGTTCTCTTGCCAGGCATAAGGAAAAACCCTCTGGTGTGCCGATTCAGCCTTGACAACTTTGTACACACCTTATTCTTTCTTGTCCTCATCCTCCTTGTTCACCACATCTTACACGTATTCTTCCTCTTCTCCCTCCTGTATTGTTTCCATCCATTGTTGGTATCAACGTTTAGTGCAACATTAAGAGTCAATTTTGGCACTCTGAACTGACTTGTATCATGTACAATTGGTTTGGTCACATCATTAGAATTTTGATTCTTGAATTCATAAAATTTTGAGTCATTGGGCCTCATTCATGAAACATGAGCAGAACGAATTTTTGTGTAAATCGTTCCTAGAGCCGTTCTGACATAAATGTTCGGATTCACGAAAATGTTCGTATTTTCAAAATGTTAGTTGGTATTACAAATTTACACCTGCTCCCCTACCATGTGTAAATGGTGCGTAATACATTTGAATGTTCTCATTTAGGCAAACTAATGACATTGCATTTTGATGCACTATGTACCATAATAATATTTCCCAAGGTGATTTGCTCAGTCGTTTTTTTTATTCGTTTTTTACTGTCACTGTCACTTTTTACCCAGCCTTCCTATCACAGTGGGGGAGGGGCGGGACAAATACCACACCGACCAATCATCCTACTTTTACAACGACTGAACAACAATGGAGAAGTTAATATTGCTGGTTACTGCATTTTTATATTCAGAGTATCTATATTCCAAAGTATCTAAGCTTTTAAGCGCCACCAGCTGGCCATTTGCAGAAGAGCACCTGGTATTTTTAGCTGGCTAAAAATGCGTTAAGCCTGTTTTATGCTTCTGCGTCGAACTGCCGCCGTAGCTACGTCGTAGGCTGTGTGTAGCGCGCGTACCCTACGGCGTACCCTGGCGTGCACCTCTCCAAAAATTTAACAACGCGTCAATTCTACGCGGACACAAGCGCTGTGATTGGTCTGCCAGAACCCCTCCCTCGGGGTTTCACACGCTCCCTAGGTACGCGTCAACGCGGACAACGACACAGAAGTATAAATTAAAACCAACACGTTGCCTACGGCGTATAGGCTACGGCGTAGGTCCGACGCAGAAGTATAATGAGGCCTTTAGTGGACACACGATAATGTAATATTTATTGCTAGGCATTTTTATTTATTTTATTTTTTTATTAATTTATTTGACATGGACATTGCAATTAAACATAGTACAAAACAAGTTTGTAACTGATGCTATGCAAAAAGAGTTTATAGCTAGTGCTAATTTACAACTCCAGTCCCTGGTTGGGCCTTTACACTACAACATTTTCTATTTTATCATAAAAACGTATCTATAGACACACCATATAAATCACTTACATACACAAACTATCTATTTACAAATGGATACATTCCTGTTTCGATTTCATCCAAAACTTAACTCGAGAAGTGAACATTTTAAGCTCAGTCATGGTTTTAAATTCAGTGGGTAATGAGTTCCACAACTTTGCACTTTTATATGAAAAAGCAGACTGTCCAAATGAAGTCTTACGGTACGGAACTATACAGTTGTTATTGATAGAGCCTCTGGTGACTCTGTTGATGCTTTGTCTCTGCATAAATGAACTGAGTGGCTCAGGTGCTATATTATTGAGACATTTGAAAGTCAGTTTGAGAAAACATAAATCACTAAAGTTTTCAAAGCTTAACCATTTATACTTCTGGAGAATATTGCAGTGATGATAGCGGATTGGCTTCTTGTCCATAATCTTTATAGTTTGATTGTATAATGACCTAATGTGTTTAGTTGCTGAGACCGTGGCCTGTGCCCATGCTGTCATGCATAAATAATATATTTATTGCTAGGCAAGTTAGGCTTTTCAACAGCTCTTTTCATTGTGACACACGTTTCCATACTAAATGCTTAGCTGCATGGGTACATCATATTATGGCACTCTGCACTCAAAAAAGAATTTAAGCCTAAATTTAAGATTTATGGATTTGAATTGCATATTACATATCCATTCATCTGGATTACACAGATTTAACATAAACTAATAAACTTAATGAAATGCATATTTGGCGTACATAAATTCTGTAATTTCATAAAAGCAGGTTTTTATACAGATATTTATCATCAATAAATCCAATTAGTTTAAATCACGTTTCTTTTATGCATGACACATTAAGTTTATTATTTGCTTTGTTAAAACGGTGTAATCCAAATGGATGAAAATTTTATATGCAATTCAAATGCATAAACCTAAAATTTAGGCCCAAATATTTTGTGTTAAAACAAACGGAGAGTTTTATCAGACATCTTTTTGTTAACAGGTCTGTTATACATCCAAAGGGAGCTAGTTTTATTAATGCTGCCATTCATAACAGAGCAGATATTTTGAGTTGTTTTTTCTTGCATTGTCACCACCAGATTTCACTGGAATACATCACAATACACAATTAAGATGAACATAAAAAACAATTACAAATCACAAGAATTTATTTGTTGCTTCTGATAAATCATTGTATGTTTTTTCCATTAAAACTCCACAGAACGTAACAATATTTTACAGCGTGATCACATTAATTATGGACGTTTCTCTCATGGCCCTTTGCCTGCTCAACCACCTGCTCACTATGGTTCTGATCTCCTGCGTACGTAAACAGTAAATGAAGGGGTTTATCAGTGGTGGAATGAGGCTGTAGAGCAGTATGAGAACTATCCTGAAATCTTTGCTGATTTGGATTTGCAGGAAACTGGTTATATACACAGCGCAGCGAGGCAAGTAAAACAGGGCGGTGATGCACAGCTGCGTGCTGCAGGTGGCAAAACTTTTCCAGCGACTCTGAGAGCTCGACAGCCTCATGACAGATGTTATGATATGACAGTAAGAGTAAATGATGAAGGCTAGAGGAAGGAGAAGCACAAGTAGGGCCACGCACAGGGCCACCAAAATCTGCTTGCTGTTTTCAGCACAGGCCAGGTTGGTAATAGAGATGTGGTCACAGTAGCATTGAATGATCAGTTTAGGCCCACAGTAAGGAAGCTGTTGAGTGTGTAGGGTGGCTATTGTGGGAGCGATCAAAGCAGTTACCCAAGCCGTTACGTTTATGATGTACGTGATGCGATTAGTCATAATAACCTGGTATCTCAGAGAATAACAGATAGCCACATAGCGATCGAGGGCCATTATCATCATTATCAGTGAGTTTAATGTTCCAAAATAGTGGATTAGTTCCATTTGGAAGAAGCAAGCATGGAAAGGGGATGCTCCCGCATCAAACAAGTACCTGGATATGATCTTAGGTAAGGCAACAGTGGAGAAACACGTATCAGATATTGCCAGGCTTGCAAGGATAATGTACATAGGCTTCCTGAGGCTCTGCGAAGTGAAAAACAGCACCAGGAAAACAGTGTTCCCGGCCACTGTGGTCGTGTAGACGATGAAGAAAATAGCAGCGACCAGGCCATAGTAGTCTGGATGGAGTCCAGGGAAGCCCACGATGATAAACTCAGTGATTGTCGTCCAGTTGTTCTGTAGCATTTTGCAAAATCTGCAGAGATTGTAGGACAAAAGTGATTAATATTGCATAATAATAATATTTATAATATAATCTGAATGAAATATATATATATACAAAAATTAAACATTGTTAAAATGTTTATTTCTGATTTAAAAAAAATAATATATATTTACAATATTTTCTAAAACAGGGAGATCTTTAAAAAAAGACATAGAAAATAAAAAAATGATAAAATAAAAAAAGTATTAAGGTTGAATGTTTATGGCATGATTATGTCAATAAATTCATTATCGTGTGAATTTGTGAATTTGCACCTGGTATATTGACTCTTTGACTCTAAATGATGACAAATACATGATTGTGTATCACTTATATACTGTAGTGTTCTTTGTTATGTACAGTGTCATTGGGAATCAGTCCAGTCATGCACTTTTTTTTTCTTTTAGATCATGACAGGGTCAGGGTGGCTTTAGGGACTGGATGTCACTCATAGCTCATGAAGTCTTCTACAGGCCTCGAGTCAGCTCAAGTTCTTTTGCCTTTAAAGCCAAATGCCAAATACTAAGAATTGTGCAATTTGTGTTTTTTTTATTTATTTTTTATTCAACTTTTTACTCAAATTGGAATGCTAGAAATTACAGACATAAAAGGAGAAATATTTTCACTTGTGGTCTCAGATATTTGGATTGTATATAGACTGGTCATCATTTATTTTATTTTGTTTAATTATTTTAATCAAATGATAGTCGTTCGGTTAACCATCCCTGAGGTTATTGTTTTATCAATGGACACTGAACCAATTGTTGAACCAAAAAGTTTCTTAAAGATGCTTATGAAATTATATTATTTTGTACAATTATATATGTGATAATTAAAATATCAAAATATCTTAAATTTGGTGTCATCTTTAAGAGTGATACAGAACTTTCATCATATCTCATGGGCTTTCCAGTGTGCGTGTCAGTACCTACATTAATTGGTGTTGTCACTTATCTATTGGATTCCTAAGTGATGATTCTCTCAGGTTTGGTTTCCCATCAGTACAATCTTTAGGGTCTGTCTGGTTACTCCAGAGAACAAATTAAGGGCATGTAGCCTGAATGTCTACACTTTTCAGACAAACAAAGGTGACAGTGTTTACTGCTCTATGTTACATGGAAACCCTTGACATCAGACTGTCTTCCTCAGTGAGCATCCCTCCTCTCAAAACACATAAATGCCTAACTATTAAATATTAAAATAAATAATAGCTAGATACATGGAAATTGTCACACTACTACCTGCTGTCTCCTCTAACTCTATAATCTAGTATTGGATTTTGCAAAAAAAAATTCTAATAAAAAAGGACCAAAACCAAGACACTACAACACTACAACTGCACTGGTAAATTTTTAGATTTTGTTTCCATAACACGGCTACTTTTTAGACTAGTGGATTTTTTTTTATTACCCTATCTGTTTGTGTCTGTAGATTTCAATTACACATACTATCATTATAGGCCGTTTTTCTCACGCACTAAGCCAGAAATCTCTACTTAAGCAGCACTAATATGCATCAAACTTATTCCTATCTATATTAGGTTTTTATAGTGGGGTTTGTTCATATAACATTTAGATATAGCATTTTATTATGAAAATAACTCTTTACAACAATTTATGGAGTGATTAACAAGAGATATCCCCTCCGTAAAAACCTTTAACTCTAGTAATGAAAGAATTTTCAACCTGGCTGTTACATCTGTCAGCTGCAGGTGCCATCATGTTCCAACTGATGGCAGCCTAGTCCCTCATCATTTCCACTGACTCTGTTATTCCTGGACTTCATTTCCCAGAATCCTTTGCTCATTATTAGTTTATCGGTTTCAGCTGTGTCTTGTTCTCTTACGAGAGGTTCTCTCGTATTGCGTAAGTTGCTTACGCTATGGGAAAGTTGTCTTTTCTCGGGGACGATCACAGGGCTAGATTTCTTTACAGAAAGCTAACCCCCCCTTCGCGCCCCGTTCGTGCGCGCCGCTGGAAATATCAATATTGCAGTAAACGAGCCTGTTATATTTATATTACATGCACGCCTGCATACAAACGCCGACGCAAACATGATGACCCCGTTCGCGTGCGTCACTCACCGGCGAAGGAGGAAAGAGAGTGTTAGTCCCGCCGAGGCCGGACCAACCTCCATTTCTCACACATTTCTCAGTCCCCTCTCAAGTTCAGGCGACTGGAAATATCAATATTGCAGTAAACGAGCCTGTTATAATACATGCACGCCTGCAAACAAACGCCGACACAGAACATGACGCTCTCTTATGCTCGCGCTAACTGAAAGCTTATGTGTTTTCCCCCTGTGGCTCAGTGGTGAAATCTTAGACTTTCGCGCCAGAGACCCATGTTCGAATCCTGGCTCTGGCGGCAGATAAAAATGATGCTGTTTGCTTCTCCGAGCTCGTGGCCAGCTTCTTACATACAGAAAGCAAACCCGCCTCTCGCACCCTCCCGCTCTCAGGATGGTGTTCGGGTATTTAGCGTCTAAACATATGAGCCTTCAAAGCATTTCGCTCTGTCAGTTCCCTTAAGAAGGCGACTGCAGATATGTATTTTGCAGCCAATGACTGTATTTCTACAGCAACCTAGAGAAATCTCATTAGAGTACAATTCTGGTTATCCGGCTCACGCCGATGGTGTCTTCAGTGTAGAAAATGTGCCTGCTTCCCAGTGTTCACCCCTACACACAAGCACGATTCCCATTGCTGTCAGCGAGCCACCGTATTCAAGCACCGAGAGCGCGCGCTCCACGCCCATGCCTCTGATTCAGGTTCTCGACCCCACGGAGTGCGCCGATCGAAACTGTACATGCAGAAGCATGGGGAGCTATTCCAGGTGTGTCAGTATGGGTGCTGAGCACAGTATAGCAGGGCTATTCGTTGCAGTTCGCTCGCCGTCCCCCGCGCTTTCAAGCACGAACCGAGATGAGAGTGAATGGGGAAGTAGCACACCTATTTCGGGCAGAAATAGCGAAGCTTCTGTGCAAAGGGGCCATAGAACCGGTACCTCCTTCCTGAGCGAGTCAGGCTTTTACAGCCGTTACTTCCTCGTGCCCAAGAAGGACGGAGGTCTGAGATATTTGAACAAAGGTCTTATGAAAAGACCGTTCAAAATGCTCTCAACCAGACAGGTCCTCGCCCAGATTCGCCCGGGAGACTGGTTTATTACCCTCAATCTGAAAGACGCTTATTTTCAGATTCAGATAATACCCCGTCACAGCCCATTCTTGAGATTCGCCTTCGACGGTCAGGTACATCAATACACCGTCCTGCCGTTCGGCCTGTCTTCAGCACCCCGTACATTCACGAAGTGCATGGACACGGCTCTCGCTCCCCTGAGATGTCAGGGCATCTGGACGATTGGCTGATTCTAGCACAGTCAGAGGAAGAACTTATTTCTCACAGAACAGTGCTTCTCAGCCACCTGGAAAGCCTGGGTCTCACGGTAAACTGGACCAAAAGCTCATTACTGCCCAGTCAGTTAGCCAGCCTCTTTTCTGGGTTTAGAACTGGACTCTGTGGCAATGACGGCCCGGCTGTCGACACAGCGCGCGCGCCGTGTTCAACGCCTGGCCGCGTCTTTCCAGATGGGCAGCGCCGTACCTCCAAAAACATTTCAGAGGATGCTGGGTTGTATGGCATCAGCTGCAGCAGTGCTTCAGCTGGGTCTACTGCGTATGCGCCCGCTGCAATGCTGGTTGAACGCTCGAGTACCTCACCGAGCCTGGGCGTCTGGCGGCATACGGATCAGAGTGACTCAGAGCTGCGTTTCAGCACTGAGACCCTGGTTAGCGGCCGACTGGTACCAGCGGGGAGTGACAATGGGATCCATCTCGCACCGAAAAGTTATCTCGACAGACGCCTCCAACTTAGGTTGGGGCGCTCTTTTCGAGGGCAGACCGGTCTTTGGCCTGTGGTCAGACCAGGAGAAATGCCTCCATATAAACTGTTTGGAGATGATAGCGGTCGAGAAAGAGTCCTAGTCCGTTCGGACAACATGTCCGTGGTGTCCTACGTGAACCACCAGGGTGGTGTCAGATCCAGGAATCTCTGCAAACTGACAGAACGCCTTCTCGTGTGGGCTCATCACTCGTTGCGCTCGCTGAGAGCCGCGCACGTATCGGGCCACATGAATGTCGGCCCAGACAGACTGTCCAGAGACAACATTCCCCCGGGAGAATGGTCTCTGCACCCTTAGACAGTCCAGTCACTGTGGCGCCTTTTCGGCAAAGCGGAAGTCGACCTTTTTGCGTCAAAAGACAACGCTTATTGCCCGAGATTCCTCTCGAAGAGCGAGGACGCGCTGGCCCAAACCTGGCCCAGCTGCCCGCTGTACGCTTTCCCTCTGATCTCACTGTTACTACAGGTAATCAAGAAGATCAGGGAAACGCGCCTGGTTCCCAGAGCTGGTGAGGCTGTCGCACGTAGCCCCATGGCCGATCCCGGTGAGGAAAGACCTTCTCTCCCAAGCCGGTGGATCAATTTGGCATCCCCATCCAGAGCACTGGTCTCTGCATGCGTGGATAATCAACGGATACCCGTTGCTTTGCCAGCTCATCATCTGCTTCCTTAGAGGAGCCAGGAGGATGAACCCCCCGCGGCCCCCCTCGGTTCCTATTTGGGATCTTTCTTTGGTCCTAGAGGCCCTGAAAGCGCTTCCCTTTGAACTGTTAGAATCCGTGGATCTGAAATACCTCTCACTCAAGACCGTTTTCTGATAGCCCTGTCTTCAGTAAAACATGTGGGGGATCTACACGTGCTATCTGTTAGCCCCGCATGTCTCGAGTTCGGACCAAATGACTCTAAAGCAGGGGTGGGCAAACTTTTTGGCTCAAGGGCCACACTGGGTTTTAAAATTTGACAGAGGGCCGGCCCAGTAGCAGATTATGAAACACGATCTCATGAAAGTGCGTATCTATACCACAAATTTTATTTCTCGTGCCATTTATACGGCAAAAAATATTTTTTTTGCGTGCATATGCTGCGCACTGTAAACCCCTTGGTTAGGATTAGGGGTGCTGAGTGCGTGCCTATTACACGCCATTAAAGGGATAGTTCGGCCAAAAATGAAAATTCTGTCATCATTTACTCACCCTCAAGTTGTTTCAAACCTGTATGAATTTCTTTTTACTGCTGAACACAAAAGATATTTTGAAAAATGTCGGTAACCAAACAGTTGTTGGACCCCATTGACTTCCATTGTAGGAAAAAAAAAAATACTATGGAAGTCAATGGGGTCCATCAACTGTTTGGTTACCGACATTTTTCAAAATATATTCTTTTGTGTTCAGCAGAAAAAAGAAATTCATACAGGTTTGAAACAACTTGAGGGTGAGTAAATGATGACCGAATTTTAATTTTTGGGTGAACTATCCCTTTAAGTGCGTATCATATGCACGCGAAAACTGCGTTTCATAAGAACTACAAATACAATTCGTCGTATTCGCACTTTCATGAGATCGGGCTGAGCAAACACATTTACGTTGTGGCAACGTCTGCGCGAAATTCAACAACTGAGAGACGACATTCTGACAATACATTTTTTTTATGCTAAATATCCCCCATTTAGCATGTTATGTTTTGAGGTTAATTTTTAATTAGTCAGATGTTTGATAATTATAGCCTATACTTTTTAAATATTGTTTATCCAAGTCTATGCGTGCACCAACAGTTGCTGTCTGTTTGGTTTCCATGGTGACGCGTCTAGCTTGTTACGTGACACACCGCAGCCACAACAGCGCTGAATGAATGATGATCTGCTTTTATGTCATTTTTCCTTTTTTACATTTGTTAGCTGTGGCATGAAATATCTGATATTCCGATTGTCAAATATATGCAACGCAATATATATATATATATATATATATATATAACGCAAAGTATTGCAAGAAAAAGGCTAAATGAATGCGATCTTTAGAATTTTTTTTAAATACTCGACGGGCCGGATTAAACAGCCTAACGGGCCGTATGTGGTTTGCCCACCCCTGCTCTAAAGTCATCCTCAAACCGAGACACGGTTACGTCCCCAAGGCGATTGGCACTCCCTTTAGGGCGCAGATCATCTCCCTATAGGCTCTGCCAGCATCCGATAGCGAGGACAGTGATAACCTCCTATGCCCCGTCAGGGCGCTGAGAGTTTACATCTCGTGCTCCGCCGCCTTCAGGCGTTCTGAGCAGCTCTTTGTTTCGTTTGGCGGGCGCACCTAGGGTCTCGCCACCTCGAAACATAGCCCATCCAGATGGATAGTGGATGCTATCGCAGCAGCTTATGCGTCAAAACACCTGCAGTGCCCTATGGGCATCAGAGCCCATTCCACGAGAGGCATGGCTTCATCGTGGGCTTGGTCCAGCGGGATTTCTATCCATGACGTTTGTATGGCTGCAGGCTGGGCCTCCCCCTCTACATTCGTGAGGTTTTATAACCTGGAAGTTCCCACCTTGCAGGCTAAACTTTTATCAGTCTAAGTGATGTGTATGTTCTGCCCAGTTTTCATGTGCAGACTACTTCTGGTTGAGCTGCACTAGGGATGAGACTCTCTATATATAGACCGGCGGAGCCGCTCTGTATTTCCCAGTCATATGCTTGTGCACTGGTGCTGGCCCGCGTTGCTGGCCGCCTATTCTCTACTCAGCTGCGCTAGGGGTTTATTCTCTCTATACATAGACCGGCGGAGCCGCTCTATTTTCTCCCTATGATGTGCTTATGTACTGTACTGGCCCGCGCTGCTGGCCGCATTCTCCACATGTTTATACATAGACCGGCAGAGCCGCTTTGTATTCCTATGAAGTGCTTATGACATGTGCTGGCCTGCGTTGCTGGCCGCCTGTTCCCGCATGTTGTGTTCCCCGGGCTCCCCTGGGACCCATGCAGTGGATGCTTGGCGCGCACAGCGTTGACAAGGGGTTCCCGTAGCGTAAGCAACTTACGCAATACGAGAGAACCTCTCGTAAGAGAACGTACTCGGTTACCTAACGTAACCTCGGTTCTCTCTAGAAGAGGGAACGAGTATTGCGTAACCTGCCGTGTCGCGCCGCAAGCTTATTCGCTTCAGTCTATGAAAACCAGAGTTTCAGCCTGTGAGCCCTTCTTTTATACACGCTAGCCACACCCATTCTGGCGGGCTGAGTGCGTGGAGGGTGCAAAGCGCCCTCATTGGGCGTGACGTCACGCAGAGCTCACCGATAGGCTGCCGCAGGACAGCCAATGAGCACGCTTATACAGCCTGCTATGGTCTGCTGGCTGCCGCACTGCGTTGACAATAAATACAAAATTAAGGATAATTTTTTGGCTTCAGATCTCGAGAAAAGACAACTTTCCCGTTGTGTAAGCAACTTACGCAATACTCGTTCCCTCTTCTAGAGAGAACCGAGGTTACGTTAGGTAACCGAGTACGTTTCATTTGATCATCACCCTGTCTATTTAAATGCCTTTTGCCTTCATTCAGTATGAAGTCTTGTTTGTGTGTTTGATTTGGGTCACACTCTGTCAGTATTTTAAACAGTTCCTGGTTTCTTTATATTTATCTTTTCCCGTGTTTTGGTTTTCTTGTTCCTATCTTCCTCTGTGGATTGGATTTGTATTTCGGACTGTTTACATGTGCTTGCCCCTCTGCCTGGTATGGACTATGAGCTTGGATTACATTTGTTAATAAACTGCGTTTGGATTTTCACTCTGTCTGCTGAATGCTGTCTCACCACCACAACCAAATCATTACACTGGCTTTATCCATTGTTCAGATTTCTTTTCTGGAAATATCTGCAAATTAGTGTTGATTCAATAATGCCTAATTAGCATATTTAAACAACCATAACAAATAAAAACAATACAAAACAACTGTCTTAATTTACTGTAATAAACTGAAATAAAGTATGGTGATATATAAGTTTAAATGTATATAAAATGTTTACACTATTCACCTTTGGTGTTTCATATAGTCCAAAGCATCATACACCATTTAAAACTACTTAAATGTCTTAGGCCTAATTCTGGCTTAATCTATGCCCTGTCTGTGAAACCATACCATAGTACTGTATATTTATTTAATCACAATCTCCCTTCAGCCTCAAGGGCTCAGTGGTGCCAAGCTTCTAATACACTGATGATATAATTGATTAATATATTATTAATTGCTCAGCTGGGAAAACAAAAAAAAAGTTAATGTACTGTTGATTACCATCCCTTAATTCACACGGGATAACACAACAAATTATGTATTAATATGTACAAATGAGTATTTCTACAGCAGCTATCCTTATTGTTTTGGTCTGCTGAGCTACCCTGCTTGAGAGTGTAGCAAGACGTTATGATTCAGATTCCTGAGGCCCATAATTTACATAAAACGCAAAGTTATTAAATCGTTATACACGTACATACATATATTTAAGATATTAATTATACATTTTAGTGTTTTTTTGTTACTTTAAACACTTTCAATTTAATGTGTTTCTCACAAAGCTATTGTTTGGCTTTAGAGGATTTGAAATCATATGTTGAAGTCAAATTATCTGTTTTTAAAGGTACTATTTTTTGGGGGTGTGTGATAATACTTTTTTTGTATGAAGCATGAGATTAATTGCATGAGAGAAATGTGACTATGCACAAATTTTTATGCAAAACTTAAAAATGTACCATAATGTTGTTTGAACACCTCAACAGCACTACACTTCTCAACATCCCTCATGTTTCCCACCTGCACACTATCAACCATCACCTGATCACCTGCACGTCAATCACCATGGACACTAACTATCATCACAGCTGTCTGTCATTGTCTCGTTATCATCTGTGTATTTAGTTCCTGCTTGTCTTCAGTTGAGTGTCTGGTATTGTTTGTGCTTAGCACACTGTTTCGTATTGTTGGCTCTTTTGTTAGTACCTGTTTAAGAAACCTTGGAATCATCTTCATCTGCTATGGATTTCAGCATTACAGTTTGACTGCAGTGTTCAATTGTATTGTCCTCTGGGTCGCGCAAAACATTGTGTTTTCCCAAAATATTCTATTCACTTTATTATAATAATTTAAAAATATAGTATAATATAAATTATTATTATTATATATATATAGGCCTATATATAATTATAATATATATAATATATATATATAATATATATATTTTTTAATTAACCATAAACCTACCCTGGACTCTACTTTAATGTTAAATTTTAAATCCAAAATTAATTCATAATTATATTTTGACCTTTACTGATCTTAATAATTTGTGATGTAGGTTAAAGTCACAGACATTTAAAGACAACTTGTTTTGAATGTCATTGTCTACATAATTGGGTGTTGTCACTTATTTACTTCATCACTGAGTGATAATTCTCTCAGGTCTGGTTTCCCATCAGTGCAATCTTCAGGGTCTGTCTAGTGTCTCCAGAGAACAAATTAGGTACATGTAGCAAGTATGTTGACACTCTTCAGACAAACAACAGTAACAGAGTTTATTGCACTTGGTTACATTAACTCATGACATCAAACCTCTAATGTGTTCATCAATGAGCATCCCTCCCCTCAAAACATCAGTGTCTGTTTAATAAGAAAATAGGATTTCTGTATAATTTATATAAAGCTATAGGTTGCAGTTTTCATAAATATAATCAGGCATTTAGAAACTCAAATACATCAGCTTATGTTGTAGTGATTTGCCAGCTTGTGGTCACACCAGTTTGTAACATGGTTCTTGGGCTGAACTGGGCAACAATATTGCTGCCTTATTTAAAAGAAAACGTAGGTGTTAGAAATGAGTTTGCGCCTGGTACCTCATATTTGTTTATTTATTTGGATCCCCATTAGCTATGCCCAAGAGCACAACTAGTCTTCCTTGGGTGCACACAACACATAAAAACATTACATTATTTATTATCACATACACAAAAGGCATTAAAAATACTGTCAATAACAAATCAGGGTCCAAAATCAACACACTTAGATTTGTCTAAACAAACACCAGGTCTAACACTTAAAAAACATCCAACTAACTTATATGCATAACCTCCTATAAATATGATAAGGTGTGCTTTTACCTGCCTTTTAAAATTTTATTTCTGTGTTATTCTAATTAATGACAATGGTATTGTCAAACATTTTCATTGTCCTATATACTACTGTACGTTTGAGGAAATTCGTTTTTGCTTTGGGGAGTGAAAATCTGCCTTCTGTTGCCTATGGCATATGTGTACGACTCTGAATTGCATTTTAATTGATTGTACCGATCCAATGGAATTTTAAACTGTAAAACCTTCCACGTTGCTAATAAAATTGCCTCAGTCATCTGGCCTTCCACCCTTAACCAATTAAGATGGAGATGCATGCTGTTAATATTTGTGCCATATGGACATTGTAGAGCAAGTCATGCCGCCTTGTTCTGTACTAGTTGGAGTTTTTATTATCTGGCAATAGTCTAGCTGTGAAAAGAAAAGAGTACCTAATACCATGATTTTCATTATATCTGATGTAAAATATTTTCTGGATCGCCTTACTACAGCTAACACCTTACTCATTTTATTAACCGTGTTGTCAATGTGTTTTGACCAAGACAATTTATTGTCAAGGGTGAAACCTAATAACTTAGTTTCCTTCACTTGCTGAATAAGTGTTTTATTTATGTATACCGGTAGTCTAAGCTCTGGTTCAAACCTTAAAGGGTTACTTCAGGATTTAGCATTAAGCTTTGTATTAGTAGAAAACCTGTAGTATTTTCGAATTACCATGCTTTCCACCCTCATATGACCCTGAGACAAGAGATTTACAGTATGTATTTTTTGTCTGGAAAAATTCCTTTTTGGAGGATTTTCTGGACAGAGGCTAAAGACTACAGGCAGTAGATGGCGTTGTTCCGCATGTTTTCAGCCCGCCCATACAGGGTGGGATCTCACTCACAGAATGTACACACAGTCAGCCTTTCTTTGGAAGCTAAGCTAGCAAGCTCTTGTTCTGTGGAGAAAGCTGAATAGTAGGAGAAAGCTGAGTAAGTAACCATCCTCCTTTTCCCGGACTTGTCCGGCGGGCGAGATCGTTCAAAATGTCCGGGATTCAGCTTTTGCTTTCTGCGGTCGCCATTCATTGTTTACATGCACACCTTTCAATCTAACTGAATTCATTCCGATTGGTGAATTTGAATGTAGTGTTTACATGAACGCTAAACAAGTGATCGGTTGATGTGCGTTTTACCATTGCTAAGAAAAATTCCCGCTCCTCCGTGAGAGATGCGAGACCCGGCGCGTCTCAATAATCTCGCCACCGGCCTCGCGCCGTTCTCCCGCGGCCGTCAGCCTCCTGCTCGCCACAGTAAACATGATGAATGGCGACTGTAGAACGCAAAAGCCGAATCCCGGACATTTTGGACGATCTCTAAATCCCTCGCAAACTCATCACGTAGGCTAGCTTTGTTGTTTTCAACAACTGCGCACTCTTACCGATAGGCGTGGCCTCCTAAGGCAGCGAAGCAAGTGCATTCTGGGAGTTGTTGTCTTTCATCCACATAAGCCAAAAATACATTTTCTGGCTTTTCTCAGTCTAGAAAGCTCCAAATTCAAAAATTTCTTTCTCATTTCTTCTACTTAAATGTCCTATTTTAAATACACATTCATCTTCCCAGAGGTGAAGTATCCCTTTAAAGAATGATTTGAACCAAATATTATACTCTTTGTTGTAGTTGTATTAAGTATAAGTTTGTTTTCTAAAATCCACTTTCCTATAGTATCGAACTCCTCTTTCAAAATGGCAGTCAATTCAGCAGATGTTGGTGCAGACGCATATACTGTAATATCATCTGCATACATTTTTAATTTTGCGTTTTATTTTAAAACAAGAGGCAAATCATTAGTAAAAATGGAATACATGAGTGGTCCTAGACAGCTCCCTTGAGGAACTCCACATTCCACTGATATTCTCTCTGAATAGTTTCCATGAAAACTTACTGGACAACTATTAGGGCCACTAAATGGTATTGTCCTATGAAGCCCACTTGTGTTTTCATCTTGCCGTGCTGTAGGGGTTTGTGTGTCCTAGTGACCTTGGGAACTGCGTTGGCAGGGATTCAGATTCCTGGCAGGTTCAACCGTACTAGATTGGTCTCAGGCGAAGGAACAAACTAAGGACAACACCTGGTCCTGCAGGTTGGGGGTTAGGTGTGGGGCCAACATCCATACCCGGTACAGAATCTGTGACAACTGCAAATAACAACACAGAGCCTGCAGTGGACTCAAGCCAAATGGCACAGCCAACTTGCAGTATGACCACTTCTGACAAAGGCCACCAGCAGGATGTTAGGAGTGTGACAGACAGTCTCAGCCCAAACATTAGATCCACGTTGGAGCATGGAATGTCCGAACCATGTAGAATGGGAACCACTCTGTTAAAGGATGATCAGAGCATGCTGCGATTCAAAGCACTGTAATCTCACCATCATACAGTGATATGGACCAACAAATGGATCTAAGGAGGAGGACAAAAACGGCTAGTATAAAGTACAGTGTGTGCAGAATTATTAGGCACGTTGATTTTCTGATCATATTTTATTTCCAGGAACATTTTGCCAATTCCAAACCATATTAATCTTAATAACTACTATTAATTTTGTATTTAATCATGTATAAGTGATATATAATTGTTCATGAAGGCTGGAAATGAAAAATTTCTTATTTTCAGGTGTGCAGAATTATTAGGCAAGTTTTCTTTTACAGATAAAATAAGCCAAAAAAGAGATTTAACAAAGACTGAAAAGTCAAAAATTATTAAATCCCCATGAGAAGAATGCAAAACTAATGCAATACTAGAGATTACAGTTAAGGCATGACCATTGGACAGTGAAATGCTCATTGGGTCAGCAGGGTCAGACAAAAACAGGTGGAGAAGAAAAAACACATGTTAACTGCAAAAGAATGAAGAATTAAGGTGAAGAATTAAGTGTGAAACCATCGGGAACCCTTTAGTCTCCAGCGCCACCATTTTCCAGAACTGCAACCTACCTGGAGTCTCCAGAAGAGCAAGGTGTCAGGGTCTCAGAGACTTGGGTTAGGCAAAGAATCCTAAAAAATGACCCTCTCTTAATAAGAGTCACAAGCTGAAGTGTTGTTAAATACATGAAGACTGTTTTTTTTATAGGCTTTATAGACAGACAGATTGAGAGTGACTCTTGAAGGACCAGCACCAGATCCTCTTCTACCACTGTTTGAAGAATTCATCTTCCAGAATACGTTTTAATACGTTTTGTGAGTTTATTTTTAGTCCATCTCTGCAAAACGGACTTCAGGGTAGGAGATGGACTAAAAATAAACTCACAAAACGTACACTGTAAAATATTTCCAGACTTTCACAATATTTAACTGTGTTTTTTTACAGTAAAATACTGTTTTAATTGATTTACTGTAAACAATTGTAATTTCACAGTAATGTGGATTCGCTCACTGACTTTTTACTATCTGCTGTGATATGACAGCAAATTACTGTAAAAAAAATAGGCTGTTCAGCTGAGAACGAAGACCCCACCCAGATAGCAAGCACAGTTGGGCCAACGGCTTTTTCTGTATGGGCCAGCCTGAGCCTCGGCTGAAATCAGTTGTAATGGTGTCAGGTCCATACTCGGTGTAGCTGTGTGTACCTTCGACCCGAGTTCGTTTTGTCACAAGCGGGCCACGAAAAAACTGAAAAAAAAGATTTTGGCGGTTAAATCCTGAGGATGATCCAACAGACGCGTCGCAGACCATTTAGTTTCCGAGAGGAATCATTCAGCTGAAAAAAACGGGTAAGTAATTTAATTCATTTATTGTTCTATTGTTTGATGTTTTAATTGAGATGGTTTGCGATGGTAATTAGGCCTTCGTAACATCAGAATACCCATTCGGTCGCGGAGATACGGAGTGTTGATGAAAAGGCCTAACGTTACGGTTTCATTTTAGGATGATTGTGTATTTGTTTTATTAGAAAAACTGCTGAGCTGGATCCAGTGCACTGTAATGTTGGCTAATGAAATTATATTTAGTAGTTATATTCCATTTTGTTTGCTAAAATTTAGTCAGTTATTTCGTCTTTTTCAACGAGTGATTATCGAATCATAGGAGTCGGACTATGCTTTCGGTGCATAGATTTGATTCACTAACATTTCAAAAGAGTCATTTACTTGTGAATCGAACTACTACACTGACCACCACGCTGCTGCATAACACCCGCGGAGACAACTCATTATATGTACAATCTGAAATTAAAAAATACTTATTTTGTTGTAGCTAACACTTCTGTGGGGAGCTCCGAAACGGGAAAGCGTTATAGATAAGTGCAGCTTATTAATTCTTTGTCTTTTGCTCGACTTTTGTTATTGAATGTTACGTTAACGTCAACGTAATTTGCTTTAGAGCAGGTGCACTTTAGAGTGAAAGAAAAAATGAAAGTATATATCACTGTATATTGCGATTAAAATGGTTTAACATTTTACTGCAGTGGGGATATATGATGATTATGAGCGAACATACTAACTTAATTGATGTTTATCTGATCGCACTGTTTGGAATCTGACACCAACAGTTTTTGCAGTCTTGGTTACACTTTATAATAAGGTTTTATTTGTTAATATTAGTTTTCAACATTAGTTAACAGAGTAACCATGCGTAATACTTCAAAATGTATTAATCTTAGTTCATTTTCATTTTGACATTTAAAATAAAACAGTATTTGTTAACATTAGCACTGTGAACTACAAGAACAAACATTGAACAGTTGTATTTGTATTAACTAATGTTAACAAATACTGTAACAAATGTATTGGTAATATTAATTAACACATTAATGTTAACAAATGAGACCTTATTGTAAACTGTTACCGATATTTTGCATATACTGCTGCGTGAACTCTGACAACAACATTTATCAAACCTATGCACATAAAAAACGAATGCTTAAGATTTAATAATGACTTCACAATATGTATTCCTTTATTTAAAAGATGCAGTTCAGAGAAACCCTGACAGCTAATGCTGCTGAAATGGAGGTCGAGGGATCATGGACTGGTGGATCCAGCCGTCTAACTGGCAGTAGATCGAGGAGCAGACACAAGGTAAGTCTTCCTAGTGTTGATCAGGAGGCAGACACACTCTGGCAGTTTAAATCTATATTAAAAACACACCTCTCTAACCTAGCATAAACATAATACATTTATATCATTAAAATCCCTATAATCCTATATAATTCAAAAAGGATTGTTAGGCCGCATAAATTAGCTCAACCAGAACCGGAAACACTTCTCATAACAATGAACAATGGCATTTTTGCTAATGTTAGTCTCTCTGTCTCATTCTTATCCCGAGGTTACTGTTGTCAGCCGGATCTAGTCCGTATCCAGATCAGATGCTGGACCTGCACCCTAAGATGAACACAGTGAGCCCTGAATGTCAGAAGAGACCATGACAACTAGACGAGACCTAGAAACAAACGCCTGTCAAGACCTTGTTGACACAACAGTCATCGGCACAGTCATCGGATCAGATCCACGAGAACCAGACCAGTCCTCCACACAGACCCAACGGCCAGCTTCAACTCCTCTCCCACCAATTGCCAGCGTGATCTTATGAAGGTAAAAGAGTAGCAAAACTCGAGATTAGATGTGAATTTGAGAACTTGTACAATTAATATTTGTGCTTGTACACTAAAATTTACACTCACATCTCCAATGTGAAAACTTGTTGAATGTTGAGATCAGCACTTGCAGAAAATAGTCACAAACATGCATTCTGAATTTTAAGCTGCAGATAGTTACAAATGTAAAAGTCATTCACAGAAATACAATGACAGACACAAACTTGTATTCTTTCATTCACATTCGCAGCACAACCTCAATTAAGCACTTCTCAAATCTGCCATTGCAATATCAAATCTTCACACATTGACTTTTGCAACTTTTTTTGCGATATATTAGATGCGTAACTAACTTTTGCATTTTCAAACTCAGTGGCAGTAAGAGAGATAGGCGCGGCAATTTGAAATGGCAGATTTGAGAAGCTGGAAGTGCCTAATTGAGTGTATACTGGGAATGTGAATGAAAGAGTACAAGTTTGTGTCTGTCATTTTATTTCTGTGAATGACATTTTAACATTTGTGACTATTTATCTGCAGCTTAAAATTCAGCTGGTCCAAAATGCATATTTAGGCTGCATCAAAATAATCCACACGATTCTAGTCGACAAATAAAAGTCTTCTGATCTGAAACGATTGATCATTTTTATAAACAAAACGATAATTATGTAGTTTTTAACTGCAAACGCTCACCTTTTCCATCGCTCTGTGATGTGCACTTGGTCACGTGTCTTGTAATCGCATTACGTTACGCTTTTGCAAGCGTGCATTGCATTTCTTTAATTAAACTATCACTTTTTGAAGTTTAATAATCCTATTTCACTCTATATCATGACTCTTGTTTTTCTGTCCATAACATTAAGACTATTTTTAAAACGCCTTATGTTAAAGGGTGCTCATTCCTGTTCCTGGATATCTGTCCCAGCAACAGGACCAGCACCTCTTACCTAAGGTATTTTGCATGTGCTGTTGTGATCAGCAAATGTGGAAAAACTTAATGGATTATTGAAAAATAATCACTGTAAAATATATTGTGAAGTTAGACTGCTTTTTCAAATTTATAAAAATAAATGGGAATCTATCAGACTCTGAAATGTAACTTTTTTACTTGTCGTCTTAGGTGCTTCCTGGGCATCAACCTTGATACAGGATCTAAATCCAAAAAGAAGCAGGGTGGCATCGATCAGCAAGTTTGTTCTCTATTGCGAAAACTTGTGGATTTTGAATGGATGGCAAAGCAGATTTTGTGCTTTTTTTTCATTTGCTCCAGTCATTGTTGCCTCTCTTCATTTTCACCTGCCATATTGCCACTGAATATTTTGGACTGCCCTTATGGTTGAGACCTTCTACCTGGCTATTGTTTTGGATTTTCCCTGTGTTTATTGGACTGATAATCTCGTTGCCTACTCCTGCCTGCTCTCACACTTAATCTGCCTCATCCTTCTGGGGTCGCTGCCAGTATAAATGAATAAACAGTTTTGTTTTTTGGGTCCTTACCCATTACCTGACCTGTGCACATTCATAAGGTAAAACACACATTCACAAGCCAACATGCATTCAACATACATACACATTCACCTTTACCAGTTCTTGTGTCATTGCATTTGGAAGAATTAGAATTAGAATCTGTGTTCTGAGAATAGTGTCAGTCAAGTTAGAGTTTGGGATGTAGTCCTAACAGCTTAATGCAACATGTTTGTTGTGATATTATTGTATCAATTGTAAAAAATAAAACAATTGAGGAAAGCATCGTTTAATCTTGTTTTTTTTATTACTACTTTTCTGTGATCACATTGCATTGCTGTATTTAATTGTAACTTTACAGTTAATTACTGGCTACTAATTGCATTACTTTTACAGCCGAAACACAATAAATCACTGTGAAATTACAGTAATAATGTGATATAATTAACTGTGAAATCACTGTACACAAGTGTAATTTTACTATAATTTACATTAAATTTCTTACTGTAAATTACTGTGCAAGTAATGCAATTAGTAGCCAGTAATTTACTGTAAAATCACAGCAGAATTTTTTACAGTGTATTAAAACGTATTCTGGAAGATGAATTCTTCAAACAGTGGTAGAAGAGGATCTGGTGCTGGTCCTTCAAGAGTCACTCTCAATCTGTCTGTCTATAAAGCCTTCATTAAAGTCTTCATGTATTTAACAACACTTCAGCTTGTGACTCTTATTAAGAGAGGGTCATTTTTTAGGATTCTTTGCCTAACCCAAGTCTCTGATATCCTGACACCTTGCTCTTCTGGAGACTCCAGGTAGGTTGCAGTTCTGGAAAATGGTGGTGCTGGAGACTAAAGGGTTCCCGATGGTTTCACACTTAATTCTTCACCTTAATTCTTCATTCTTTTGCAGTTAACATGTGTTTTTTCTTCTCCATCTGTTTTTGTCTGACCCTGCTGACCCAATGAGCATTTCACTGTCCAATGGTCATGCTTTAACTGCAATCTCTAGTATTGCATTAGTATTGCATTCTTCTCATGGGGATTTAATATTTTTGACTTTTCAGTCTTTGTTAAATCTCTTTTTTGGCTTATTTTATCTGTAAAAGAAAACTTGCCTAATAATTCTGCACACCTGAAAATAAGAAATTTTTCATTTCCAGCCTTCATGAACAATTATATATCACTTATACATGATTAAATACAAAATTAATAGTAGTTATTAAGATTAATATGGTTTGGAATTGGCAAAATGTTCCTGGAAATAAAATATGATCAGAAAATCAACGTGCCTAATAATTCTGCACACACTGTATAATAACACACAGCCTCTAAAGGCACCGTCATGATATGCTGCTGGTAATATGCAACATGTATGGTAAGATTGGAACTGACAACCGCAACTGTGATAGAGCTATGGGAAAGCCAAGGCTGTGGGGAAATAAATGACAGTGGCATCAGACTAATTGACTTCTGCTTGGACAACAAACTAGTGGTCAGAGGCATCATCATCCAACATAAGGACATCCTCAAGCTGACATGGAACTCACCTGATGGTAACACAATCAACCTTTCAAGATGTCAGAGTGTGCTGAGGTGCGGATGTCAACAGTGACGGCTACCTTATGAAAATTATCAAGCTCAAGCTTCGGAAGGTGAATCAGGAGAGTCACAGATATAAACATCTAAATGTTGCCAAGATCTTTGTATTAGAACTGAGGAACCGTTTTAGTGCCTTAGATGAGACAACAGAGATGTACCCAGACTTTAACACCAAGAAGACCCATGTTGATACATCTATCAAGATCTTAGACTACAGAAAGTGGAAACACAAGGAGTGGTTAACACCAGGAACTTGGGGTAAAATAGAAGAAAGGAAACAACTCAAAGCCAAAATGCTTAGCACTAAGGCTGCGTTCACACTGTCAGTCCAAATCCGATTTTTGTGCATATCCGATTGAAATCCGATTAGTTTTAGCTGGTGTGAACGGCAAAAAATCACATGAAATGCGATTTATACAAATCCATTTCAAGCTACATTCGTGGTTTGAAATCCTATTCAAATCGTAATTCTGAAAATCTGTTTCAGTCTGACCGCTCTGATTGGTTTTCGGGTGGTTTATGTGACTTTCTCGTGCACATAAAACTTAATCGTCAGACGTTGTTATAGGATATATGTTGAAATTTGCTGCTGAAACAAGGTTGTGTTGTGTGCCAGACGAGCAGATAATCATGATATGTTTTGTATATACAACGGAGACATGTTTTGAAACCGGCAGAGACGACAGCACGGCATAAAGCAGTGCATACCAGCCTCTATGTTTCTCCTACTGCTTCATAAGACGCAGTAGTTCAGTGCGGTGGCTACATACATTGTCATGCTGTAAATAAGACAACATCTGTGTTGCAAACCCCTCCATGTTGCGGTTGTTGCTGTTGTTTTTGACGTATGCATACCATCACAACGTCATTGCCATTGAAACCAATGCAGAAAGCCTACAAGTCGATAAGGAGGTGAAGCCTACAAGTTTTCTTTGGCTTTTGGCTTGCTTAGTTGGGAACATTTAATATTCAACAATATTATTGATATGCCTGCATTGACACCATTATATGGAACTGAACAGAGCTGGACGATGACATTACGTTTTTCTCCAGAGTGACTATATATAAATGAACTAAATTAGTAATTTTTTTACAACAAAAATGAACCATCACTGAACTTCCTTAAGCTGGACTACGACGCTATTTTCTTCTAGAAACAAACCCTGTTGCATTATTTTATCACTGTAAAGCTGCTTTGAAACAATCTGTATTGTAAAAAGCGCTATACAAATAAAGGTGACTTGACTTGACTTGACTTAAAGAGCAGCAGAAAGGATAAAAGAGCCTTTGTGGAAGAGATGCTTCAGGAGTTTTTTTGATCTACAACTACATTTTGATCTTGTCTTTTTTCGTCAATAATATTGCATGTTGATATTACAGTTACAGTTATCGTTTAATGACCTTGGTGTAGTTTCATCATTGTCTTGCCTTAGTCATGGGGAAAAAGCTTGTTGACGAACATTTTTCATCGTAGTTTTTAACTAAATTAACACTACATTCGACAGCCTACACCTTATGGAAGATATTGTGTGTCTATACGTAATTCCTCAGAAGATGATTACACTGAGTGAACTATTCTATCTGCAGTTTGAGTGTAGTGTCATCCTCAGACCCGGATTAAGGACATGTAGGGCCCTGGGGCTATAGCAAACCCAAGGGCCCCCTTTAAAGTAGCCCATCTTGGTGACACATCTTGGTGTGTTTTTTTTTTATCACAAAAATAATGAAAAAAAAAAAAAAGATTCAAATCTCCAATGCACAGAGATACAACGAGTATACACTGAATATTCCATTTTAATATACGTAAGCCTATTCCAGGCTGACACATAAATGCATTAACACCAGATGTGAGGTCAAAGCAAACAGGTTTCCTGAAACAGCAACAACTTTTGAGCAAACAACTGCCTTAAGGAGTTTACTTTAAATAGTTTCATGATTAGAAGGTATTCTAGAAGAGGGGAATCATCAGAGCTGCATTATATTGCATTATATTGGCTGTGTTAATTATTGAGTTAATATTTTACTTCAGTTTAAGTTTATTAGAGCTGATCATATCTACACAAAAGAAAAAGCCATAGCTTCATCCTTTATTCATGGGATCCAGGCTATAAAGCTCTTAAATTCTCCTTTATTGCCCCAATGAAATGTTTTATATAGGCTAGTTCTTGGACAGAATCCAGTTTAACTGTAAGATCATTACATGGGCAAAAACCATGCTTCTCATTACCATGGAATTATAGTTTCTGTCCACCTTATTCCTGACGACCTTACTGCGTTTTGAATTATGGGTGGCACTTCCGGTTTGGGGAACTTCCATTCATAAAGGCTGAAATGAATAATTTCAAATCTTAAGGCCCTACAAATAAAGCTGATCCGTTAGTTTGACAGGATGTGCTGTCAATTTTCCTTCAAGATTTATTTTCAGACATCATGAGAATAACGGTATACTTGGTATTTTAACGTGACATGTTATAACAAGAACATCAATGGCAAGAGCTCTTTTCAGTCGCTGCTTTCTTTTCCTCATGATTATTTTCTTTTTTTTCTTTGCAATCTGCTGTAAAAGTATGAAAAATGACAACCTACTGTATACTGCACATTTGTGGTCTGTTCTCCCGAATTTAATTTACGATATATTCCATTAATAATTCACTGGAATGCACGAAGAATCTCTCATTATTCTCCTCAAATCCTCACGTCTCTTTCCAGGTTTGTTTTCACAATTAAATGCAATAATCTGTCAAAATGATGGAAATCACTTTGAAATAGTATCACGCAATGCTGAAGTTAATGAACATTTTGGATTAAGGCAACATAAGTTACATAATAGCCTACAGATAAATATTATTACAGTGATATTTAACCCATCCGTTATTGCTGTGGAAAGACTCGCGCTTGAAAGTACCATGTTGATGCTTTTACACTTTTAAAAGTACTTTTAATGTTCGATGGTTGAAGGGTGAGTAATGTCATCTCATTGTGACACTTTTTTAATGTATTGCGGTCATAGAGCGAGCCTTTTCACTGATTGTTTACAGCTTAACAGAAGTTACACCCATAATTCGCGCAAAGCGACATGGGGCGTGGGAATAAGGTGGATAATAATAATAATAACAACAACAACAACGATGATAATAATAATATTACTAAGAACAAACTATGGTCTTTGTAAAAAAAAAAAAAAAAAAAAACTTAATCATGAAAAAACATCTAAAAGCTCATAGTAGTAAGATTAACAATATATACCATAATGCAACATGGTGAGTAGTAAGCTTAACAATATACTGTATATCATAAAGCAACATGCAACATGGTGGGCCACTCTTTTTGGTGGGCGGCCCACCAGGAAAAGTTCAGGTGCTCCCAATGGGTAGCATCATCTCACTAATCCTGTTCCTGTTGTGAAAAGAGTGCTTTTTTTATGGAATGCTCAAGAAATAAATCTAATCATTATCAATATAATATTATTCGAAGACTTCAAGTCCCATTTGAGTGACATTGCTCAAGGGCACAAGGGTGTCAAGGGTTTAATATACTAATGATCTAACATAATTGAATATTAGATTGTGTCAATAATGTCTCTGTTGGGAAAAGACTGAATAAAAACAATTAATTAACTGTTTATTAATACAGCCATGCATGCTCACTAGAGAGATCTAGTTTCTTATTTCATACTGTCAGACGGCAGCTTCTTTATTGTCTACAAGGTCCATTTACTCCAATGACGAAATCTATAACGATAATATCAGAGGTGGAAAGTAACTAATTACAAATACTTTAGTTACAGTACTTGAGTAGATTTGTCGATGTTTTTAATTATTACAATAATTCAATTGTGGTACTTTTACTTTTACTTGAGTTGAATAAAAATAAAGTATTTATCTTCGCTACATTTATTTTTCACCAAAAGTACAAAGTAGGCTACTTTGACATTGGTTGGCTTTTGCCAACAGGGCGAGCTGACATTTGACCATTGACAGTAAAAGAAATGGACACAGCGACCCCATAGACTTCAACAGAGAAAAGTCAAGTCAATTATAAGCACTCACTTCCTGATGGCTGAGCGTACTGCGCAGACTTAAACTGAGCTTGACGACGTAGATGTGACGTGAGCAACCTGTCTGTCTTCTACTGTAGCTGTGCCAAGAGAAATCTGAATCATTCCCTTCTGAATCTTGCAGAGACGGAGAGCGTGAGTAGGAGCTGTCCATGAGCTAGCAGCAGGATCAATTTTATGACTCTCTATGGGCTTCTCCCTTAACTTTATGCCTCCACGTCCCCCCAATTGCCTCCGAGCTTCTCCTCCTGTCTATACGCTAATTTCTCTACTGTGCGACCGAGGGTCGCATGGTTATGACGCAATCGGTAGCCTATTTTTACAAAAACTGCTTCTACGGGGCCATAACGTAAGATACAAGGTAATGGAGCCTTTTATACATTGTCGTGTTTCTTTAGAAATAAACAATGGACAAATAGAGTCTTTAAACGCCTCAGATGTAAAGTTATTCGCTGTCAAAGTGAGGCCAAAATGAATTGGAGTCAATGGAATGCTAACAGCAGGTGATGGTCTGCTAATCAATGGCGGCCCCCAGGGAAGGTACACTTTCCGGGTGATTTATTACCCCCTTGCATTTGACAGACACTTTTCAAACTACTGCGGTGAAGCCCTGCGCTTCAGCCAATAACAGACAAATCTGTAGCGCTTCAGCCAATAACAGACAGATCTGAAGCGATTCAGCCAATAACAGACAGGTCTGACTCGGGTGCAAAACCAATCAAAACTTCAAGGTCGGCTGGGGGGCGGGGCGTTCAAACCGCGCCTTGACATTCAATCACTGGCGCTCATGTTTTGAATCAGTATCGCTAACGATTCAATATTTCAGTGAATGAAAGTGAGCTATGCTCAATGCTATTCTGATTTTAAATTTTAATTATGGCAACTCCTGAAATGGGTCATCCCATTGATGATACCAGAGCACTGTGTAGTTGAAGTAAAAAAAAAAAGAAAAAAAAACCCAGACTCATAAAATGGACGCAGAAATTGCATGGACGGAGCAAGAACAATGCAAGTGTCTAAAATACATGCAGTTCAATTAAATGGTAAATCCCTCCTGCAGTGTGTGCAAACCTGGTGAAAAACTACAGGAAACGTTTGACCTCTGTAATTGCAAACAAAGGCTACTGTACCAAATATTAACATTGGTTTTCTCAGGTGTTCAAATACTTATTTGCAGCTGTATCATACAAATAAATAGTTAAAAAATCATACATTGTGATTTCTGTTTTTTTTTTTTTTTTTAGATTATGTCTCTCACAGTGGACATGCACCTACAATGACTATTTCAGACCCCTCCATGATTTCCAAGTGGGAGAACTTGCAAAATAGCAGGGTGTTCAAATACTTATTTTCCTCACTGTACAAATAAGTCAAAATCAATTAGATCCTTGATGTATTCATATAAGCACAAAAAAAAGGTCCTGTGACGGAAAATGGCAGAAAGATGCAGACAGTAACGGTAAACTGTAAAAGTTGAAGTATAGTTTCAGAAGAAATACAAAAAGTTTCAATCATTATAAAGAAATATTCAATATCAAGAACACTTAGTTAACACTAACATTAGTTACAGTATAGTCTCAACCTGAGACGTTAACATTAACATGAACTAGCAATGAACGGTTGTATTTTTTTAACTAACATTAACAAAGATAAATAAATACTGTAACAATGTATTGCTCATTGTTAGGTAATGTTATTGTAAAATGTAAAGTGTTAGGGTTAGGGTTAGGGTTATATATACAACATTTGTAAATGACTTTCCATTTTTTTAAATCCAATAATGCTGTTCGCAATGCTTCATGGGATTGTAGTTCTTTCCCTCACTGAAGCCGTTAAGTACACAGTAGTCTTGTATATTTTTCTTTTTTTTCCTGATTTTCAAAAGCTTTTTTGCTTCAAATCAAAGTTTGTAGTGTTTCACCTCATAGCTGATTGGCTTGGTTCATGGCTTACAAAGACTTTTTAAAATCCCTATCGAAAAAATAAACAGAAAAAATACTTCCGGAAGAAGTGCCGCTGAAAAAGGGGGTGGGCAGTTGCACTCTATTACCTCCTGTCTCAAAGCACATAACATCCTTGCTTCCTTTCCTTACGTCTCAGCTCCACCCCTTTAGGATGCGAGGGAAGGATACACCTGTGCATCCTCGCTCATGACTCTTCAGAAAGGTTCCTCGCTCCTCATTCCTCGCCTCCTTGCTGTTCAACTAGGGCAGGGTTCCTCAAACTCGGTCCTGGAGGGCTGCTGTCCTGCAGAGTTTAACTCCAACCCTGATCAAACACACCTGACCAAGCTAATCAGTGTCTTCAGGATCACTAGAAACTCACAGGTAGGTGTGTTTGATCAGGGTTGGAGCTAAACTGTGCCGCCGGCTGACAGCATGGGTTGTCATGGCAGTCCAGCGCTTCCTTTGCCAAAATATGCATAAAAAGTTTTTCCTCTTTCACTACCCCCGATGGTGGGGCGGTCAGGGGGTTCCTGGGGATTCCCCAGGTGGAGTGTGCAGTTGCGGTCATGCCACTAAGCTAAAGCACTTGTATGCACGAGGGTATTTCTGAGCGGAGGTTGATGCAGGAACTTCACTCGTAAGTATGCCCAATGGTTGATCCCTGTTCTAAGCTAGGTTCTGCTCTGCCGTCCCTGCCGGTGCCCCCCCCCCCCCCAAATGGTCCCGTGCGTTGATCATTGTAGCCAATCACAGACATATCCGTTGAGCTTGTGAACACAATGGCCAATCAGAGGTGTTTATGATTCCGTTCAACAGCGCTCAAAGTGTCACATTTTTTAAATTTCAGTACCGACTTGGTACCGAAGTCGGTACTTTCAACAACACTACAACACAACCAAATAAAGAAATGCGCTGCAAAAGTTCACAACACAACCAAATACAGAAATGCGCTGCAAATAGCACAGACCACAACGGAAATGTTTCCAGGGGACCCCAATAACTGACAAACCCGGCTGGGACATGCTTATTGCTCAATGTCTACCTTTTATTTTATTTTATTTTATTTTATTTTTGTAACTTTTTCTTGCAAAACATACAGAGATGACGTTTATGACATACAACTTTGTATACTATATACTAAATGTATTAGAGTTAACAAAGAGCTTAAAACAAAGAGCTTAAAAAAAGAGTATGATGAGGTCAAGATATTAATCTATACATCAGTTATATTGTACACATTTTTGCTATGTTATGTCTAAATAAGTTTCATAGGTAAGAAATGTTAGGTAATGCAGGGTCCAAAGATGAGACGGCAAGTGTTGAGACACTCACACACGGATATTTAAAGCATATTATAAAAACTTTTTGTATAAAATGCCCCCTAAACTCTCATTCACTATTCCCTATGTTAGTCCACTAATACTTGAAGGAGTGAATGAAAACGAGTGTGTGAATTTGGACAGCCGTTGATCGTACATCGGCTGTATGCAGCCGGGGTCGTCACTTATTGGGGTCCCCTGAAAACATTTCCATTGTGGTCTGTCCTATTTGCAACACGTTTCTGTATTTGGTTGTGTTGTGAACTTTTGCAGCGCTTTTCTGTATTTGGTTGTGCTGTGAGTATTTGGAGAACACGTGTGTTGTAAAACTGATGAAGATCGGGTGCTTTTTCTATTTGCATGTGTTTTCTTCAGTTGCAGCGTGTTGAGCTCTCTCGGCCACCATAGAAAGTGTCTACACAACACAAACTGAATAGGCAGATTTGAAGGGTTTATTTCCTCAAAAAGATTTAGATGTTTATTGTCATATTATACATTTCTAAAATAACATAGAGTTGATGACTTTTTTAACTTAATTTAAAGGTTTGTAAATAATTTTTTTACAATAGTTTAGGCCCTTTCTGGTGGCCTAGAGGGCCCTGATGGTTCTCCTCTGATCATAACATACATGAAACAACAAATCTGACAAAGTATTTACTGTATACAGTAGTTACAAAGTAAATTTGTTATTATTATGATTATAATATTTTCAATATTATTTAAGGTGTGGGACTAAGTACAAATATGTAACAATGTTTTTTTTTTCTTCTGCGGCAGCTATCTCCTCTAGAAAGATGTTCTGTTGTACATTACATTATGATTTTCATCAAATACTGTCCATTACACTACAATGTATCAACAAGTCTATGCTTTGGCATAATCTCTAAATTGAGCAGGAGCATCAGAAAAGACATTATTGAAGAGCAAAACAGCAATCACAATTAGACATGAGAATGAAAATAATAATCTATTATGATAAAACCTTTAAATGATTTGGTGCAACTTTTTTGTGCAAAAATACATCTGCTAATCGTTTCCTGATCTCTTTAGTCCTGGTGCAATAAACAGTGGGGTTTATTAGGGGGGGAATTAATGAGGAAATAATTAATATCGCATTTCTCTCTGTTAAAGTTAGCACAACTCCTATTCGAGTTAGTAATCCAGAGACCATTTTCGGTGCATAATAACTAAACAAGACAATTAGGTGACTCAAACAAGTGTTAATCATTTGCTTTTTGCTTGCATTATTGGAGAGTTTAGTCACACTATACGCCAGAACAGCATAAGTGCACATAATAAACGGAAACTGTCCACAGAACCACCACAGATTAATCATTGCAGGCAAGAAAAAATATGGTTCAGGATTGACACAAGCAGCTCTGATCATGGATGGATAATCACAGAACACATATCTGATAACAGGCTGACAGTATGGGAGATTGTCTGCCACAGAAGTCAAAACACCCATTAGAGTGATAGTAATGAGCCAAGTCAGAAAAATAAGCAGAAACGTTCGTGAATTTGTTACAATGCTGTGATACCTTAAAGGAAGTCTAATTGCAAGAAGTCGGTCAATTGCCATTAATGTCAGAGCCATGCATACTGTGAAATCACCAAGATGATAGAAGAACATCCTCGAGATACAAGAGTAGTATGACACACTTTTAATCTCAGCCAGCAGCACTGAGATCATGGTTGTGCTGCAGGTAGAGGAGTACATTATGTCAACAACAGCTAGATTACAGATTAAAATGTACATTGGTTTGTGTAAATGTCTGTCAGTCAAGATGATACACAGATTGATGCCGTTCCCAAGCAATATGAGCATGTAGGTTATTAAGATGAAGAATCCAAGGAGCTTTTGGTTCTGCAGGTGATCAAATCCAGTGATTATGAAGCCGTCTACATTATTCACAGTGTAATTTGCCATTTTCAGTCCACTGCTAAAGAAATAGACACAAGCACATTAAAATACACAATCTACAAGTCAAAATCAATTAAAGTCTTGATGTATTCATATATGCACAGGAAAAAAGCTCCTGTGAAGGAAAATATGCAGACAGTGTCTGTAACAGCAAGGTGATGAAAACTGGAAAAGTTGAAGTACAGTTTCAAAAGAAATACAAAAAGAGTTTCAGTCATGTTAAATAGTAAATATGAATAACATTCTTCTTTAGGCGTTTTTCTTTAAGTACTCAAAAATATTTGAATTTCTAATCAGTGAATATTAAAATAGCATGCAAGAGATTCTGAGATGTTCTTCTCATCCAGTACAGACTGATGTCCTGCCTTTTATATGTTTATAGTGTGACAGATACGTCATGGTTTCTTAGCAGCCGTGATTAAACATGGAAGTTCGTTCAAAACACAATAGTTCATAACAGTTCAAGGCTGATAATACACAAGCCATAGTTCAACATAAAATGTTATGTAATAAATATTTTTGTAATATTAAATTAGCAGTTTTTGTATTTGTTTTCTATGTTTTGCATAGGCCCTGATATAGTATCTACGCAGCCTATTGTATTATTTTAGCCTAGGTTGATTTCATTATAATTTAATGAGATTAAATTTGTTCAGTGCCATCACATTGATTAAATACAATGACCTAATTTCACATCATAACATACATTTATTTCAGCATGATTTCTGTTGATGAATCAATATATCAAAAATCATGCATGTAGCAATCAACTACAAAACTCGCTAATGCCAATAATATTTGCCACCACAGACGTCAAACCTGTGTCCAAAGACTTTTAAGGGACCAGTTTTTCAGTGTTTAAATGAAAGCAGAGTTAGGATGTGATAGGGTTTAAGGACGATTATCAATGCATAAAGCATAAAATGGTGTTCTTTTTGGCTGTGCTCACTAGCTCAAAAAAAAAAAAAAATTTTTTTTTTACATATTTGAGACAGATCAGATATTGTTACACAAGTGTAGTAAAATTTTTTTACCAAGAATTTTTTTCGCATCTGATCTGAGCCACTTGCAACTGTGGTTTTTAAATCAGATACATATTAGCTCCAATGCACAGGTATCTGATACCGAGGGTGACGTGCTTGTGCACAGTAATAGTTTTCCTTAAAGAGAGGTCTTTATGAAGCAGGCAGCAGGTGCTTGTAAGCGCTCACACAAAAAAAGCTTCTTTTGATTAAATAAAATAAAAGCAAACATCGATAGAATCTCCAGTTTAGCCGAGAGTTTAATGTGTAAACTGATATCAGAGAGTTGTGTCTTCAGTCAATGTAAAAAGGTGGGACAAAAAATTGTGTATGGTCAAAAGTTTGGATCTGTTCATTAAGCCTTGCAGTTTAAATGCAGCCATACAGATATGGCTATTCCAAGCTGCCGTCCTTCGGATGAGACAGTAAACCGAGGTCCTGACTCTCTGTGGTCGTTAAAAAAATGTGTTGTTTTTTTACTCGTGGACATCTGACCTTGACAGACTGAACAGGAGAAGATTTCCATGTGAAAGAAGGCAGAGCCTCCGCGCATACCTACCTATTACGTAATCGGCACGGACCAATGGTAGTTCAAAGGTGTTTACCAGCCAGAACAAACTTTTTCGGGAAAGTACAATGCTAAATCATATATATGTACAATATATGTGTACAATAACAATTTTTGGAAAAAATAACATGTCCAAAAATAAGTTTCAATAGTACATTGGGTTTAATTTGTCATTGAATGAGATCTACTAATATATATATTGTTAGTGGCGACAATTTTCACGTGAATAAATGCATAGATCCGCATATCTAATGGTGGAACTTTTGACAAGCGTGTCAGAGGTTCTGGGTTCTAATCCGCACTTGGATAGTTTTTTTTTTTTCTCATCAGAACTGAATATGTTCAGTGGTTGTATATCAAGCAAGGACACGTTTGTGTGCATTTTGTTTTGTGATTTCACCGGAACCTATAGAGAGTCTCTGCAACAGAGTTAAAGGGATAGTTCACCCAAAAATGAAAATTAGCCCATGATTTACTCATTATTTACTCATATTTATGTGTATATGACATTCTTCTTTCAGACGAATACAATCGGAGTTATATTAAAAAATGTCCTGGTTCTTCCAAACTTGATGATGGGAGTGAATGGCTGTTTGCATCAAAGTGCATCTATTCATGATTAAAGTGCTCGACACAGATCTGCAGGAGTTAATAAAGATCTTCTGAAGTGAAGTGATGCGTTCGTGTAAGAAAAATATCCATATTTAAAACTTTAACGATTAAAATAACGAGCTTCCGGCAGACGGCCGTGTGCATCAACTTACGCCAAAAGAGAATTTTTTTTAGGGCTATACTATAAAATTAACATTTAAAACGTATAGCGCAGCTGTTTAATGAGGCAGCAACATATGATAAATTGGACAGAACAAGAAAGGCTATTAATAATCTTTCATTGCGCAAAAGTATTATGATATAAAAAGTTCCAATACAGTACGGCACAAACCATAGACAGTAAAAGAAATGGACACAGCGACCCCATAGACTTCAACGGAGAAAAGTGAAGCAAATTAGAAGCACTCACTTCCTGATGGCTGAGCGTAATGCGCAGGCTCAAACTGAGCTTGATGAGTCTTGCAGAGACGGAGAGCGTGAGTAGGAGCTGTCCATGAGCTAGGAGCAGGAGCAAATTTATGACTCTCTATGGGCTTCTCCCTTGACTGTATCAGACTTTATGCCTCCACGTCCCCCCGATTGACTGCGAGCTTCTCCTCCTGTCTATACGGTAATTTCCAGAGAGTCGCGTGGTTATGACGCAATCGTTAGCCTAGTTTTACAAAAACTGCTTCTACGGGGCCATAACGTAAGATACAAGGTAATGGAGCATTTTATACATTGTCGTGTTTCTTTAGAAATAAACAATGGACAAATGGAGTCTTTAAACGCCTCAGATGTAAAGTTATTCGCTGTCAAAGTGACGCCAAAATGGATGGGAGTCAATTGAATGCTAACAGCAGGTGATGGCTTGTTAGCCAATGGCAGCCCCCGGGGACGCTTTCCGGGTGCTGGATTACCCCCCTGGCACAAACGCTTATTATGCGCATTCAGAGCGCAGAATGATGCTCTTGAAGCAACATGGAGTCACACGTAGCGCGTCGAGTCCGCAATGAAAAGTTCAAAGCACTAAGGAAAAACATATTGGTGCGTAGTGTATTATACAGTATATCTATCTATGCAATAGTTTATTCAGCCTTTTCTTTTAACAGTTTTAAATTTCAGTTACTGTGCGAGTGAAGAACAATTATAGTGCTCTCTACTACTACATTGTTGTGATCTAACAGACACCCGGTAGAAAGTAAAAGTGAAAAAACTTACATTTTGATTTCAGGGGGCCTTTAAAGATAATATTTGATATTTTAGAGGAGCCATTTTGAAATTGTCATACTTGACTCACTGACATATAAAGAGGACAGTCATTATAGAATAATAAGAAATGGTCAAATCATTATGCATCAGAAGGTTAAACAAAACTGTTTGTAGATACATATGTCTACCTTTGTGAAGCATAAACAATGTTAATAAACGTAAATGAAGTCTGTTGTCCCTCAGTCCCAGCAGTGACATAATTTACTGATTTTATTTCAACATTTGTGTAATGGGATCTCAAACACTACAGGGAACATTATCTGTTCAGCTATTAATGGATAATTAAGAGGGCTCTTGTGTATATTAAAGGAACACTCCACCGTTTTTTGAAATAGGGCTTATTCACCTTCTTTCCCACATTTAGATAGGTGGGCAAATGCATTTTTGTCTCAGTGCATGCATTGTTTTAGTTTGACAAGGTTGGCGCTAGCTTAGCTTAGCTTAATGAATGGAATCCTTGCCAGCTAGCATGTCCTGAGTAAAAGTGATAAAAATTTTTTTTTAAAAACCCACCTAATTACTTCTTGTGGCCTGCGTATTCACAACGAGTACAAATAGCGATGCAGATTAACACTAGGCGATTTCCTAGGCAGATATTGACTTGGGACTATATTAGGGGGAAGCACAGGTGAAGCACTGCTGCTTAGGCGAAGCACTGCTACTTGGGCGCAGAGATATCATGCAACACATGAAATCCCACGACTGACAGGAGGTGGAGGTTACGATCGCTCAACAGCCTGAGGACGTGAGGATGAGAGCCAACGCGAACTGGTGGTGTGAATGTGGGGGAATATGCCAATCTATCCCGACTGAAATAGTGTCTGTGCTGTGGAGAGTGGGACAAGATACTGCCATCGATGACCAGGCTCAGCGCGTCAGATCAGATCAAGATGAGCGTGGCCTCAGTTGCCCGCAGTTGCAAAACAATGCATGCACTGAGACAAAAATGCATTTGCCCACCTATCTAAATGTGGGAAAGAAGGTGAATAAGCCCTATTTCAAAAAAAGGTGGAGTGTTCCTTTAATAAGGTGGAAGCATTGGTAGTAGTCATGTGCCTCAACAAGTAAAGTCATAACATAATGATACATTTGCAAATCATTAGTTAATGATTAATTAAAGCAGACAACTGGAAATTGAAGTACATTGCTTTGACCAACTGTGGTAATTAACGCTAGCCTGACTACGTCAGACTTCGTACTTCCGCTCAATTTCAGTTCGCTTCTGTACTCAGTCTGAGATAGCGACCGTTTTCTATGGAAGCTTGTTTCCGCCACCGAATAAAACATTTTAAAAGATAATTGCGACTTTTTATCTCACAATTGCGAGTTTACATCTCGCAATTCTGACTTTATTTCTCAGAATTGCGAGATATAAAGTCAGAATTGCGTGATATAAAGTCAGAATTCTGAGATATAAAGTCAGAATTCTGAGATATAAAGTCAGAATTGCGAGATATTAAGTCGCAATTGCGTCTTATAAAGTCCGAATTCTGACTTTTTTTCTCGCAATTGCGACTTTATATCACGCAATTCTGACTTTATATCTCAGAATTCTGACTTTATATCACGCAATTCTGACTTTATAACACATAATTGCGAGTTTATATCTCGCAATTCTGACATCTTTTCTCAGAATTGTGAGATATAAAGTCCAATTCTAAGGGAAAAAAAAAGACAGACTTTTTTTTCTTTTTTTTTTCTTAGAATAGTTTATATCTCACAATTCTGACTTTATAACACGCAATTGCGACTTTATATCATGCAATTCTGACTTTATATCTCCCAATTGCGTGATATAAAGTCAGAATTCTGAGATATAAAGTCAGAATTGCGTGATATAAAGTCGCAATTGCGAGAAAAAAAGTCAGAATTCTGACTTTATAACACGCAATTGTGACTTTATTTCATGCAATTCTGACTTTATATCTCGCAATTCTGACTTTAAAACACGCAATTGCGACTTTATTTTACGCAATTCTGACTTTATATCTCACAATTCTGAGAAATAAAGTCAGAATTGCGAGATGTAAACTCGCAATTGTGAGATAAAAAGTCGCAATTATCTTTTATTTTTTTTTATTTTGTGGCGGAAACAAGCTTCCATAGTTTTCCCCGTTTTCCTACGGCCTCAAAACAGCCGGGCCAATCAACGAACAGAGGGCGGGCTGAGAGCCGTAACGTAGACGCTGATTGTACCGTGGATGCGTAGATTTACTTCACATAATCAGCAAAAGTCGTTCACAGCCATGTTCACTCCGGTATTTTGCTCGATGGTTTTGTTTTCGCATCATACATGTGTTTACAGTGGAAGTCAGATGCGGCTGAGCATGCGCATAACACACGCCATAACCAAACGTTATGTGATTGGCTTACGGGTAACCAATTATTTTAAACTTCAGACAAACGCCCCCCCCCCCCCCCCCCCCCCCCCCCCCCCCCCCCCGAGAAAGAAAACATTTTTCAATTACGCCCTTCCAGACTCTGTCTACGAAGCAAAGCGAAGTAGAAGAGTTTGGTATTACCAGGCTAAATTAACGCATTAATTTACACTTTTAGTTAATAAAATAAGTTATTAAGGAATTAATATGGCACATTTAATTAATAACAATTCATATATTACTTAATCTATTAATCATTTAGAATCTTTATAAGTTACTGATGCAGTAATCATTAATTAATGGTTTAGTTCTTCATGAGTCATACATTAACACATGATTATCTGTGCATTAGTTAAACATGAATTAATGCTTATTAGTGCACCCGTATTGTAAAGTGTTACCGAAGCATTTTGTGGCCTATTTTTAATAAGCAAAGCAATCACAATGAGCAGAAGCTACTTGTTTTACTTTCAGTGTTACAAATTACTGAACATTCAGCAATTTTAATATAGCTCAATATACAGTTTATTTAATCTGTATCACAAATAAGTGGCCATTTTCAAAAGTCTGATTACCTTGCAACACAACTAATCATGCTTTCAAAATCAAGAATTATTAAAAACTGGTACAAGACAATAATCTGGCAAATCACAAGACCATAAGCAAGAGCTGATGTTCATTTCTAAATGAATGATTTGGCTTGTAGAAACACTAGCCTATATTCTTACACAATTTACATACATCATGATCTTACATAATCTTTTTTCTTTTTATTACAATTTGATTATTATGTGTTTTGAGAGGAGAGGTCCTCAGTGAATAATGCATTAGAGATGAGATGCTAAGGGTTTCCATGTAACGGTGCAATAAACACTGTCACTGTTTGTCTGAAGAGTGTCAACATACTTGCTACATGCCCTTAATTTGTTCTCTGGAGTCACTAGACAGACCCTGAAGATTGTAAGGATAGGAAACCTGAGAGAATTATCAAACAGTAGTTGTGTAAATAAGTGACAGTATCCATTACTGTTCATAATGACACTCAAAATCAATCAAACCAAGTTTGTCTATAACATTAATTAAGCTTGCCCTTAACATTATTTATAAAGATCAATAAAGGTCCAAACATAATTAAGATTGACATAACTAAATCAATTATTCAGCATTTGAATACTCATTATGTTATCTGACTTTACCTCTTAACTTAAATTTCACAATGGCACACCAGAACTGAAACAACAGCATGCATACTATTGGAAAGTTCAAGGAAAAATGCTGATCTCAGGATTGGACTGGTGTGATTTTGTCGTTTATTCACAGGATGACATGATGATCCAGCGCATATACAAAGACATCAAAATGTTTCAGACCATTCAAGAGAAAGCTGAATTTCTTTCTTTATTCATCTTTGACCTGCCAAGATGCCTACAGGTTGTAGTAAATTTTTCTCTATTTTGCACCTGACCTAAGTCTACCTGGGTTTTGTCTACAATCGACGTCCCCTAACTAGCTTGCTGCGCAGCAATAATAAACAGACAGACTTCAGAAAATGCCCTTTAAATGCTTTAATCACGGCCGGGAGATTACTCAAGCAACTCTCAGAGAATCTCACCATAAAAGAAGAATACATCAGGTTTTATAGGATAAAGACAGACACATCAAAATAAGATCAGCGTGACTAACACGTCACCTTCTATCAATATGATTGGTTCAATTTGTAAATGAGCCTTGACTTCCTCTTCAGACATCCATATGTGGACAGAGCCAAGAATGGTGTACAAAAAATTGGCCCAGGTTGTAATAATTCAGCTAACTGTAGACTGGGCCAGATCCCGCTGTGTTAGACCAACTGAGAGGTGGATCATGAAGAGGAAGAACTCATCAATGGGCTGCTGGGACTGACCCTATAAAAATAACAAGTTTTGCAATTATGTACAATGTGTAGGCTAGGCTTTCACTTAAATGTAAAATTAAGGTTTGCTTTTCTATTTCTTTATTTACCCATGCACTGCCTCTTGTTCCAGATTCACTCCTCATTGTAGTTGCTCTTGCTCTGGTCACACGAATCATGTTGTGGGATGCAGGTTCAATGAGTTTCCAGAAAGTTATTAAATGCCTGTAAGTCATGAATCTAAATTAAATGTAATACATGTTTACACACACACACACACACACACACACACACACACACACACACACACACACACACACACACACACACACACACACACACACACACACACACACACACACACGCACGCACACCTTTTTATAGAGATCTTCGGTCTGATCCAGGGAATTATCAACTGCTGCGGCTTCTGGAACTCAACAATAATCATGTTCCAGACAATGGGCATCCATTGGCACAGGAACCTCATCCACTTGAGTGTAAACCTCCCTTCTTTGCCATACCCCAGTGCGCCTTGGTTCAGCAACGGAGTAGCCGTTCCACTGGAATAAGGTTGGTACAGCTGCCTTTCGCAGCAAGCGACTCCCTTTAGGGGTTGATGGCTCAATCAGTTCATCACTTTTAAAGTTGACGACTGCAGACCCTTGTATGAGATGTGATGTTAAATCTCTCACGTTGTGAATCCACTCTCTGCGTGTTTCTTCGTCCACAGGAAAAATGTGGAAACTCAGCATAGAGTTAAACTTTGAGCAGGCCTCACATAACGGGACACAACAATGTTCAGCCGAAATACTGTCTTCCCGCCGTTGATATTTAAACTTTCTGGAAGCCATCACTACAATGCTTAACTATATAATACTATGTATAATACTTAAATTATAAATCGCTGTCAAATGAATTTTATGAAAGTTTTGCCGCTAGTACACTTTGCTATAGATCACGCTATGTGGAAGTAAAGACGCTGGCTGAGATTCTACTGGAAATACGTCAACAGCGTTTGTGCATATGGTGTATTGCCATTAACATCAGATCCATGCACTCTGTGAAATCACCAAGATGATAGAAGAACATCCTTGAGATACAAGAGTAGTATGACACAGTTTTAATCTCAGCCAGTAGCACTGAGATCATGGTTGTGCTGCAGGTAGAGGAGTACATTATATCAACAACAGCTAGATTACAGATTAATATGTACATTGGTTTGTGTAAATGTCTGTCAGTCAAGATGATACACAGATTGATGGAGTTCTCAAGCAATATGAGCATGTAGGTTATTGAGATGAGGAATTTGAGAAGCTTTTGGTTCTGCAGGTGATCAAATCCAGTGATTATAAAGTTCCCTTACTGGGACTACATTGTTCCCAGTGTAATTTGCCATTTTCAGTCCACTGCTAAACAAACAGATGCAAGTACATTAAAATAACACTTTATAGAAGTGACAAGTCAAAATCAGTTAAAGTCTTTATGTACTCATATATGCATAGAAAAAAAGCTCCTGTGAAGGAAAATGGCAGAAAGATGTAGACAGCATATGTAACGGCGATGAAAGGTGATGAAAACTGTGAACGTTGAAGTATAGTTTCAAAAGAAATAGAAAAAGAGTTTCAATCATTATAAATAATAAATATGAATAATATGTAAAACATTTTCTAGTCTTCTTTAGGCGTTCCTCCTATGATCTATAAAAATATTAGAATTTCTAATCAGTGATTATTAATATAGCATACAAGAGATTCTGAGATGTTCCCTGTCACAGTGTGGTGTAGACTGAAGAAGACGAGAAGGCAAAAGGCTCCAATACAAACTTTTACTAATAATATACACCAACAGACAGACAGGATGTACACACACACTAATTATGACTAAGAACGGACAAAGACTGACTGAACTGAAGGAACTTAAATACTAACACTGATGAACACTAATAACAGAAACACAGGTGGAACAGATGATAATTAACTAGACACAGACAAACTAAACAGAACACAACAGTGACATTACCCTCATTCAGTTAAACACATGTATGGCTGATGTCCTGCATTTTATATTTAAATGTGTGACTGACAGCTTGTACCTCGTTGTTCCCTAGCAGTTTTGAAACTGGGGAGCTGGTTCAGAACACCATAGAACAGAAATAAAGCACAATGACACAGATAAATTAAGAAAAAGCAGGAGAGAAAAAGACAACTAATTAGAAGGAAGTTGAAGTTAAATTATAGTAAGCAAAGTAATCTACATAGGCTGACACAGTATATTTCATGTTATATATAGGGTGGACTGGTGGATTGCGACCCAAAAGTGGGTAGATAAACGTGTTGTCCTGATTCATTATCTGTGGTCAAATGAGATGTTGTCAGGATAAATCAGGATAATTATTCTAACATTATTTTCTTACGTTGTTACGAAATAAAAATAACTTTCCTTTCCTGTCAGCCATTATATTTAGCTTGTAGGGAGCACTCTTCAATTGCACATGCAATTTAGGCAAATTCCATAAAAAAAAAAAAGGGTTATGGCTTAATGACATGGGAAAATTTGGGCCCCATGGCCAAACAAGTTGAGAACCATTAAAAAAAGTGTATATATCAAAATGCTCTGTTCTATAATAAATTTTCTAGCCGGCTATCCAGCTAACGACATGGAATTGCTTTTCTTAGGTAAATGTAACGTGTTTACAAGCTGTTTTATTGGTCTTTCTGCTGTTAAAACACTGAGCGATTACACCAGACATTACATTTCAGTAATCTTACTGTACTGTACTGTATCTTTCAACATACCTCCTAATATGTATTCATAATTATTTCACTAGTAGTAGGCTAAAGAGGATGAGATTATTAGTTTACATGCATAAAGCTCTGTGCTTCGCTTGAACCTGAACTCTATTAAAATCACCTTGATCACCATCTGATCTCTCACCTTGGCCAGAGTAGGAATTAACAGGCAAAGGGGAGGGAATGTGTAGAGCAGCACGTTGGGCCATGCCAACGAGCGCGTCCTCGTCCCATAGCGAGAAGAACATAGGACAATGGGCGTTTTTGGTTGAGGCTTTACTTCATGAAAACCCTAATTCTCAGAAGACCCAGAGGCAAGAAGAATGTAGGCTTTTATACACATATAAACATTTACTGTTGTAAACTGTTGCTGTTGCAGTCTCTAACTATTTATTTGTATGATACAGCTGCAAATAAGTATTTGAACACCTGTCTATCAGCTAGAATTCTGACCCTCAAAGACCTGTTAGTCTGCCTTTAAAATGTCCACCTCCACTCCATTTATTATCCTAAATTAGATGCACCTGTTTTGGTGCACCTGTCACCTGAACACCATCCCTACTGTGAAGCATGGGGGTGGTAGCATCATGCTTTGGGGGTGTTTTTCTGCACATGGGACAGGGCGACTGCACTGTATGTATTGCGAGATTTTGGGGAACAACCTCCTTCCCTCAGTTAGAGCATTGAAGATGGGTCGAGGCTGGGTCTTCCAACATGACAATGACCCGAAGCACACAGCCAGGATAACCAAGGAGTGGCTCTGTAAGCAGCATATCAAGGTTCTGGCGTGGCCTAGCCAGTCTCCAGACCTAAACCCAATAGAGAATCTTTGGAGGGAGCTCAAACTCCGTGTTTCTCAGCGACAGCCCAGAAACCTGACTGATCTAGAGAAGATCTGTGTGGAGGAGTGGGCCAAAATCCCTCCTGCAGTGTGTGCAAACCTGGTGAAAAACTACAGGAAACGTTTGACCTCTGTAATTGCAAACAAAGGCTACTGTACCAAATATTAACATTGATTTTCTCAGGTGTTCAAATACTTATTTGCAGCTGTATCATACAAATAAATAGTTAAAAAATTATACATTGTGATTTCTGGATTTTTTTTTTTTAGATTATGTCTCTCACAGTGGACATGCACCTACGATGACAATTTCAGACCCCTCCATGATTTCTAAGTGGGAGAACTTGCAAAATAGCAGGGTGTTCAAATCAGGGCCGTGCACTAACCTGCGAAATTAGTCTTTTATTTTATTTTTTTATTTTATTTATGTCGGTAATGTTTGGCTCTTGGTCTTCTACTAGTGCTAACAACTTGTACAACTTATCCATGTTCTTAGAATTAGCTGCTTGTCTAATCAAATTATTGTACTCTCGATCAGATCTAATACAAATAACTAAATTTTCTGTTGTTGGCACACTTTGTAAACAAGGTAAACTGGGTAAACCAAGCCCTAGGTATTTTTGAGAAAATGAAAGCTCAGACGGGCGAATCTAGAATCTTCCCCGTATGTCGTCATAAGGGGAAAGGTTACCTCCCCTTCTCTTCTATGCCTTGGCCCACCCATGAGAAAAATGAGCTGCGTGAGCGCGATATTGGTTTTTCCTCGAGAGACATCATGGCTTGCAAACGAGCGAAGCATGGCAGTTGCTCAGTGTTTGATGTACAAATGAACACAAAAGTATTTTTTTAGTTCCTTCATCCGAGCCTCTGAAGAACCAGTGGGTTATGTTAATTTCTGATGTGTAATTGTTCAGATAATCTTTCTCTCAAAATCGTTCAATACTGTTTATGCATCAGTAAATCAAGCCAGTGACTAAACGATCAACTTCACGTTGTTTCTCTTAGTAGGATGAAAATAATCTTACTTAAACTGTGATTAATTTAAATACAGAAAGTGATCAAAGAACAATCCCTTTCCAATCGCCCAAGCTGTCAATCACACAGCGTGAGTTTATCTGGACACTTGCCAAAACTCGTTATGAAATCAATGACGCTGTTACGCTGCACAACAAAGCTCTTACTGTACTTACCTCATATGCATTGGTGAAAGCATTAGTGAGAGTGCAGAAACTGTTGCAATGATAAGATCTTCATTCACGCGATCAACAGGCTGTCATCTGCTCAATGCTCATCACTGCAACCTTTTATGTGATGGGAATAGATCTAAATACTTAAAAACTTATTACGATTCGTTAATCCCGATAGCTGTAATGGTAAAAACGTATAATAGCTGTAATAGTAAAAGTATTCGAGAGAGTTCCACATGTAATGCTAGCTATTTCATATGCAAGCATGTCAGCCAATCACAGCAGTTGGCGTTTACACTGAAGTCTCACAGCAGTGGCCGTTTACACTGAAGTCTTACAGCCAATCACAGCAGTGGGCGTTTACACTGAAGTCTCACAGCCAATCACAGCAGTGGCCGTTTACACTGAAGTCTTACAGCCAATCACAGCAGTCGGCGTTTACACTAAAGTCTCACAGCCAATCACAGCAGTGGGCGTTTACACTGAAGTCTCACAGCCAATCACAGCAGTGGCCGTTTACACTGAAGTCTTACAGCCAATCACAGCAGTGGGCGTTTACACTGAAGTCTCACAGCCAATCACAGCAGTGGGCGTTTACACTGAAGTCTCACAGTCACAGCCAATCACAACAGTGGGCGTTTACACTGAAGTCTCACACAGACACGCCCCTTCAAACAGAGCGTTCAAATCAGAGGCTAAAATCAGGCTAGGAAATATGCCTTTTATTTCTAAATTATAACAACTTTTGATCTTAAAAACATACTAACATTATAAGGGCACCCCAGGAAACATTCTAAAATAATAAAATAATCCATGCAATGGGACCTTTAAGATCTTCTAGGACATGGTACCAAATAGAAAGGTGTTGCTATAAATGGAACAGGTAAATATAAAAATGTAAGACAGCAAATAGTTTATGTTATTATCAGCAATGTGTAATTGTGATGTTCTATCAAAACATCTACAATAAAGTCTAAAATGTATTTGAGCGTGTGCTGTCTTCTCTTTTAATTGTATATTTTGTAATAACTGGATAATTTATGTTAACAAGCAACCACCCCCTTAGTGGCCCTTTTTTGTTTTAGGCCACTGCCCCTCAAAATGTCTGTGCACGGCCCTGGTTCAAATGCTTATTTTCCTCACTGTAGTTTATAGTTTAGGCTTAGAACCAGGGTTAGGTGCTTCTACATTAATGTTATTCACTTATCGTTACCCTCTGATTTTAGGGATAACTCACGGGTTGGGTAAAAGTTAGGGGTAGGGATATGGTTAGGATTAAATTTATGGACAGGAATGTTGTTCCAGGATCAACAAAATATGTTGACCCAGGAACGTGTGTAACTCGGCAAAATCAGGACATGCAATGTGGACAGCTGTTATTTTTAATGTCACCCATGCGCTGAAGTTTATATGTTGTAATGTGTGTTCTATAAATTATTGTGAATATGAGTTATTGGATCATTTGAATTTGAGATAAATATTATATGATTTGGTATGTTGTATTTTGACTGAACAAGGTCAAAGGTCATGAACAGGCCCTCGCTGTATAAATGGCTTAGACTAGTTACTCCTCTTTGAATTTATATGAAAAAAATAATTATTAAAACTATTTGGTATTGCCATACTGGTGTGTGGATTGATGGTTCCAGATTGTAATGCATGATATCTTAGCCAGTTGCAAAAAATAAACAACAAATGAACACACAAAAAACACTTAATAGCTAAACCATTAAGTAATAGCAACCTTCCAGTTATTACTCAATTACTCAGAGTTTTCTCAATTTAATGTTATTCATTTAACTTATTGCAAGAGATCAGGTATGATTTTTTTTCCCCCTGTCAACAACTTAAAATCTTCCTCATACAAATCTTTAGTAATCCAGCACATGAGTCTGAGACTTTAAAAGCACTTGAAACACTGTATTATGATGCACAGCTTTAGAAGTGTAAGAATGACAAATCTCCAAATAGGTTTTCCTATTTTCTTTTTCTTTATTTTGAAAACAGACAAGATAGCAACATACCTACTGTATTTCTTGTCTCTAATGTGAACAAAACATGCATCACCAACATTTTTACAATCATCCATGATTATTAACACAATAATGAATAATTGTATCAATATAATAATATTATGATAAAACCTTTAAGTGGTTTGGTACAATTCTTTTGCGCAAAAATACATCTGATAATCGTTTCCTTATTTCTTTAGTCCTGGTGCAATAAACAGTGGGGTTTATTAAGGAAGGAACAAGAGTGGCTACAATCATTACTGCATTTCTCTCTGTTAGATTTAGCACAACACCTATTCGAGTTAGTAAAATAGAGACCAGCTTTGGTGCAAAATAACTAAACAAGACAATTAGGTGACTCAAACAAGTGTTGATCATTTGCTTTTTGCTTGAGTTGTTGGAGAGTTTAGTCACACTATACGCCAGAACAGCATACGTGCAGATAATAAAGGGAAATTGTCCACACAACAACCACAGACTAATCATTGCAGGCAAGAAAAAATATGGTTCAGGATTGACACAAGCAGCTCTAATCATGGATGAATAATCACAGAACACATATCTGATAACAGGCTGACAGTATGGGAGATTGTCTGCCACAGAAGTCAAAACACCCATTAGAGTGAAACCAATGAGCCATGTCAGTAAAATAAGCAGAAATGTTCGTGGATTTGTTACAATGCTGTGGTATCTTAATGGTAGCCTAATCGCAATAAGTCGGTCTAATGCCATTAATGTCAGAGCCATGCATACTTTGATATCACCAAGATGATGGAAGAACATCCTTGAGATACAAGAGTAGTACGACACACTTTTAATCTCAGCCAGCAGCACTGAGATCATGGTTGTGCTGCACGTAGAGGTGTACATTATGTCAACGACAGCTAGATTACAGATTAATATGTACATTGGTTTGTGTAAATGTCTGTTAGTCAAGATGATACACAGATTGATGCCATTCCCAAGCAATATGAGCATGTAGGTTATTAAGATGAGGAATCCAAGGAGCTTTTGGTTCTGCAGGTGATCAAATCCAGTGATTATGAAGCTGTCTACATTATTCACAGAGTAATTTTCATTCGCCATTTTCAGTCACCCAGCTCCTAACATACAGACACAAATATTTAAAAAACAACAACTATAAAATCTAAAGAAAAACAATTAGATCCTTAATGTATTCATATATGCACAGAAAATAAGCTCCTGTGAAGGACAATGGCAGAAAGATGCAGACAGCGTCTGTAACAGCAAGGTGATGAAAACTGTGAAAGTTGAGATATAGTTTCAAAAGAAATACAAAAAGAGTTTTGATCATTTTAAATTCTAAATATGAATAATATGAAAAACATTTTCTAGTCTTATTATTCTTTGGGAACTCCTTTTTAGACTCTTTAGAATTTCTTATGCAAGAGCTTCTGAGATGCTGCTCTCATCCATTTAAAAACATGTGTGTGATGTCCTGCCTTTTATTTCTTTCAAATTGTATGACATGATACGTCATAGCTCCCTTTCAGTCGTTCCCGTTCGACGTAGTTGACGACGACTGAATGGGATCACGCTAGGGAACCTGTCATCTTCGAGTACTATTGAACGAGCCAATGCAATTGGTGTGCGTGATTCGCATCACACGGCGCGGGTATAAATACGGAAGTGGGATGCATGCACTGGTTGATGTTTTGAAACATTTTTATTCATACAAATAAATCATGAGAACATGAACTTCATTCACTGCATTTGCTGCTCTGGACCCTTTTCATTGTTCCCAGCTAGCTAGCTGTTTTCGCAAAAAATGTAAAATGTAAAATGTAAAAATTACATAAATATTTGTACTTGGTGACATTCTGAAAAGCCGTACATGGATCAAAGCTAATGGACAGGATCAGATAAATCAGAGCTTAGATTCTCTGCCCGAGCCCGAACTTGACCCGACCCGGGCCGGCCCTTGATCCAGCACTTGTGTTACAAAATGCAACACGTCACGTGTCATGCTCAGCATCTCCTCCACTCGCACGCATCACACCGGCCCGGGATAATAAACTTTAAAAATATTTATTTTGTTTAAAAATATTCTATATTCTAAAACCTTGTTGAATTAAATTAGAGTTGTAGCCTACTAAGACTAGCCTACTCCTCCTAGGCCATACAAAGTTAACTCTTGTTCATCATTGTTCACGTGTTTTTTTTTTTTTTTTTACATTTCTTCATTTGGATCCATTTGATTCTGGATAAACAAACAAGTCAGTTTACATGATTTGTCCTTGTTGCATTATTCATTAAGATAATAATTAATAAATGAACGCACAATTATCTGTGAACTTGATAAATGTTGCAGATATGTTTTAGCCTACTATGCACAAACAAATGCCTTTCAACTTATGTGTGCAAAATTCAGAAGCAGTAAATGAATGTGCAGAAATTTGTACAGAGATTCTGTAGGCCTACTATATGTGTTGTAGCCATTAAATAAGCTCATTTAGTTTCATATTTGTTCAAATATTATAATGTTATTTTTTTCCATCTATGTTGATTTATGAAAAGTGAACAGCAGGAGTAAGATAGGATGTGCAGTATATCGAGAGACTTGGAGTGGGTCAGACATGATTTTGACCACTTCATTAAGTTTTGTTTTGTAGAAAACCTTTCTTTAAAGTGAATTTCGTTTTGTATAAATTGTATCTTAATTTTAATACATTTTTCATCAACGAATTGCATGTATTTAATAAAATAGAAGCAAATATAGCATACATAGGCGTGCCGCGGTCACTTGCACTGCACGTTAACTGGGGCGCATCTCAATTAACCGAAACTAATCTATGCCTCACAGAGAATATTAAGAAATATATCTAAAGAAAGCTTGAAATGTCTTTAAACTAAACAATTCAAAACGAAAAGAAATAGGCAACACTCTGATGTAATCCATGCATTTCTCCACATTCACTACGGAGATGGCGATGGTCAACTTCATCTTTGCTTCATCTCAACTTCCCTGGCGTCACCCCTGGTTATAACTGCCCACGTATTAAAAAATGGTCGGGTTTAAATCGGGCTCGGGGTCATAATTACAGTTAATGTGTCGGGCCGCGCCGACAAAGTAAATTCGCCTCATTCGGGCTTCGCGTCTACCGCGCTGCGCGAAACGCCTTCGCGCCCAGGACCTCTTGACGCGCGTAAACGCGTCTTTACATTGACTTAACATTGAAATCACTCGCGCCAGACACTCAAGAGTGAGTGAGTAATAAAAAAACCTTTGCGTTTAGCCTCAATTGAGTAAAACACCGTATGTGTAACTTCGACCATTCTCAGCTGGTGTGACTGGGACACTAACTCTGCTTGTCATCATAGAAACAGATAATCAGATTGTGATGTTTATTCCCGCTTCAGTAATGCTGAATATGCGGCGTAAAAAAATACCTGCAACGGTCTCGCAAGTGTTGATAGGCTATTACTCGTGAGGTGTAACCAATCATATAGCGCCGTGGGCGGGACATTGAGCAAGTCGGCAGGGTGATGATTACAGAGAGGCTGCGGAGCCAGTCAAAGTAGCGCATTTTAAAATAAAATGGACTTTAATCAAACCACGGATCCATGATAAGTTTTGTGATCCGCCTTGCCACTAGTGTAGTAGCACTGATCACTTTGAGGGGGGGATAAAAATAATTAAGCAGAGGCAGGGATACATTGACCAGAAAGGGGGAAATCCCATGCATCCCCCCAGCAAATCGCACCGTGTGTATGTATGCAGCACGCTTTTGTGGATAGTTTGTGTTCTCATTGCGAGGCGGTGTTGATCAAGATCAAGACTCGCCTTCATGCATGAAGGTGGAGTCCCCATTACCACGCCCCGCTACGGCGCCGTGTGGGATGGGGGATCAGAGGATCATAGTGAGGCTGCCCCGCCCGGTAACCAATCCCTGTAGGCCCCTCAGATCTCCATCCTTCCGCTCCACAGGCCTCCTGTGTTCTTGCGTTCGAAGGTGTGAAGTATCAGGACATGGTCCTACCCTTCGAATGCTCCATAGCCAGTTGGGTCTTCAGGTCAACTGGGAAAGAGTAAACCCGCCCAAGGGTTGAGGATCTCTTTTCTAGTATGGAGATGGTCTCGGTCCAGCGCATCTCTCAGATAGAGGTGTGTCAGCTCAGTGCCATTCAAGAAGTGAGAAAGGGTCCCACTGAAACTTTTTCAGTGGCTCCTGAGGCATATGGCAGACGCAGCCACACGGCTTCCTCCATATGAAGACCGCTTCAGCACTGGCTTCACAGCTGAGACCCGAGGTGGCCGTGGCAGAGCGACACGCTCCGTGTGATAAACACCCTGGTCTGTCGCCAAAGCCTCAGCCCGTAAACAGACCTTTCGTATCTCCGGGCCAATGGCTCCTAGAACGAGTGTTCACTAATGCCAGCTGAGGGGCCACGTATAAAGGGCATGCAGTAACAGAGGTCTGGGTGCCCTCCGACTGCATTGGCATCTATTGCCTCCAGTTTCCTCACTTCGAGACACCGCTGCTCAGCGAGCATGTACTTGTCTGAAAAGAAAATATTGCGACCGTCAAGCTACGCTCCCCTCGCATGTTGCAACTCGCCCGCCACCTCCTCCTTGGAGTCAGAAGCTTCTAAGGTCGCTTCATTCCACTTATTACTGCTGGCCTGCTCAATAGTGCCGCTGATAAGCCTCACGACAGCCTCTGGCCCAGAGAGAGTGGAGACTCTGTCAGTTGGCCAGCTTTTGGGACCACTTTGGGGCCACACAGTTGTTGCCCCTCCGGACTCGTCCCTCCACCAGTTGTTTCTTCTCCGTCTGAGTGGATATCCCTCGACACAGAAAAAACTCTGGCCACAGCTGGCCCTGGGGCCCCCGCAGAAATGCGTTCCCCAGTGAGCCTTCTTGCACTACGGTGCTAAAATCAGGAAGAGATGGAGCAGGTTCTGATAGTTGCCCCTTATTGGCCCAACTGACCTCTCCTCTCTACAGCCTTCCTGACTCATTCCTCTCAGTGTACATTCTCAGGGATGGGGAATGATGGCACCCTTGTCTAGACCTTGGAGAGTTCCAGGTCTGGTTCTAAAAAGAACGGGACGTGGAGGTTCTGGTTACTACCGCAATCATTTTTTATGCCATAGAGACCATCACTTCTGTGAGAGCTTGACTTGATCGTCAAGTTCCTGAGGGGAGCAAGGAGAAAAGAAATAACCTCCTTGCGTTCCCGCTTTACCCTCTTGGGACCAAGCGTGCCGCACAAGCCCTGAAAAGTGAAGCCAAAGCGTCTCGATCGCCCCCCGGTGACTGGTCCTAGTATAGGTCATAAACCCCGCCTCCCTGTGTTATTCAACGGGACTTGAGACCAACTAAACAATTTAATTACACTTCAAATATCTTTTTTTTCGAAGGTGGTTTCTGTCATTTACTGTAGTTTTTATCGCGCTGATGTAAATTCAAGTGTTTGTTTTTAAAAAAAGATTGTTTGTAGTTAGCTATTTGATGCTATAACGGTGGTGTGACGTCATGATTGACAGCTGTGATTGACAGGTTCTCTGAACGAAGTAGTCACTGAAGCACCAACAGAGGAGATTGGAGCTTTAAATTTAATATCTAAATTTCTATAATTAATTATTTCACACCGAGAGTGAGGCTCTTGAGGCTCGCGACCTTGATTTCGCGGCTTTACTTCCTGCTCACTACTGTGCAGGTCTGGTCCCGAAATCGCTACTGCACAGACTCAAACCCCAAGATGTCAGCGCCATATCGGGACACTGGCGGCTTCACTTCTCACCAATGAAAGAGAGCGAAGGGGCGTCGTCCATATTTATTTACAGTCTATGCTTGGGACTTATCTCTGGTGCTACTGCACTGCAGAGACCTCCCTTGAGCCCTACAGGCAGTGAGTTAAAAATTCTGTTTTTAAAGAAACAGTTCTCCTGCTTGTTTGGTCTCTAGGGACTTGCCCACATTTTCGGTTAACGAATCGTGCCTGGAGTTCGGGCCGGCTAACTGTCATGACACCTGAGACTCTGGCCTGGATATGTGCCCAAGGTTCCTACCTCTCCTACGGGACCAGGTGGTGAGCCTGCAAGCGCTGCCCCGGAGGAGGCAGAGTCTGGCAGACCCAGCCCTGGCTTTTCTCTGTCTGTCCGCTCCAGTGTGATTATACGTAATCAGAATGCAAAGCCTAGACCTTAGACCAGCTCTGTCTGTTATGGAAACCAGTAGAAGGGAAGGCTGTTTCCAAGCAGTGGTTGGCCCACTACATGTGGTTGCCTTCATCTTGATCCCAAGATGCATGTGCCCACCTGGGCGGTGAGCTCCTCCTAAGCAAGGGTATTGCTCCCTCCTAGGCTCAACGACACAGAGTGCCTCGCTGAACAGATGTTAAATAGAGTTGGGGGCTGGCCCGCTCCAATACACGTTCGCTAGAGAACTAGCCTATGTGTCGAACCGTTGCTTCCCGTGGGCTCCCTTCACATGAAGCCAGTTTCACTGTAAGCACGGTTCAAAGTGTCGGCTTGCTGCGCCATTCCCCTCCTATGGACTGGATACGTGCGCAATTCTTACTCCAGTGAGTTCCCTTTATTAGCCGAACCCTGATGAGTTCCTCCATACCCTTCGGCAATGGATGTGGCGGAACGTCCGAAGCCAGGCCTATCACTCGTATGCACTGGTGGAACCTGTGTTAGGCTGGGTCCATATGTTGTGATCTCTACGGTGATCCCATATGTGTATTCTTCCACAGTACTGCTCCCTGTGGCGAGCCCGTGTCTTCCCGTCACTGTTCGGTTGATCCTCCCCTCTGTTGCAGGCTGGAGTCATCCCAGTGACATTCCATATGTTGTACAGCTGGTCATCTGCTCAGTCCATATATATGTATTCTCCACATGTCACCTCCCTTTGGGTAGGATGTGGTGTCCGCAGCGTCCCTTCCTTCCGTTGATAGGGTACGCTTTCCCAGTGGTCCTGTGGAGCAGCAGTTGACTTCCCTGGCCTAAGCCTTGCCCTTCTCCGCCTCAAAATTGCGGGGGGTCAGGAGGCTTTCGTCCAGGCAATGGAAGGTTGGCAGCTCTAGTGACACTTTCCATAGTAGATCCCATTCAGTCGAAAGGGAACGTCTCGGTTGCGTAAGCAACCCTCTTTCCCTGAAGGAGGGAACGGAGACATAGTCCCTTAGCCACTATAGCTGGACCACCGCTGACTCAGAGTTACTCTCGGCTCCTCAGCGAAGAGCAACTAGTGCGTGCATGGGTGGAGTGTGTGATGCGAATCACGCACACCATTTGCATTGGCTCGTTCAATAGTACTCGAAGATGACAGGCTCCCTTGCGTGATCCCATTCAGTCGACATCGACTATGTCTCTGTTCCCTCCTTCAGGGAACGAGTGTTGCATGTGCAACTAAGACGTTTCCTAGCAACCATGATTAAGAATATTTAAAATCACAAAAATATTTTCTTTAGTAGTGGTTTTTAATGTTGGTGTCAAGCAAATTGTTTAAATTCTAGCATCATATTTTGTAAAAGCGGTTTGGTAAACACAATATAATCACACTAGTAAAACATTCAGACAAGGGCCAACCAAGGTGTCAAAGGTTGTAGCTAATTCTAAAATGCTTAGCGTGGCTTAATGTTCTAAGACAGTGATATTAACAGACCAAACTCAGCAAACACCATACTAACAAAGCATACTGTGTACAGAAAAGCAGATGAGCCCAGAATATGAATGGGTTACACTTTATTTTAAGGTGTCATTGTTAGAGTGTAATTATATATTTAAGTACTTAGTAATATTAAGTAACTGCATGTACTTACTTTAGGGTTAGGGTAGGATTAGGATTTGGTTAAAGGCAGGGTAGGCAGTTTTTTCTAAAATTTGTTTAAACTGTCTTTATATGCGCGCGTTTGCCAGCGCCGAGCGGAGAGAAGCGCAGTGCATGTAGTGACATCATGTCAGAATCATGTAAAATCACGTAAAATCATGTAAAATCATTAAAATCACATTTAATGTAATAAAATACCTAACTTTAACAACTAACTTGGCTGTTAGTACTCACTATCAAGCTAGCATATCGATACTGGTAAAGTTTAAAATATATTGAGTTTGATTCGGTAACGAGCAAGTAACATAAGGCAAAGCTAAAAACAGGTTGCATTGATACACGTTTTCCCATTACCATCAGTTACACTGTGATGAAGGTGAATTTCATGTAAGATTTATAACATATACGGTGTTTTGCATGTAAGAGCTTCCACGAGGAAAGCACTGTTGGCTCTGATGAGGACTACACTATTGACTCTCGTCTGACTTCTTGCTTTATCCAAAGACTTTTTGGTCATAGCCTTTTCGAATACTGTCTTCCTTTTTTTGCCTTGTTTGCCTTCGCTGACTGTATATGCAGGTACTGGGAATTTTGACTGCTCTTTCTCTGCCATAATTGTGACTCTTCCTAGCTTCCGTGCCTCTTCCCCTCCTCGAGTCAAACGGGTGCGCGCGTGTGGGCAGCTCCTGTAGCAGCAGGGGTGGTAGCCATGGTAGCAAGGGAGAGTGACAGTCGCCCAGCCAATCATTTCATTCGTTCCGAATGGAAATAAGTAGCTGTGTTTATTGCAGCCCTGAGAGGACTACAGACACTCGATTTTTATACTCTCCTTTTCATAGTACTTACATTTTAATTATGTATTGGTATATAAAGACAGTTGAAACAAATTTGGGAAAAAGTTTTTTAGAAAAAACCTGCCTACCCTGCCCTTAAGAGTTAGTTGCATGTAATTATGCATAATTTACTGTTATTAGTATGGTAAGTACATCTAATATAACAAGGACACTGTAAAATAAGTGTTTCCTATGAATGCAACGCAATTAATTACACGTTAGGCTAAGTGTTTTCCTCCCATATAACCAAGATAAAGCTTAATGAGGCTTCATGGACAAACAGTTATAAAAAAAAGACTAAATTCGTTATTTGCAAAAGCCAAATCTGCCTACTCACACTTAGATTGCCTTAAACACAGAGGGAGAACTGTAACAAGCTATCCCTCGCAACATTGCACCCTGGACACAAATTTGCTTTCTTTCATCATATGGGCTCATCTTTTTTTATGCTTTATTAGTATGGTGCTTACTGAGTTTGGTCTTTTAATATCACTAATTAAGCCACATTAAGCATTTTCTTTATAATGGTTTTCGGAAAACGCTTAACGTGTAATTAAACGGGTTGCATTCATATTCTTGACTCATCTGCTTTTCTGTACATAGAATGCTTTATTACTATGCATTACAGTAAGCAAAGTTAAGCGTTCTTCATGTTAAGCATTTTCGAATGTCCTGTCATCACGCATCACTCTTGTCACGTGACTCCTGCGTCTCTGCGCCGCATGTGACTCATCCCCAGACAGTCCAGCTGATTTGGAGTCACAGGTAGACCTGTTCGCCTCTCAAGAATCCTCCTATTATCCTCTGTGATACTCCCCGACCGAGGCCCCCTCTTCTCTGAGCCGGGCAAATCCCCCTGAGGAAGGACCTTCTTTCTCAGAAGTGTTTTCACACCACAGGAACTTAGAATGATTTTAGTTATAGGAGCACATTTTGTTCTCGAGGGACCACCCTGGTGGCTAGTTCCAATAACTGAACTATAGGCCTATAGTATCCAAATAGCAAGCTGCTTTTTCCATGTAGGTTGTAGTTCTGAAGATTAATTTGTGTCTTATAGCTAGCTACATTTAGTTATCTAGCTAAGCTTGCCCAATATTGGGACATATCTACAATGTTTTTTTCCTTACACAAGGGTCCACATAATCATCCATTAATAACTGATCAGATAAGTGGTTTGGATCCCAGTGCACAAATGTTTTAATGGAATTAGTAATTGAAATGTTTGGACTAAGGGAGAACCGAATTATTTTGTTTATTATGATTATTGTTATTATTAATGCTTCACATACATAGTATTATTCATGCTTCACATACAAAGATGGTATATACAATGTATCTATAAACAGTTTTGTTTAACAACTCTTTGTCAATGCATAGAAAGTCTTTCTATTTAACATTTCATTTTAAATTTCTGCCAATACTGTCATTTAAAAAATAATCAGAGCTCCAAATATTTTCCGTATTTTTCATTTACTCTGTTTGAAAACAAACAATTCAACATCAGCATGTCTATGCTTTGGCTTATCTAACACGAGTAACAGCAAAAGCATCACAAAACAGATTATCAAAACAACCAATAGCAACATCATTACAATCAGAATTAAGATGATATAGCTATTGATATTGACTTTAAATGATTTGGTACTATTTTTTTGTGCAAAAATATATCTGCTAATCGTTTCCTGATCTCCTTAGTCCTGGTGCAATAAACAGTGGGATTTATTAAGGCAGGAACAAGAGAGGATACAATCAAAATTCCGTTTCGCTCTGTTAAATTTAGCACAACTCCTATTCGAGTTAGTAAAATAGAGACTAGCTTTGGTACAAAAAAACTGATCAGAACAATGAGGTGACTCAAACAAGTGTTAATCATTTGCTTTCTGCTTGAGTTGTTGGAGAGTTTGGTCACACTATATGCTAACACAGCATAACTACATATTATAAAGGGAATTTGTCCACACATTGGCCACAGACTTAACATTACAGGTAAGACAAAATATGGTTCAGGATTGACACAAGCAGCTCTGATCATGGATGGATGATCACAGAACACATATCTGATAACAGGCTGACAGTATGGGAGATTGTCTGCCGTAGAAGTCAAAACACCCGCTATAGTGATAGTAATGAGCCAAGTCAGAAAAATTATCAGAAACGTTCGTGAATTTGTTACAATGCTGTGATACCTTAAAGGAAGTCTAATTGCAAGAAGTCGGTCAATTGCCATTAACATCAGAGCCATGCATACTGTGAAATCACCAAGATGATAGATAAACATCCTTGAGATACAAGAGTAGTATGACACAGTTTTAATCTCAGCCAGCAGCACTGAGATCATGGTTGTGCTGCAGGTAGAGGTGTACATTATGTCAATGACAGCTAGATTACAGATTAATATGTACATTGGTTTGTGTAAACGTCTGTCAGTCAAGATGATACACAGATTGATGCCGTTCCCAAGCAATATAAGCATGTAGGTTATTAAGATGAGGAATCCAAGGAGCTTTTGGTTCTGCAGGTGATCAAATCCAGTGATTATGAAGCTGTCTACATTATTCACAGAGTAGTTTTCATTTGCCATTTTAAGTCACCCAATTCCTATAACATACAGACACAAATATTTTAAAATACAGTTTGTATAGATGAAAAAATTAAATCAATTAGATCGTCAATGTACTCATAAATGCACATAAAAAAAGCTCCTGTGAAGGAAAATGGCAGGAAGATGCAGACAGCGTCTGTATCGGCAAGGTGATGAAAACTCTGAATGTTGAAGTATAGTTTTAACAAAAATATAAAAAGAGTTTCATGCATTCTTGAAAAGAAAAAAGCTATTATGTAAAATTATTTCTTGCCCTTTACTTCTTTAGGTCCTTAATTAAAAAACAAAACAAAACAAAAAACAATTTGAGTACATTAAAATGACATATGATAATTCATCTGAGATGTTCCTCTCATCCAGATAAATAAATGACAGAAATGCTGCCTTTTATATTATATTGTGAGACAGATACGTCATGGTTTCCTAGCACCCGTGATCAAGCTAGTAATCAACAACATAGACATTTACCACATATAGTTTGTGGTAAAAAACACACACACACACACACACACACACACACACACACACACACACACACACACACACACACACACACACACACACACACACACACACACACACACACACACACATTTAAGGAAAATTCCTCAACAATATCATAATGCATTAACCTATGATTTTAAAGTGCACATTTATTCAGAAATTGTAAGTATTATAATGAGGCATGATTGACCGTTTCTCACACAGGTAAACAGGAGACATATCTTTAGAGTCCTTTACATTTTAAGTTGAACCATTTTCTTAGGAAAGTGATAGTTTTCATAAATGTCAGAGTATGTTGTAATTTTATAGAATTTATTAATTATGATATCTATATATTTTTATTGAGGCAAATCATCACGTTTATGTTATAGTTTTTTATATTTTATTAGTTAATTCCGTTTGCCATAACAATGGCTTGGTATATTTGTGTGTTTCAAACATAAACTATTTTAATTAAGTTAATAAAAAAAGCATATAATAGCAGTATAATATAATTATTTAATGGCAGGTTCCATGTGAAAACCTACCCCATATAGTGTGACAATCATTTATAGTTGATGCGTTATAATGGAGGCACTCAATAATTTTAGTTACAGAAACATGGATTACGTTAACATTAATTTAGTTGGTAACTAAAAGTGGGGCATCTAATAGGAAATTAATGTTTCAAGTGTAATATATTGTTTTAAGTGCATCCATTATAATGCACCAACATTAAATTATGTAGGGTACTTTGCAGCTTGTGGACATAAGAATTGAGAATTAACTTTGTTTTCTGGTATTTTTTCTGTTAAATTCCATGTGACCTCTGCCCCCCTCTGTGTTTGTTTTCTTGTGGGTGCACTGCAAGAAACACTCCACTTGTTTTTTTCACTGTTGCTTCACACTAATGAGCTTCAAGACACTAGAATTACATTTCTTAGGTTCCATATGAACCTCTCCACAGATTTACCTGAGCAAACACAGTGCTATTAGTAGGATAATTAACACGTTTCTCACCTAGTTAGATGATGCAACACTTGTTGATTACTACACATCCAACACACACTTTTGAGGGCAGACTTTACAGTGGGTAAAAAAAAAAAAGTCTTGAACTTACTTTGATGTATGACTGAAATTTAAATGACCTCAACACAAACAAAATATTATGAATAAACCAGCGGTTAGCTAATAAATTCTGTCATCGGCTGACAAATATACACAATTTTACTTTTGGCTGCATAACTTATGACATATAGCCACAGAACAGTATATAATTTACTATACTTTACTAAAAATTTACTTTTTAATAAGTTTTGATCACTTCTTCACTTTCTCACAAACAACATGTACTGTAACTGTAATTTCCATACTTTTTGAGGGCAAGGGGCCCCTTTCACATTGTCCAGGTTGTAGATAGTAAAGAATCTTTCCAGAGGCTAGAGTTTCCAAAATGAAGTCTCTTTTATTTGGAATAAACAGTTAGAGTGAAAGGTGAAAGCGTACTCTTGAAATGAAAAACCTGCAAATACGACCATTGCCTTTTTGTCTAAATGATTAGAAGCAGAAGCACAACAGTTTTTCCTCTCTATGGATTAGTAGCTGTATTTGGCGTAGATGATTATGCTATATCAAAGCCATGATTGGTCAGCTGACAAGTCCGAAGAGGCCTGGCATTCATATCACAATCAGTGGCATATATACTGTAGTTAAGTATGTAACAGCTCTGAGTCTTTTGACAGTATATAAGCAACTTTCCAGGGCCCTACTGAGCTGCTCTGTACCTTTCTGTGGATATATCATACATAGTAGCACTGTAGCTTTCTCTTTAAATCTTGCATATTTTATAACAAATGTGAATCGGATGTACCAATGTAAGATTCAGATTTTAAATGTGCATGCATGTTTTTAGAATGTAGAATGTCTTATATGCTTGTCTGGCCTTTTTGGTTGGGATCCAATTTAAAGTCTTAATTATAATGTAGATTTAAAAAAAAATATATATATATTATAATTGCATTACATGAAAATCAATTTTAACCCAATTTGTGTTTCTCTACCCAGACAGCATGAAGGCAGAATCAGTGAGTGAAATCAACATGAATCAAGATTTCACTGAAAATGAAAATATTTCCATTCCGTCTTATTTCTATATCAGTGGTTTTTCTGGTATACTTTACATGAGATACTACTATATATTTCTGTTTTTTGTCTACATCATTACTGTGCTTGGAAACTCCTGCCTCTTGTTTGTTATCATTACAGACAGAAATCTTCACACTCCTAAATATATCGCTGTCTTTAATTTATCACTGACCGACATTTGTGAAAGTACCGCTGTAATCTCTCAGCAACTGGACACATTTTTGTTTGGGAATCAGTTGATTCCGTATGGATTGTGTTTGTGCAATATGTTCTCTGTTTTATTATTTTGTGTAATGCAGTCACTAACTCTAACTATTTTGTCTTTTGACAGATTAGTAGCCATTTGTTTACCACTGAGATATCATATGATTGTGAGCCATAGATCAGTGCTTGTTATAATTGGTGCTTCATGGAAACTTGCACTGTTGCTAGCAATTATTGGAGCAATTTTCATGAGCAGACTTTCTTTCTGCAAAGTTATTGTCACTGTTAACAGTTTCTACTGTGATCATGGGCCAATATATCGCTCTGCCTGTAACAATAATTTCCCAAGTACTGTGATTGCCAATTTGTTTCCGGCAATAATCATTGGGTTCCCAGTATTTTTTATTATCTTTTCATATACATGCATAGCTGCGACGTTGTTCAGAATCACAACCCCACAAGACCGTAAAAGAGCCACAAAGACATGTACTGCTCATTTAATATTAGTGGCTATATTCTATGTACCTATCACATTTACATATGCATTTTGGTCCTTTATAAACACTAACACAAGGATCATTAATCTTTCTCTGACCTTTGTGCTTCCTCCAATGCTTAACCCTATAATCTACACATTCATGACAGAGGAGTTCATGGTGTCTGTGAAAAGACTTCTTAAAAGAAGATTCATTTTCTCCTCTCGGAACTAAATCTATTATTTCATATTTTAATAATATTAATAGTTGTGGTTTTTCATAGTTTTTTTTTCGAATGTAGATTTCTTCATGATGTTTACAATAATTGTAAAAGAAATTTTTTAGAATGCATTTCAACAATTCATTATCAAGTATCACAATGTCAGCTTCATCTGCACATATAACCTTTGTCCATCCTATTCATATGGATTGGTACTCCAATAAAACTAATCATCATCTCATATTTTTGCATTGCTGTGTCTCTGCTTAAAATCTGCCACCTCATGATGGAATATTCTCCTGCAGAACCCTTTCGCTCTTGGACCCCACATTGATTAAATAGGCAGTATGCACTGGCGAGCATGACGTATTTCCGGTTAAATCTCAGGATGGTTGTAAACATCCGGTTATTGTAGAGTGAAGTGCTACCTATGCTACCATTGAATGCTTGTCGTCAAAACACCCAAAACTGTTCATTTTCGTCGTTGTTGTGTTGTTTATGTTAATGTTTTTACTTGTACTTCGTCTTGACTGATAACGCGATGACATATAAACGTACAAACAGGGGCGCAGATGGCACTGGGGACGGGGGGGACATGACCCCCCCAGATTTATAGTGACCCGATCCGTCCCCCGCCCTCACTATCACTACGAAAGGCGAAAAAAATCGGTAAAACACAGGATTAACCAGTATTTTCGCTGTGTAAGTTAAGTTACATTAGCCAAAGTAGTGTCCCGGCCCGCCGCTGCTTCAGAATCGGGTTGGGGCAGACGCAGGCTGACACACAATAATAATCTACACCGGTCAGCATTACTTTGTACCCACGTTCTCACTACACGCCGTTCTTTTGTCAATAAACACACGATGCCACCGACGTTTACACTCACTCTTTGTGTGTGTGCTACGACTCCTGACACCGGGGTCCTATGAGGAGCTGGTAGCTGCCTCAATCGTGCCTGTAGGAGCGGTAACCATAGTGATCATATACAGTGATTTTCTGAACTGAAAAAAATCGACTGTATAAATGCCACATAAGGGCAATGAAGAGACAAAAAACAATCACTTCAAAAACCAAACAATGTAAGTATCCTATGCCAGTTGACTTTCCATGTGGTAGATTAGATTTGTTAAGGGGAATAGCTAGTCTGACAATAATGGCAAGATGGCATCTGCACTTAGCAAACACAGCAAAACTAAAACTAAAACTAAACTAAATCAAACAATTTATCGTCGTCAGGAAACAATGTTTTATATTATCATTTAACCCATTGTACTGAATAAATTGACTGCAGGTACGTTCACCTTCATGTAAGCCACTATAAAAATAATTATAATAAGTAAATTTGTGTGGTGCAAGGTTTATGCAAACCACAAATAAAGGCCTACATAGACTTTTGACATCCTCTTATAGCAGGAAATCATGTTTTTTTATTTTTTTTATTGCATGGAGCAACAGAGGATATCTATTCTTAAATTATGGGCTATGAAAGACATTTCTTAAAATGTCATACATCATTTGAAAGATATTTCTAATCTATAAATTGCAACAAGCTTGTAATTAACACTTAAATTTGAAATTGAGTTATTCTTGGATATTTGAAATAGTAGTTTTAGCCATTAATACTCAGGAATATGTTGTATTTCGCATTGTTGTGAAATTCTATCGAGGTATAGAGATTAACTGAAATTATAAGATTTAAAATGTTGTCCTCCTGCCCTGCAGGCAATTTCTGATGACAGTAATGCTGGCCCTAGTCAGTCAAGTGAGGATCTGCAGGAGGGCAGCCACAGTAGAAAAAGACAGCATGAGGAAGGAGAGACAGTATAGAACTCATAATGATAGACTTTGTATGCTGAGATAAGCAAATGTTTAAATAAAACATGCTTTGCTGAAGACGTGAAGTTTTGGTGGGTGACTGGCATACTAGTCAAATAACAGTCTGATCATGTATTGCTATGGGTGATCAGGTAGGCCTTTGTTTAACTTTGTTCATTGTGGTTTATCCATGATTTCAAATAAGAATCCCCCAATTGCTTTTTAGTGGAAATCAATAACTCAAATTACACAAAGTAACTACTTGAGCACTAGTTAAAGTGCCCAAATTATGCAAAATAACGAATTGAGTTTAATTAATTTGCTGACAGCTTGGTCCCCCCCAGTTAAAAAATCCTATCTGCGCCACTGCGTACAAAATTGTCCTTTCAAAGGCGGGAAGACAGCTCTTCTAGCCACCACTACTGTGTTCCGCAATGCACAGTGTCTGCAACATGCAATTCTTCAGCTAGTTTTTTTACTTTTACCAAACACATTAAATTACATAAACGGTGGGTGATTAACATCCGACGAGACAAGTTTCTTACAACAAACACACGAGTCTGCAGCCGACACTGTGAAGACGTGATAGAGCCTCCGACTCCAGCTGGGCGCAGACGTCTAAAGAAGGGAGCTGTTCCAGTGCTTTTTCAATGGAACAATTTCAGTCTGCCAGCCCCACGGCCCGGAGTTTGGGAAAGGACCGAGCGTCCCAATACAGAAACCACGCACGATCCATCTGTGGAATTGGACTTCCTGACCATGACTACTGCGACAGTAGTGAACCTGCTGTGCTGGATATGTCTCTTAACCGCATTGAATAACTTCATGAAGAGATAGCAAGACTCCGAAACCTAATAGAGGAGATATCTATCAGCAACAAGTTCTGCTTGGAGCGGTTTGCTGGATCAGATGATGACATAAGGTTCTTCACAAGGTAAATTAAAAAGTCCACTGTGTTTAATATAGACGTTTTAGAGCTTTCAGCATTGATTAGTATTATTAAGCCTATCTGTTTAAATGTTGCATGTGTGATGTGTGTTGTTGTAAGCTACTGGAAACCTTGAATTTCCCTCGTGATGAGAAAAGTATCTATCTAAAACTATCTAATTCTTTCTCTTTTCAGATTCTTCAGCCCATTGACAAATTTTTTCTCTTTATGAATTACTTGTCATTGGGTCTGATGCAGAAGGATCTGGCCCACAGATTCAAAATCCACCAGTCAACTGTAAGCCGCATCATAAATACATGGGCTAACTTCCTGTATACTGTACTAGGGGCTGTGGGTATTTGGCTGGATGAGGAGACTGTAAAATCTCACATGCCAGAGGTTTTTCAGGGTTACTCTGACACACAAATTATTTTGGATTGTACTGAAATACGTTGCCAAACACCAAGTTCTCTTCTCCTCCAGAGTGAGGTGTTCTCCACCTATAAATCACACTGTACATTTAAAGGATTAATTGGGATGGCCCCTCATGGCGCAGTAACCTTTGTGTCGTCTCTCTATGAAGGTGCCATCAGCGATAAAGAGATTCTGAAGCAGTCTGGCATTGTGGCTCTCTTAAACCCATCTATGGCCATAATGGTTGACAAGGGTTTCCTCGTAGAAGACTTTGTGCCCTGCAAAGTCTTTCTGTGTAAGAGAGCACAACTCTCTGAGCCAGAGGTCAGGAAGACACAATCTATTGCCAGACTAAGAGTCCATGTTGAGCGGCTCATTCGCAGGGTTAAGGAACATAAACTATTCCACTCCCTTCTCCCGATGGAGGACCTGGAGGAGTATTTGTTTGTGTATGTCTGTTCCGCCACTGGCTCCCGTAAAAGCGGGACCTACATTTTTAAAGAAAGAGCAATTTCCTTTGTTTTCTGAGTCCAAAAGAGGTTAGTTTGTTGGTGTCCGACCCTGTGCAGCCTTGCAACCTTCAGCTACCTTTTGTTCACCAGCCAGCAGTTCGGTTGCAGTTCGGGTGTGGTTCAAGGACCATTATTACCTTCTCACGCGCTCTCTGAGGTAATCTAGAGACAGGTAAGAGTCGCACTACACACTCAGACCCTGTCTCGGGCCGCCTTCAGGCCTTTCAAGCTGGGTCCCTGTTTGTTGCCTGAAGTCTGTGGTATCTGCGGTTCCACTGCTTCGCTAGTTGTAGCACTACATGGTGATCCTGGCTGATCCAGCGGTTCTCCTGTACCTACTGACTCGGCTTCGAGGACCCGGTCACGCCTTCTCACGCATTTTCTGCCGCAACCTAGAGACAGGTGTTTACAACTCAGACCCTGCTTCAGGCCGCCTTCGGGCCATCCGAGCTGGGTCCCTGTCTCTAACACACTGCCTCACTCTGAGTATGTCTCTAATGCATTGGGCCCCCTGTGTTGGTCGGTTGTAGCACTGAAAAGTGCTCCCGACCGACTCAGCCGGTTCATGTATCATCAGACTCGGCTAAGACGATTCAGTTAATCTGGCATCCGCCCATGTGCAGTGCTGTTTGTTACACTTCTGTGTTCAGATTGGGCTGCTGTGTGTGCGGTCATCGCTTCCTACTGGTGAAGGTTGCGATCGAGCCGTTTCTCCAGCTGATATGAAAATAGGTTCTAAGTAGGCCTGTTCTTCATTGTACTCAAACTATAGTGAGTTAGACCATCAAGGGTCTGTGTGCTTGATTCGGGCCCTTTCTAAAGCCTCCGTTCAAGTTACTACACAGTAGGGGTGTAACGATTCGTTTTAACAACGATTCGATTCGTATCGCGATTCGTGGTTGTCGATATGATTCAAGGACGATATTGGTTCATTTAGAACGATACGATCCGAAACGATTCAGTGACTTGAAATCGATTCAATGACTTTTTAGCCAAAAATTCTTGAAAGGGAATCGGGTATCAATTAATTATGCGCGTGCAATTAAAGAGTGCACGCTACGAGCACAGTATAACGATGACAGGACATGAGATTTAGTTTTTCTGAGGTGAGAGACTTTATTTCGTTACAAGTTATGAAAATAATAATAGAATGACACGGACATATAGCCTGACAACATCATCTGACTGCAGATACTGAATCTGGACAACACGTTTTTTTTCTAATTTAAAACGTAATGACGTTGCATGCTTGTAGTTTATTTTGTGCTTTATATATAGTGAAACGATATAAGCCTGTAGAGTGCGCCGCCGCATTTGCGCGTGCAATTAAAGAGTGCGCGCTACTGCAGTATAGCGGCTGAGAGGACAGGAAAGTCCGTTTTTCTGAGGTGAGAGACTTTGCGCTGCTTGTTGTCTTTGCGCTGTTGCTGGCTCGTCACGCATGGCGATCACGTCACAGATAGGCAGACTGAATCGAGTAACGTTTAACGCCTTTATCATTAAAAGTGCTAAGAAAAAACATCCATATAAAGTCTGACGTGCTTAAATCCAATGCGTTATTTCCTAGTATCGATACAATCGATTCATTACCTTTTAAAATGATGTTAGATCGATATATGTCGTCCGGAAGGCCAACTTGCCGAGCACAGATCGATGTAGTTGGATCATAAGAATATAAATCGATACATCGATGTAGTTGATGAATCGTTACACCCCTACTACACAGTATACATTTTTAATGCCCATCCCTATGAATGGTCTGCAGTGTGGGGCCTGAAGGACGCGTACTTCAGATATTCACTCCTCCATAAACATGGGTCATCCTGTGTCTTGTGTTGAGGGGTCGAAGTCTAGGTACAAGTCCCTCCCTTCGAGTGCTACATAGCCAGTTGGGGTTCAGGTCAACTGGAAAGGGGTACTCATCTACGGACTGAGGAGCTTTTTTTCGGTACGGAGGTGAACTTGGTTTACACGTTTCTCAATTGAAATGTGTCCGGTTGGTGCTTAGAGGTGAGAAAGGGTCCCACTAAATAAACTTCAGAGGCTCCTGGGGCATATGTGAGATGCAGCTGCATATAAATGGTTTCCTCCATATGATGACAGCTTCAGCACTGACTTTATGACCAAGTTCCGAGGTGGCTGTGGCAGAGCAGCATGCTCCGTGTGTTAACTGGTATGCTGCCAAACCTTTGTTTCTCCAGGCTAATTGCTCCTAGAACAAGTGTCTATTAAACACTAGCTTATGGGCCATGTATAATGGGCATGCAGTATGTAGGGCTTGGGCTTACCTCACACTGCATTGGCATTCAGTTGCCTCGAGTTGTAGCAGTTTCCTTTCTTGATGCCGCTGCTCAGCAAGATGTACTGCCCAGTTCAGCGACCGCTGCTCATACGCTTCCCTCGCATCTCACAACTCACTCGCCACCTCCTCCTATGGGTTCAGAAGCTTCTGAGGATGCTTCAAATTCCGGCCTGCTCAATCGTGCCTCCCAGGTGGCCTCACGACAGTTTGTTGCCGAAGAGAGTGGAGACTCCATCCCCAGGCGTTCCAGCTGTCTGGATATCTTCGGGTCGCACAGTTACATCTGTTGCCGCTCTGATTTGTTCCCTTGCTAGTTGTTTACTCCCTTAAAGATGGAGACACTGGCTCACAGCTTGATGCCAGGGTCTACGCAAAGTACATTAATAAAAACCCCAGTGAGCCTTCTTGCACATCACTGTGCTAAGTGAGGTCAGAGAAGCAGGTTCTTTAGTTGCCTCATCAGGGGTGGACTGGGACCAAAAAGTGGCCCTGGACTTTCTGGCCCACAGCAGCCCACCACATCCCACATCATAACACACTGGCTCATTAATGTGCAGAATAATATTTAACACCATTTATCGCATAAGAATATAACACAATACAAAAATAAATGCTATTTAAACATTTATTTTAAGTAACACAACATATATTAGGTCATATTTGTAAAACAAAGGGAAACAAACAGAAAAACATTAAGACATACAACATTATTAATATAAAACTATCAAGACAGCAAATCAGCTAGTCAGGGCGTGTCATCTTGGTGCAGTGTAAGATATACCACTCAGCTGTACAACTCCTGAATCAAGATTGAAACTATTTTGCATTAACACGAATCCTCATTGCATACTATTAGGCTATCATGATGTCCACAGGCTTCATGTCATCTTCTGGGAGCAGGTCAGCAGAGCTTTATGAGGATGAGGAGGAGATTGTCATGATTCCTGTCCTGTGTTTCCCTTGTCTGGTGTGCACTTTTGTTATTTCCTGTTCTGTGCCATGTTTTGTAGTCCTTTGTAGTCTTTCTTGTTTATTAGTCTCCCCAGGTGTTTCTTATTAACCACGCCCCCTTGTTACTTAGTTAAGCTTGTTTGTCTCTGTGTATTTATAGCCCTTGTGTTTCACTGGTTACCTTGTCAGTTGTTGTAAATGTATGGGTGCTTCTAGTTTGGCCCTTCTCGTGGTTTTGTTTCTTTGTCCTTCGTGTTCTTTATTATTTGTACTACGTGTTTCTTCATTAAAACCCTGCAAATAGATCCTCGCTTCCGCCTTCTTTCTCCGGCACACAACAGAGATGGCTTGTGTGTGTACATTTGAAAGAGCTTGTGTATGTGTATGAGAAACAGAGTTTGTGTGTATAAGAGATGAAAGGATTCCCGTGAAGGAGACAAAACAGATTAGGGATTATTCAGCATTATCTGTAATAAATATTTGTTAGTGTAAAGTAAAGTGTAAAGCAAGTAGCCAAATACAAATAATATTAATACTCATAAAACCTGCCCAGAAAACCACATGGACAAAAAGGTGCAAACTTATTGTGTAAGATGTGTTGGTCCTATCTGCAACGATCATAGCTACAAAATCTACAAAGGTTAGTAGCAAATTTAAATTTCTCTCAAACACTGTAACACGCAAATTATAAAATTTTAAACATTAGAGCAGGGGTGCCCAATCCTGCTCCTGACAATCGACTCTCCTGCACAGTTCATCTCCAACCCTAATCAAACAAGGAACTCATTTTTGGAAGAAAACAATATAATTCAATAGGGTTTATTGTTTTAATTGTTGAGTTAAGAAGTAATTTGGAATTAATATTAACTACCATCATTGTTCAAATGAGTAACTAGTTTACTAGTGCGAGCTAAATAATGCTACTACTGATTTCATTTCAGTTTACCGGTTCAGTTTGATTGCCATCCTCTTCCCTGGCTCAGGTACAGGTAGGGAGAGGTGTTGTTGTTCATCATCAGCAGGCGCTGGTTCATCATCACTGACACTGACTGTGCTGCTGGGTCCAGCCTCGCTATCCTTGAGTTCAGCTGTAATACTAGAGCCGTCAGAGCCTGCTGAACTGCAACTTCACTTCGCGCCAAATGCATAATCTGTTCATTTGAAGAGTGAACTACTACATCTAATGCTTTTTTTTTTTTTTTTTGACGCGTAACTTTTCAGCTCCAACTTTTCTTTTCTTCCACCTTTTCATCCATGGACAATTATTTGTAATTATCTGCTCAGAGAAATTCGCTGTAACGGATCAGTCTCTCTCTCTCTCTGTAAATGAGACGTGAAAGGGGGCGTATTTCAAGATACGCAATGGAGTAGACCAAACTAATTAACAGGGAGGGAGGGCAATACACTCACATGCACACAAAACACAAAACACACTCCTTGTCGCCCTCGCGATCGCCTCACTCATCCATTTTCGTAGAGATGTAATATTATTTTTCCGTCATTTTTTTAAACATATATTTGTGTACCGGGTGGACCGGCCCACATTGGCCAGCGGCCCACTGGGAAAAGTCCCGGTGCTCCAGATGATCAGTCCGCCCCTGTGCCTCGTAATAGCCCAACTAGGACCTCGTTCCCTAGACAGCCTTCTTGACTCTTCCTCTGAGATTCTCAGGGATGGGGCACCGTTGGCACCCGCACCGGGCCAGACAAATCCAGGTTCTATTGTGGTGGTTCAGCGATCTACCTCTGAAAGAGCTTAGATACCTTTACTTCTGCAAGTGCTCCCTCTAAAGAAAAGAGGCTTGCTTACAATCTGAAGTAGAACCAGTTCATTGTTGGTGTTCTTCCCACGGGAAGACCCCAGAGAGTATTCAATCACTTCTGTGCTTCCTTCCTGCAGAAGATGGTTCGGAGTGTGGCTGTTCCATTCCACCTTCAAAATGATGTTGCCCTTAAAGCACATCAGGAAGCAGTTGAGATATAGGAAGTACGACTTGATCGTCAGGTTCCTGAGCCTTCTTGGGACCTATCTCCAGTGCTACAGTACTGCACACTGAGACCTCCCCTGAGTACTACAGGTAGTTGAGTTAAAAATCTGTTTTTACAGATACAGTTCTCCTACTTGCTTACTCTATTGAGAAAGTAGGGGACCTGCACACATTTTCGGTCAACGAATCGTGCCTGGTTTCGGGCCGGCTAACTCTCATTAAATGCTTTAATCACAGCTGGGAGATTACTCGAGCAATTCGCAGAGAATATCGCCATAAAAGAAGAATACAGGATTCTTGTATCCCCCTATTACATATTAAAAATGTTGGGTTAAAAATAACCCAACGAATAACCCAACTCTGGGTTGGTATAGCACCTTCCCAACTGTGGGTTATTTTAACCCAATGCATTGCGTTAAACTCCAGTTGGGTTAAAATAAAATAAAAATAATATTTTTATGTATGACCTGATTTTAATAAATAAAATACACATTGTTTTCAAATACAGATTGTTTATTTGTATAAAACAATACATATGTTTCAACAAATATATTTTTCAATTACAAACTTTGGGGAGTCTAGCATTTAATGTAAATATACATAATTGTGTACATAAATTCAAAATACACAAGTGTACATACAACACACATAATAAATTCAAAACCTAACAGAAAATATGATGCATATTTTAAAGTCCCCCTGTAGTCCATTATTTAATCCCTTAAGGCAAAAAACAGTGAAAAACTGTTTTTTCATGCATCTGTCAATTTTGAGCTTTTTGGCTTTTTGGCTTTTCATAAAGTGTTTTTTTCAGACTAGTGGACAGAAAACATCCAAAATACATTTTTAACTGTATCTTTTAGATCATTTTATCTATTTGCATCTGTAGATTTCTTTACAGTTGTATTCTTATCTATATTCTGCAGGTTTTTACAGAGGAGTTTGTTCATATATAATTTTCCTGATTTTATACACCATTTTATTCCTAAAGAAATGGCGAAAATGTATCTAATTTTGGCTGTTGACAGTATTTTCTGATTTGTGGAGTGATAAATAGAGATACCCAAATTCCCCTCTGTAAAAACCTTTGACTCTAATATATATAACATGCTTTCAACCTGGAAGTTGAAGCTAATGATTTGCAAATGTATCATTATGTTATGACTTTACTTGTTGAGGCATATTAACTAATTGTTAAGTAATATGCCATTTTGGTTTTGACATCCACGCTAAGCCATGGATTTCAATTTCCAACCATCTACAACCAAGATTTCACTGAGTCCGATGAACCTTGTTGTTCATGGCACAGGAATATGTCAGGTTAAGCTTGAGGTCGTGGTACACTGAGAACATGCGGACGAGCACTGCTATTTCATAACACTGTGTCAAGACAAAGACAATAGAACGTCCATTATAGTCAGTGAGACTACACTGGATGTGGCGCGGCGCTATACGACAAAACCCAGACAGTGAACTGTTGAACGACTTTTGCAGATTATGTGAAGTAAATCTACGCATCCACAGTACAATCAGCGTCTACGTCACGGCTCTCAGCCCGCCCTCTGTTCGTTGATTGGCCGGCTGTTTCGAGGCCGGAGGAAAATGGGGAGATAGGTCGCTGTCTCAGACTGAGTACAGAAGCGAACTGAAATTGAGCTGAAGTACGAAGTCTGATGTAGTCAGGCTACAACTTACCCATCCTTCAAACACATTCTTTGAAATTACATTCACTGCATGTGCAAACTGTCAAAACCCATAAATGGCATATTACTTAAAGGTGCTGTATGTAGTTTTTAGCGGCCTCTAGCGGTGATGTTTCAGATTGCAACCAATAAGTTTACAAGCGCGTGCTCTTACGCGTGCTCGAATTTATGAGCGAGCACTGTGGGTACCGGCCAGACTGAGACGCAACCGGACGCAACACACAAAGCATCCCACAACATCCTGGAAACTCAGGTAAACTCCCAGTGCAACGTTAAGATAATAGGCTACTTTTATCAGCTTGACGTTGAACTAATGCTCCATGCTCGTACCATGATAAGTATGGAACCCTATCAACCGTGCCGAATTTTGCCACTGCAGGCACCACTTCACATTTTCTTCAGGAAATGTACTTTCTAGGTTTGTAGATAAGGTTTCTCCATTATTCAAATGCCCTGCCGATGTTGATCCGTGTTTTTTACCCGAAGTTCATCCGGTTCACGTCTGGCCTGACGAGCTTCAGAATTATTATTTTTTTAATCAATATGTGGAGTTTGTGTTGGAGTCTGTGTTTTGCTGGGCGCAGGTCGTTTCTTAGTGTTATCAGACATGTCATAAGTTGCATAAGTCATAAGTCCATGTCATAAGTTGCAGTGTCGTCACTGTTGAGTGCAAAGTCAGTAGGCTAGATGAGGCGAGAGGCTCGGGAGCGCGCATGCAGGTGACGTCACTGGCGGTAAATTCGACCCGGGACCTTAACATAAAACTAAGAATACTTGCTTTCAGAGGTAATAGCAAAACCCGCAAAGTGGATAATTTTTATGTGAGATTATAACCCCTTCACACACAGGCAATAAAAAAAAGGATTCGTTTTGGTAGAAAAGCTACATACAGACCCTTTAACAATTAGTTAATAGTCATGTGCCTCAACAAGTAAAGTCATAAAATAATTATACATTTGCAAATCATTAGCTTATGATTAATTAAAGCAGACAACTAGAAGTTGAAGTACATTGTTTTGACCAATTGTGGTAATTAACACATTCATTTACACTTTTAGTTAATACAATATTTTATTAAGAAATTAATACATTATGACACATTTAATTAATAAAAATTCATATATTACTTAATATATTAACCATATAGAATCTTTATTAGTTGCTGATGCAGTAATCATTAATTAATGGTTTAGTTCTTCATGAGTCATACATTAACACATGATTATCTGCATTAGTTAAGCATGAATTAATGCATATTATGCACCCGTATTGTAAAGTGTTACCCAAACACACATTATCAAAACAACCAATAGTAACATCATTATCAGAATTAAGATGATAATGCTATTGATATAGACTATTGATGATTTGGTACTATTTTTTTTTTTTTTTGCAAAAATATGTCTGCTAATCGTTTCCTGATCTCCTTAGTCCTGGTGCAGTAAACAGTGGGATTAATTAAGGGAGAAACAAGAGAGGCTACAATCAAAATTGCGTTTCGCTCTGTTAAATTTAGCACAACTCCTATTCGAGTTAGTAAGATAGAGACTAGCTTTGGTGTATTAAAACTGAGCAGAACAATGAGGTGACTCAAACAAGTGTTAATCATTTGCTTTCTGCTTGAGTTGTTGGACAGTTTGGTCACACTATATGCTAACACAGCATAACTGCATATTATAAAGGGAAATTGTCCACACATTGGCCACAGACCTAACATTACAGGCAAGAAAAAATATGGTTCAGGATTGACACAAGCAGCTCTGATCATGGATGGATGATCACAGAACACATATCTGATAACAGGCTGACTGTATGGGAGATTGTCTGCCACAGAAGTCAAAACACCCATTATAGAAATAGTAATGAGCCAAGTCAGAAAAATTAGCAGAAACGTTCGTGAATTTGTTACCTTAAAGGAAGGTAACAAATTGTTACCTAAAGGTAACAAAACTGTGATACCTTAAAGGAGGTCTAATAGCAAGAAGTCGGTCAATTTCCATTAACATCAAAGCCATGCACTCTGTGAAATCACCAAGATGATAGAAGAACATTCTTGAGATACAAGAGTAGTATGACACAGTTTTAATCTCAGCCAGCAGCACTGCGATCATGGTTGTGCTGCAGGTAGAGGTGTACATTATGTCAACAACAGCTAGATTACAGAATAATATGTACATTGGTTTGTGTAAATGTCTGTCAGTCAAGATGATACACAGATTGATGCCGTTCCCAAGGAATATGAGCATGTAGGTTATTAAGATGAGGAATCCGAGGAGCTTTTGGTTCTGCAGGTGATCAAATCCAGTGATTATGACGCTGTCTACATTATTCACAGTGTAGTTCTCTTACGAGAGGTTCCCTCCTACTGCGTAATATCTTACGCTATGGGGAAATAAAAAGCAGAGGATACCATTCTCTTCCTCTGGTGGAAGAAGCTGTAGCTGCCCATCTTTGCCCGCCCTCTGCTGGATGGCGCGCTAAGACGGCGCTTCCATCAAAAGCCTGCCGCACTACTTCAGCCATGCACAGTCGCGCTTACACCGCTGCTGGACAGGCTGCATCTGCGTTGCATACGATGGCCACCTTGCAGATCTTCCAGGCCAACCTTCTCCGAAAGCTGGATGAGGAAGGACCGGAAGCTATCAGCGTGCCGGATTTGAGAAGCGCCACGGATCTTGCACTCCGCGCCACTAAATCCGCTGCACAGGCCATAGGGCAGAACATGGCCTCTCTCACCGTTGCTGAGAGACATCTATGGTTGACGCTCTCTGAGATGCCGGACTCGGAGCGCGCTGCGTTCCTCGACGCCCCCATCTCTTCTGCCGGTCTCTTTGGATCGTCCGTCAAGGATTTCGCGGACAGATTCGCTGAGGTGCAGAAAACGTCACAGGCCATGAAGCATTTTCTGCCTAAGCGCGCTAGTTCTGCAACACGCCGCTCTAAACAGCCGTCTGCTCGAAGCTCCCAGCCGCAGCCTCCGCCCACCGCCACCGCTTCTCAGCGTCGACAGGCCAGAGACTCGAGACCATGCTCTCGCTCTGCTGGCCGCCGCCCCCCACGTGGGCCCCGGCAGAAGATTGAGATAAAGCCCGAGGCCTCAAAGTCTTCCTAGCCCACCTAGGAAAACGACGGTGTTCAAGTCCCGCTGCGGCCAGACTTCCACCAAAACTTCTCGCTCGTTCAGTTCCAGAAAATGCGACTGTTCCAGTGTATTCTGCAGTAAACAAGCCGGTACCACGGCCCGCTTGCCTGCACACAAACGCCGTTTTTACGGTGACCCAGATGAATCTCTCAAAGAGTGTTTTTCCTGGTATTCCGGCCATGGCCGATTGTGTTATGAGTGTAGTAAAAATGCCCGCTGCCCAGTGCTCATTCCTACACACAGACACAGCCCGCCCCACAGGGCTCACGCACATAAAATCGACTCATGTCGATTGTGCATTAAATGTAGTGAATGTGCCCACGATCCAGTGCCCACAAACACTACACACTGCATGTCTCTCGGTTTCTGTAAAAACTAAACCAACACACATACAGTCAGCTCAAGCCGACGGTGTTTTCAGTGTAGTAAATGTGCCCGCTGTGCTGCACCCACATTCACTCACAGACATGACAAACCCCACAGGGTTCCCCCCGCTCGCTCTCTCTCAGCTATCCGCCCAAAGAGAGTCGAGCGCGGACAGGCTGCCCGCTGTGATCAGCGCGCCCCCCGCCTCAAACGCTGCAAGCACGGCGTCTGTGTTACAGCATACCGGAGCTCTCCGGCCGCCATTATGTCACGGCCAGAGCCCAGATCTCATTCAACCCCTAGCTATTCATGCGAATGCATGGGCAAAGCTCCCCGGGGTATCGGAATGGGTGCTGAATGTCATAGAAAGAGGCTATTCGCTACAGTTCGCTCGACGCCCCCACAGTTCGAAACTACGGTGGAAAAGGAAGTAGCACATCTACTTCGAACCGAGATTGCGAAACTGTTGAGCAAAGGGGCCATAGAGCCTTTATCTCAAGCTCAGAGCGAAGGGGGTCTGTACAGCAGATATTTTCTGGTACCGAAAAAAGACGGGGGTCTCAGACCCATTCTAGATCTAAGACAGCTGAACAAAGCGCTTGCAAAGCGCCGGTTCAAAATGCTCACAGCCAGGAAAATCCTCTCGCAAATTCGCCTAGGGGACTGGTTTGTGTCAATAGATCTGAAGGACGCGTATTTTCAAATACAAATAGCGTCACGTCACAGGCGATTTTTGAGGTTTGTCTTCGAGGGCCAGGCATATCAATACACAGTCCTACCGTTTGGCCTGTCCCTAGCACCCCGTACATTCACGATGTGCATGGACGTGGCCCTCGCTCCCCTGAAACTTCGGGGAATGTGAGTTTTGAACTACTTGGACGATTGGCTGGTTCTAGCTCAGTCTCACTCAGAGCTAATAGAACACAGGACCATGTTACTCGAACATCTTGAGAATCTGGGTCTCAAAGTCAATGGGCGAAGAGTTCACTGTCTCCCAGTCAGAGAATATCTTTTCTGGGCACAGAACTGGACTCGCTGTCTATGACAGCTCAGCTATCGCCACAGCGCAGACTGGACATTCAGCGCATGATGGAAACCTTCCGCTGCGGCGCTATAGTCCCGCTCAGAAAGTTTCAAAGGATGCTGGGTCTCATGGCCTCAGCATCATCAGTACTTCAGCTGGGTCTGCTTCGCATGCGCCCACTGCAGTTCTGGTTAAAAGCGCGAGTACCGCGCCGAGCGTGGACCTCCGGTCTTTTTCGCCTCAAGGTCGATCAGAAATGCGTCTCAGCTCTGAAACCTTGGAAAGCGATCGACTGTTACCAGTCAGGTGTAAGTCTGGGGACTTCCTCGAGTGTGAAGGTGGTGTCTACAGACGCCTCCACCTCGGGATGGGGAGCGCTGCTCGAGGGCAGACCGTTCTTTGGCCAGTGGTCAGAACGGGAAAAGCTTCTACACATAAACTGCTTGGAAATGATAGCAGTCGACAACGCGCTGAGGCGCTTTTGTCCCCAGATAGCAGGGCACCACGTCTTGGTCCGTTCGGACAACATGTCAGTGGTGGCCTATATAAATCGCCAGGGAGGTATCAGGTCCCGAAACCTTTGCAGGCTGACGGAACGCCTCCTGGTCTGGGCTCAGCACAATCTGCGCTCGCTGAGAGCAGCGCACGTGCCCGGCCACCTGAATGTGGGACCAGACAGACTGTCCAGGAACAATGTTCCAGCAGGAGAATGGTCTTTACACCCACAGACAGTCCAGCTGCTGTGGGAGACATTCGGCAGAGCGGAAGTAGACCTGTTTGCATCTCAAGAAAACGCTCACTGTCCGAAATTCTTCTCCAAGAGCAAGGATGCGCTGGCCCACGTCTGGCCCAGCTGCCCGCTCTATGCTTTTCCCCCCTTCGCGCTCCTACCTCAGGTATTAGAGCGGATCAGGGAAAACGGATGCTCAGTGCTACTAGTAGCTCCGTTCTGGAAGAACCAGGCCTGGTTCCCAGTTCTGATGCAGCTGACAAGCACTGCCCCATGGCCGATACCAATGAGGAGGGACCTCCTCTCTCAAGCCAGGGGCTCAATCTGGCATCCTCGCCCGGAGCTTTGGTCCCTACATGCGTGGGCCATCAATGGGTACCCGCTAACCTCCTGGAGGGAGTGTTAAACACGATCACACAGGCTAGAGCCCCCTCTACGAGACGGCTCTATTCCTCAAAATGGTCTGTGTTCTCTAGCTGGTGCACAGCCCGTGGCATATCACCCTCAGATTGTGGGTGACGGAGGTTCTCTCCTTCCTGCAAGAGCTACTGGATAAGGGCAGGACCCCATCCACGCTCAAGGTTTACGTGGCGGCTATAGCAGCGTTTACAAAATCAACGCTTGGCCAGTCACTTGGAAGGAACGATCTGGTCATTCGCTTCCTTAGAGGAGCTAAGAGGTTAAATCCTCCCAGACCCCCCTCAGTTCCCATATGGGACCTTTCCACGGTCTTGGAGGCCATGAAAGGTGCCCCATTCGAGCCAGTCCAATCAGTGGATATCAAACACTTGTCTTTCAAGACAGTGTTTCTTCTGGCTCTCGCTTCAGTGAAGCGTATTGGGGACTTACAAGCGCTCTCAGTGAGTGCGACATGTATGGAGTTTGGGCCTAATGACTCGAAAGTCATACTCAAACCGAGGTAAGGGTACGTTCCTAAATCCCTCAACACACCGTTCAGGTCTCAGGTGATTTCCCTGTCAGCCCTGCCAGTCTCTAACGAGGAGAAGGACGCCAGCTTCCTTTGCCCGGTCAGGGCACTAAGGGCTTATGTGTCTCGCTCATCTGTCTTCAGACAGACAGAGCAGCTCTTTGTCTCGTTCAACGGACGTTCTAAGGGACTGGCCGTGTCGAAACAGAGCCTATCCAGATGGATAGTCGATGCTATAGCACTGGCTTACGCCTCTAAGGGCTTGCAGTGCCCGTTAGGTGTTAGAGCGCACTCCACAAGAGGCATGGCCTCGTCGTGGGCTTGGTCTAGTGGGATTGCCTTACAAGATATCTGTATGGCGGCAGGCTGGGCCTCCCCATCTACATTTATAAGGTTTTATAACCTAGAGGTTCCCGCTTTGCAGGCTAAGCTGCTTTCGGTCTGATAAATCGGTATTGTCTGCCCCGATGTTTTCGGCCCAGAATACTGAAACTGCTTGAGCAACGCTCGCTGATCGATCATGCAGCTCTACGCGCAGTGTGTAAGACCCATAATATTCACCAGACTAGGCCGAATTTTCACCCTGGCTGTGTGTGAACGCACTATCTATATAATTGCTCCTTATAGGATGCTATTTATTACAGGAATGATGCTATTCTAGCCCCTCTTCCTGGACTCCCTGAGGATCATGTACTATATGGGCCCCGGGCACCTGGCCTTGGGACTTTGGTACTGGATCTCAGCACGCACGGCGCTTTACACTGTGTTCTCCATAGCGTAAGATATTACGCAGTACGAGAGAACCTCTCATAAGAGAACGTACTCGGTTACTAACGTAACCTCGGTTCTCTCTAGAAGAGGGAACGAGTACTGCGTATCTTGCCGTGCCTGCAACATGCTCTGGTTCGCTCCGGCGATGAAAAACCAGCTAAGCCAGCCTCTCGAGGCTATATTTATAGCCCAAGGCCACGCCCGTTTCAGCGGGACGTGACGCAGTGGGCGCGAGGCGCCCCCATTAGAGTTGACGTCACAACGGGGCCTCTCGATAGGCTGCTGCAGTTGCCGCAGACCAGCCAATAGGCGCGCGAGCTGTTTCGCCTATGTCTGCGTGCTGCCGCAACGCGTTTTGCATTATTCCAAAATTAAGGATAATTTTTGGCTTCAGTATCTCACGGAAAAGAGATTTCCCCATACCGTAAGATATTGCGCAGTACTCGTTCCCTCTTCTAGAGAGAACCGAGGTTACGTTAGTAACTGAGTACGTTTTCTTTTGCCATTTTAAGTCACCCAATTCCTATAACATACAGACACAAATATTTTAAAATACAGTTTGTATAGATGAAAAAAATAAATCAATGTACTCATAAATGCACATTAAAAAAGCTCCAGTGAAGGAAAATGGCAGAAAGATGCAGACAGTGTCTGTATCGGCAAGGTGATGAAAACTCTGAATGTTGAAGTATAGTTTTAACAAAAATATAAAAAGAGTTTCATGCATTCTTGAAAAGAAAAAAGAAGATATTATGTAAAATGATTTCTTGCCCTTTACTTCTTAAGGTCCTTAATAAAAAAATTAGAGTACATTAAAATGACATATGATAATTCATTTGAGATGTTCCTCTCATCCAGATAAATAAATGACAGAAATGCTGCCTTTTATATAATATTGTGAGACAGATACGTCATGGTTTCCTAACACCCGTGATCAAGCTAGTAATCAACAACATAGACAATTTTACCACATATATTTTGTGGTAAAAAAGACACACAAAAAAACACACACATATAAGGAAAATTCCTCAACAATATCATTATTATTATTATTATTATTAAACCTTTATTTTTACAGGCAAGTCATTAAGAACAAGTTCTTATTTACAATGGCGGCCTGACAAGTGGAATAACCACTTAGGGAAAGGGAAAGAGGGCTAAAATAAATACATTAAATACATACAAGATACAGTTTAAAACACAACACAGTAGACAACAGACACTTATAACCAGCTAAGTGTACAGGTACATAGAAGTGATAGTGGGTGATAAAAAATAATAACTATGTAGAGAAGCAACTGCAAATATCCGTGAACAAGGATGATATAATAGTTTTGAAGGATGCAACTGAAATGAATGTCTCCAGTTTGAGAATATTTTGCAGAGCATTCCAATCGCGAGCGGCAGCAGATTGAAAAGATGCAAGACCAAAGGCAGAGTTGGTTTTGGGAACGCTTAACTGAAGATGAAGTGAGGACCGGGTATTATATGTGACAGGCTTTGGCTGCAGCAGGTGACCTAAGTAAGGAGGTGAACGGCCGAGAAGGGTCTTGTAAATGAAGGTGAACCAATGAATTTTTCGGCGATTGTGAAGGGAGGGCCAGTTGACAGAAGAATATAGTGCGCAGTGGTGTGTATTGAAAGGAGCATTTGTAGCAAACCTGATAGCGGAATGGTAAAGAGTGTCAAGTTTTGATAGAGTGGACTTGCAAGCAACCCTATATATAGTGTCTCCATAGTCTAACATGGGTAGAATGGTCATTTGAATAAGAGTAAGTTTGGCAGAAGTAGTGAAAGAAGAGCGGTTTCTGTAAAGGAAACCAAGCTTGGCCTTGACCTTAGATTGCAGCTTTGATATGTGAATGGAGAAAGAAAGTGAAGTTTCCAACCAGATGCCCAAGTACTTATATGCAGTGACTTGTTCTAGAATAGTCCCATTGCAGGTGGTGATGTTAAGGGCAGGAGGTGGCATAGTACCCTTACAGTAAAACCACATGATTTTTGTTTTAGAGAGTGAGTTTGAGTTGTGTGAAGGACTGCTGTAGTTGGAAAAAGCTATCTTGCAGGATAGCCTGAACAGCATCTGGGGAGGAACCTGTGGCATAAAGGATTGTATCATCAGCATATAAGTGAATGAGGGAATTACCAACTCCCTGGGGAATGTTATTAATATAAATTGAGAAAAGTGTAGGGCCAAGGATGGAGCCTTGGGGGACACCCCTGGCGACCGGTAGGGAGTGGGAGAAAAGGTTTTCAAATTTTACACGTTGAACCCGGTGAGAGAGATAATTTGAAAACCAAACCAGTGAGTGATCAGTGACACCAATGCTGCTAAGTCTGTGGATGAGTGTGTTGTGGTGCACGGAGTCAAAAGCCTTTGCAAGATCAATAAATATAGCAGCGCAGTGTTGTTTGGTATCTAACGCGGATGTAATGTCATTGAGCACTTTAGTGGTAGCTGTAACACAACCATACCCTGATCGGAAGCCAGACTGTGCCCCAGAGATGATACCGCTCACATTAAGATGACTGATTAGTTGTTTATTGACAAGTTTTTCCAGAATTTTAGACACACACGGCAAGATGGAGATTGGCCTGTAATTGTTTAGGTCAGCCTGATCACCGCCCTTATACAGAGGAAGCACAACCGCTTCTTTCCAAGCAGGTGGAATCTCGGCTGTATGAAGGGAGAGATTAATGAGGGCTGTTAGAGGAGCCGCAATGACGGGCAGCAATTTTAATGAAAAAAGCGGCAACATCATCTGACCCAGCTGCTTTATTGGGGTCCAGAGCAGTCAATTCCTTCAGGACTTCCCCCACTAAAACAGGCCGGATGGAAAAACTGTGTGGAGGTACTGAAAGGCTGCAGGTATTAGAGGCTGCAGGGGCTATAGCAATAGGGTTTAATGCCTTGGAAACAAAGCCAGAATTTATGAAGTGATGATTGAAAGCTTCAGCCATGGAATTTTTAAGTTTTCAAGTTTTTTTACCGTATTCCAAAATGCTCTTGGATTCGCACCACAGAGTGTGAACTGCTCTTTAAAGAAGCCAGCTTTAGCCTCCCTCATCGCTTGTGTGGCCTTGTTCCTGATTTGACGAAATAAAAGATTGTCTTTTATTAAAACTTTTTCAGTGGCTCCTGAGGCATATGGCAGACGCAGCCACACGGCTTCCTCCATATGAAGACCGCTTCAGCACTGGCTTCACAGCTGAGACCCGAGGTGGCCGTGGCAGAGCGACACTCTTCGTGTGATAAACACCCTGGCCTGTCGCCAAAGCCTCAGCCCGTAAACAGACCTTTCGTATATCCGGGCCAATGGCTCCTAGAACGAGTGTTCACTAATACCAGCTGAGGTGCCACGTATAAAGGGCATGCAGTAACAGAGGTCTGGGTGCCCTCCGACTGCATTGGCATCTATTGCCTCCAGTTTCCTCACTTCGAGACACCGCTGCTCAGCGAGCATGTACTTGTCTGAAAAGAAAATATTGCGACCATCGAGCTATGCTCCCCTCACATGTTGCAACTCGCCCGCCACCTCCTCCTTGGAGTCAGAAGCTTCTAAGGTCGCTTCATTCCACTTATTACTGCTGGCCTGCTCAATAATGCCGCTGATAAGCCTCACGACAGCCTCTGGCCCAGAGAGAGTGGAGACTCCGTCAGTTGGCCAGCTTTTGGGACCACTTTGGGGCCACACAGTTACATCTGTTGCCCCTCCGGACTCGTCCCTCCACCAGTTGTTTCTTCTCCGTCTGAGTGGATATCCCTCGACACAGAAAAAACTCTGGCCACAGCTGGCCCTGGGGCCCCCGCAGAAATGCGTTCCCCAGTGAGCCTTCTTGCACTACGGTGCTAAAATCAGGAAGCGATGGAGCAGGTTCTGATAGTTGCCCCTTATTGGCCCAACTGACCTCTCCTCTCTACAGCCTTCCTGACTCATTCCTCTCAGCGTACGTTCTCAGGGATGGGGAATGATGGCACCATCGTCTAGACCTTGGAGAGTTCCAGGTCTGGTTCTAAAAAGAACGGGACACGGAGGTTCTGGTTACTACCGCAGTCATTTTTTATGCCATAGAGACCATCACTTCTGTGAGAGCACCTCTTAAAAAAGAGGCTCGCTCCCCCTTAGAAGTGGAACCTATTTGTTAAATTCAGTCTTCTTTCCATGAGGAGATCCCGAAGGTGTTCGATCACTTCAGTGCTTCCTTCCTGCTAATGGTTGGAGTGAGGGCTGTCTCAAAATGTTGTGGCCTCTGCATTGACGCACATCATGATGCAGTAGATACAAATTCGTGGGAAGTACGACTTGATCGTCAAGTTCCTGAGGGGAGCAAGGAGAAAAGAAATAACCTCCTTGCGTCCCCTCTTTACCCTCTTGGGACCAAGCGTGCCGCACAAGCCCTGAAAAGTGAAGCCAAAGCGTCTCGATCGCCCCCCGGTGACTGGTCCTAGTATAGGTCATAAACCCCGCTTCCTGTGTTATTCAACGGGACTTGAGACCAACTAAACAATTTAATTACACTTCAAATATCTTTTTTCCGAAGGTGGTTTCTGTCATTTACTGTAGTTTTTATCACGCTGATGTAAAGTCAAGTGTTTGTTTAAAAAAAAAGATTGTTTGTAGTTAGCTGTTTGATGCTATAAAAACGGTGGTGTGACGTAATGATTGACAGCTGTGATTGACAGGTTCTCTGAGCGAAGTAGTCACTGAAGCACCAACAGACTTTTTTTTGGGATCTTCGGAGGACTGAAGAGATTGGAGCTAAATTTCTATAATTAATTATTTCACACCGAGAGTGAGGGCGGGGCCTTGATTTCGCGACTTTACTTCCTGCTCACTACTGCGCAGGTCTGGTCCCGAAATCGCTACTGCGCAGACTCAAACCCCAAGATGTCAGCGCCATATCGGGACACTGGTGGCTTCACTTCTCACCAATGAAAGAGAGCGAAGGGGCATCGTCCATATTTGTTTACAGTCTATGCTTGGGACTTATCTCTGGTGCTACTGCACTGCAGAGACCTCCCTTGAGCCCTACAGGCAGTGAGTTAAAAATTCAGTTTTTAAAGAAACAGTTCTCCTGCTTGTTTGGTCTCTAGGGACTTGCCCACATTTTCGGTCAACGAATCGTGCCTGGAGTTCGGGCCGGCTAACTGTCATGACACCTGAGACTCTGGCCTGGATATGTGCCCAAGGTTCCTACCTCTCCTACGGGACCAGGTGGTGAGCCTGCAAGCGCTGCCCCGGAGGAGGCAGAGTCTAGCAGACCCAGCCCTGGCTTTTCTCTGTCTGTCCGCTCCAGTGTGGTTATACGTAATCAGAATGCAAAGCCTAGACCTTAGACCAGCTCTGTCTGTTATGGAAACCAGTAGAAGGAAAGGCTGTTTCCAAGCAGTGGTTGGCCCACTACATGTGGTTGCCTTCATCTTGATCCCAAGATGCATGTGCCCACCTGGGCGGTGAGCTCCTCCTAAGCAAGGGTATTGCTCCCTCCTAGGCGTTGACACAGAGTGCCTCGCTGAACAGATGTTAAATAGAGTTGGGGGCTGGGCGACACCTATACACGTTCGCTAGAGAACTAGCCTATGTGTCGAACCGTTGCTTCCCGTGGACTCCCTTCACATGAAGCCAGTTTCACTGTAAGCACGGTTCAAAGTGTCGGCTTGCTGCGCCATTCCCCTCCTATGGACTGGATACGTGCGCAATTCTTACTCCAGTGAGTTCCCTTTATTAGCCGAACCCTGACGAGTTCCTCCATACCCTTCGGCAATGGATGTGGCGGAACGTCCGAAGCCAGGCCTATCACTCGTATGCACTGGTGGAACCTGTGTTAGGCTGGGTCCATATGTTGTGATCTCTACGGTGATCCCATATGTGTATTCTTCCACGGTACTGCTCCCTGTGGCGAGCCCGTGTCTTCCCATCACTGTTCGGTTGATCCTCCCCCCTGTTGTAGGCTGGAGTCATCCCAGTGACATTCCATATGTTGTACAGCTGGTCATCCGCTCAGTCCATATATGTATTCTCCACATGTCACCTCCCTTTGGGTAGGATGTGGTGTCCGCAGCGTCTCTTCCTTCCGTTGATAGGGTACGCTTTCCCAGTGGTCCTGTGGAACAGCAGTTGACTTCCCTGGCCTAAGCCTTGCCCTTCTCCGCCTCAAAATTGCGGGGGGTCAGGAGGCTTTCGTCCAGGCAATGGAAGATGGCAGCTCTAGTGGCACTTTCCAAAGTAGATCCCATTCAGTCGAAAGGGAACGTCTCGGTTGTGTAACCACTATAGCTGGACCACCGCTGACTCCGAGTTACTCTCGGCTCCTCAGCGAAAAGCAACTAGTGCGTGCATGGGTGGAGTGTGTGATGCGAATCACGCACACCAATTGCATTGGCCCGTTCAATAGTACTCGAAGATGACAGGCTCCCTAGCGTGATCCCATTCAGTCGACGTCGACTACGTCTCCGTTCCCTCCTTCAGGGAACGAGGGTTGCATATGCAACTAAGACGTTTCCTAGCAACCATGATTAAGAATATTTAAAATCACGAAAAAATATTTTCTTTAGTAGTGTTTTTTAATGTTGGTGTCAAGCACACTGTTTAAATTCTAGCATCATATTTTGTAAAAGCGGTTTGGTAAACACAATATAATCACACTAGTAAAACATTCAGACAAGGGCCAACCAAGGTGTCAACGGTTGTAGCTAATTCTAAAACGCTTAGCGTGGCTTAATGTTCTAAGACAGTGATATTAACAGACCAAACTCAGCAAACACCATACTAACAAAGCATACTGTGTACAGAAAAGCAGATGAGCCCAGAATATGAATGAGTTACACTTTATTTTAAGGTGTCATTGTTACAGTGTAATTATATATTTAAGTACTGAGTAATATTAAGTAACTACATGTACTTACTTTAGGGTTAGGGTAGGATTAGGATTTGGTTAAAGGCGGGGTAGGCAGGTTTTTTCTAAAAAACTTTTTCCCAAATTTGTTTAAACTGTCTTTATATGCGCGCGTTTGCCAGCGCCGAGCGGAGAGGAGCGCAGTGCATGTAGTGACATCATGTCAGAATCACATGTAATAAAATACCAAACTTTATCATTATGAATATAAAGAACTAACATGGCTGTTAGTACTCACTATCAAGCTAGCATATCGATACTGGTAAAGTTTAAAATATATTGAGTTTGATTCGGTAACGAGCTAGTAACATAAGGCAAAGCTAAAAACAGGTTGCATTGATACACGGTTTCCCATTACCATTAGTTACACTGTGATGAAGGTGAATTTCGTGTAAGATTTATAACATATACGGTGTTTTGCATGTAAGAGCTTCCACGATGAAAGCACTGTTGGCTCTGATGAGGACTACACTATTGACTCTCGTCTGACTTCTTGCTTTATCCAAAGACTTTTTGGTCATAGCCTTTTCGAATACTGTCTTCCTTTTTTTGCCTGGTTTGCCTTCGCTGACTGTATATGCAGGTACTGGGAAATTTGACTGCTCTTTCTCTGCCATAATTGTGATTCTTCCTAGCTTCCGTGCCTCTTCCCCTCTTCTAGTCAAACGGGTGCACGCATGTGGGCAGCTCCTGTAGCAGCAGGGGTGGTAGCCATGGTAGCGAGGGAGAGGGACAGTCGCACAGCCAATCATTACATTCGTTCCGAATGGAAATAAGTACCTGTGTTTATTGCAGCCCTGAGAGGACTACAGACACTCGATTTTTATACTCTCCTTTTCAGAGTACTTACATTTTAATTATGTATTGGTATATAAAGACAAATTTGGGAAAAAGTTTTTTAGAAAAAACCTGCCTACCCTGCCCTTAAGAGTTAGTTGCATGTAATTATGCATAATTTACTGTTATTAGTATGGTAAGTACATCTAATGTAACAAGGACACTGTAAAATAAAGTGTTACCTATGAATGCAACGCAATTAATTACACGTTAGGCTAAGTGTTTTCCTCCCATATAACCAAGATAAAGCTTAATGAGGCTTCATGGACAAACAATTATAAAAAAAAGACTAAATTCGTTATTTGCAAAAGCCAAATCTGCCTACTCACACTTACATTGCCTTAAACACAGAGGGAGAACTATAACAAGCTATCCCTCGCAACCTTACACCCTGGACACAAATTTGCTTTCTTTCATCATATGGGCTCATCTTTTTTTATGCTTTATTAGTATGGTGCTTACTGAGTTTGGTCTTTTAAAGCAGCACTCAGTAGCTTCGGGATTTCTACGCTGTATTCTCGCTTTTTGCTCGCAGGTTTCTCTCTAGAGCTCCCCCACAGCTTCGGAATCGATATTTGACAACACTGTTGTAAAAACTCTTTGGTGATTCTCAGACACCAGAGGCTAGTAGATCAACGACATCAAAGCAGATGGGACATTCTTTAAAACGTCTTCTTCATTCGAGTTCGGACAGCGTGAGGGAGCGCAATAATGACAGCATTTTAGCAGATTTCTTTTGGCCGTAAAGCAATTGTTTACATCGCAAGACCTGATATCACGCGATACTTCCTGACGCGGCGGCCAGCGGCCCGCCGCCCCAAAGTTGCAAGTGCGTATTTTCCGCTCACGGGCACCAGGGGGGTGCGAAACGACCACCATTCAACCCGAAATAAGTAATATAACCATTCCAATGACTCCAAAGCTGTTCAGTTAAGGTAAAAAAGTTACTTAGTTCACCTTTAATATCACTAATTAAGCCACATTAAGCGTTTTCTTTATAATGGTTTTCAGAAACCGCTTAACGTGTAATTAAACGGGTTGCATTCATATTCTTGACTCATCTGCTTTTCTGTACATAGAATGCTTTATTACTATGCATTACAGTAAGCAAAGTTAAGCGTTCTTCACTTTAAGCATTTTAGAATGTCCTGTCATCACGCATCACTCTTGTCACGTGACTCCTGCGTCTCTGCGCCGCATGTGACTCATCCCCAGACAGTCCAGCTGATTTGGAGTCACAGGTAGACCTGTTCGCTTCTCAAGAATCCTCCTATTATCCTCTGTGATACTCCCTGACCGAGGCCCCCTCTTCTCTGAGCCGGGCAAATCCCCCTGAGGAAGGACCTTCTTTCTCAGAAGTACCCACTTTTTTTTTCACACCCCAGGAACTTAGAATGATTTTAGTTATAGGAGCACATTTTGTTCTCGAGGGACCACCCTGGTGGCTAGTTCCAATAACTGAACTATAGGCCTATTGTATCCAAATAGCAAGCTGCTTTTTCCATGTAGGTTGTAGTTCTGAAGATTAATTTGTGTCTTATAGCTAGCTACATTTAGTTAGCTAGCTAAGCTTGCCCAATATTGGGACATATCTACAATGTTTTTTTCCTTACACAAGGGTCCACATAATCATCCATTAATAACTGATCAGATAAGTGGTTTGGATCCCAGTGCACAAATGTTTTAATGGAATTAGTAATTGAAATATTTGGACTAAGGGACAACAGAATTATTTTGTTTATTATGATTATTGTTATTATTAATGCTTCACATACATAGTATTATTCATGCTTCACATACAAAGATGGGATATACAATGTATCTATAAACAGTTTTGTTTAACAACTCTTTGTCAATGCATAGAAAGTCTTTCTATTTAACATTTCATTTTAAATTTCTGCCAATACTGTCATTTAAAAAATAATCAGAGCTCCAAATATTTTCCGTATTTTTCATTTACTCTGTTTAAAAACAAACAATTCAACATCAGCATGTCTATGCTTTGGCTTATCTAACACGAGTAACAGCAAAAGCATCACAAAACACATTATCAAAACAACCAATAGCAACATCATTACAATCAGAATTAAGATGATATAGCTATTGATATTGACTTTAAATGATTTGGTACTATTTTTTTGTGCAAAAATATATCTGCTAATCGTTTCCTGATCTCCTTAGTCCTGGTGCAATAAACAGTGGGATTTATTAAGGCAGGAACAAGAGAGGATACAATCAAAATTCCGTTTCGCTCTGTTAAATTTAGCACAACTCCTATTCGAGTTAGTAAAATAGAGACTAGCTTTGGTGCAAAAAAACTGATCAGAACAATGAGGTGACTCAAACAAGTGTTAATCATTTGCTTTCTGCTTGAGTTGTTGGACAGTTTGGTCACACTATATGCTAACACAGCATAACTGCATATTATAAAGGGAAATTGTCCACACATTGGCCACAGACCTAACATTGCAGGCAAGAAAAAATATGGTTCAGGATTGACACAAGCAGCTCTGACCATGGATGGTTGATCACAGAACACATATCTGATAACAGGCTGACAGTATGGGAGATTGTCTACCACAGAAGTCAAAACACCCGCTATAGTGATAGTAATGAGCCAAGTCAGAAAAATGATCAGAAACGTTCGTGAATTTGTTACAATGTTGTGATACCTTAAAGGAAGTCTAATTGCAAGAAGTCGGTCAATTGCCATTAACATCAGAGCCATGCATACTGTGAAATCACCAAGATGATAGATAAACATCCTTGAGATACAAGAGTAGTATGACACAGTTTTAATCTCAGCCAGCAGCACTGAGATCATGGTTGTGCTGCAGGTAGAGGTGTACATTATGTCAATGACAGCTAGATTACAGATTAATATGTACATTGGTTTGTGTAAACGTCTGTCAGTCAAGATGATACACAGATTGATGCCATTCCCAAGCAATATGAGCATGTAGGCTATTAAGATGAGGAATCCGAGGAGCTTTTGATTCTGCAGGTGATCAAATCCAGTGATTATGAAGCTGTCTACATTATTCACAGAGTAGTTTTCATTTGCCATTTTAAGTCACCCAATTCCTATAACATACAGACACAAATATTTTAAAATACAGTTTGTATAGATGAAAAAATTAAATCAATTAGATCGTCAATGTACTCATAAATGCACATAAAAAAAGCTCCTGTGAAGGAAAATGGCAGGAAGATGCAGACAGCGTCTGTATCGGCAAGGTGATGAAAACTCTGAATGTTGAAGTACAGTTTTAACAAAAATATAAAAAGAGTTTCATGCATTCTTGAAAAGAAAAAAGAAGCTATTATGTAAAATTATTTTTTGCCCTTTACTTCTTTAGGTCCTTAATTAAAAAACAAAACAAAACAAAAAACAATTAGAGTACATTAAAATGCCATATGATAAACCATCTGAGATGTTCCTCTCATCCAGATAAATAAATGATAGAAATGCTGCCTTTTATATTATATTGTGAGACAGATACGTCATGGTTTCCTAGCACCCGTGATCAAGCTAGTAATCAACAACATAGACATTTACCACATATAGTTTGTGAAAAAAAAAAAAAAAAAACACACATTTAAGGAAAATTCCTCAACAATATCATAATGCATTAACCTATGATTTTAAAGTGCACATTTATTCAGAAATTGTAAGTATTATAATGAGGCATGATTGACCGTTTCTCACACAGGTAAACAGGAGACATATCTTTAGAGTCCTTTACATTTTAAGTTGAACCATTTTCTTAGGAAAGTGATAGTTTTCATAAATGTCAGAGGGGGAAGTTGTCACTTGTTTTATATGTTGTAATTTTATAGAATTTATTAATTATGATATTTTATATATTTTTATTGAGGCAAATCATCACGTTTATGTTATAGTTTTATATAATTTATTAGTTAATTTCGTTGGCCATAACAATGGCTTGATATATTTGTGTTTCAAACATAAACTATTTTAATTAAGCTAATAAAAAAGGTTCCATGTGAAAACTTACCCCATAAAGTGTGACAATCATTTATAGTTGATGCGTTATAATGGAGGCACTCAATAATTTTAGTTACAGAAACATGGATTACGTTAACATTAATTTAGTTGGTAACTAAAAGTGGGGCATCTAATAGGAAATTAATGTTTCAAGTGTAATCCATGTTGCTGTAACATTTTTTTTTTTTTAGTGCATCCATTATAATGCACCAACATTAAATGATGTGGGGTACTTTGCAGCTTGTGGACATAAGAATTAAGACTGAGAATTAACTTTGTTTTCTGGTATTTTTTCTGTTAAATTCCATGTGACCTCTGCCCCCCTCTGTGTTTGTTTTCTTGTGGGTGCACTGCAAGAAACGCTCCACTTGTTTTTTTCACTGTTGCTTCACACTAATGAGCTTTGAGACACTATAATGAAATCTCTTAGGTTCCATATGAACCTCTCCACAGATTTACCTGAGCAAACACAGTGCCATTAGTAGAATTATTAACACGTTTCTCCCCTAGTTAGATGATGCAACACTTGTTGATTACTCCACATCCTCAACACACACATTTGAGGGCAGACTTTGCAGTGGGTAAAAAAAAAGAAAAGTAATTAACTTACATTGATGTATGACCGAAATTTAAATGACCTCAACACAAACAAAATATTATGAATAAACCAGCGGTTAGCTAATAAATTCTGTCATCAGCTGACAAATATACACAATTTGACTTTTGGCTGCATAACTTATGACATATAGCTAGCCACAGACCAGTATATCATTTACTATACTTTACTAAAAATGTACTATTTAAAAAGTTTTGATCACTTCTTCACTTTCTCACAAACAACATGTACTGTAGCTGTAATTTCCATACTTTTTAAAGGGCAAGGGGCGCCTTTCACATTGTCCAGGTTGTAGATAGTAAAAGATCTCTACAGAGGCTAGAGTTTCCAAAACGAAGTCTCTTTTATTTGGAATAAACAGTTAGAGTGAAAGGTCAAAGCGTACTCTTGAAATTAAAAAAACTGCAAATACGCATTGCCTTTTTGTCTAAATTAGAAGCAGAAGCACAACAGTTTCTCCTCTCTATGGATTAGTAGCTGTATTTGGCGTAGATGATTATGCTATATCAAAGCCATGATTGGTCAACTGACAAGTCCGAAGAGGCCTGGCATTCATATCACAATCAGTGGCATATATACCCTCCTGGGACCCAAGAATAGACTTTTGTCCACTGTAGTGGACATTATATTTTAGTGAATTTCTCTGACATCATACATGTCACATGACACAACCTGGGTGTCCTGTAAAGAGCACATTCAGGACTTTTCAGAGATACCAAATGTTTGGAGGTTTCACCATGAAAACAACTTCTCCTTGGTCTTTAAAAATGTCTGACATTAATTTAGTGATCAAATGTAGCCTTCTTATGGAAGTATGATAATATATTGTAATTATAATTTAAATTGGACTACTTTTCAAATTGTATTTCATAAAACAACATCTCAGGAAAATGTTAAGGGGTTTCAAATAAAAAAATGACTTTCTGTTACAGAACAGGGCATTGATTTCATACGTGTCCACTGTAGAGGACACCAGGACTTAAATCATGTTTATCAGGCATTTTGTGAGACACAACAAGTGAATATGGAAATAAATTATACATCAATATTCCTATGAAATATTAGATATTATTATTAAAATGTTGCCAATTATTACTCCAATTATTACACTTCTTTTTTCATTAAATGTTGCTCCAAGAACACATTGAGGTGCAAATTAGATACAGTTTATATATACATTGCATTGAATGGGAATATTAATTTATGGACATTTTACCCACATATTGCATAAAGTAAAATGGTGTATCGATTCATTCCGTTATTTCTTTCATAACATAGTTGAGAATCATCTTTATACAAATTTTGGTTGAAAAAATCCTGAAACCCCCAAATTTATTGGTGATTGAAAAAAAATCCCATTGGGTTTGCCTATACATATAATTTCATGTCATTTTATTTTTTAAACAACTTAGTCCTGGCGTCCACTACAGAGGACATAGCATAACGTATGAATAAAATATTATTTTTCAAAAATGTTTTTTTACCATTTGTTTATTGTGCTCTAAACAGTGTGATGACATGGAAAAAAACTAAATTCAAAAACCTTTTTTTTTCTGGGTCCCAGGAGGATATTGTAGTTAAGTATGTAACAGCTCTGAGTCTTTTGACAGTATATAAGCAACTTTCCAGGGCCCTACTGAGCTGCTCTGTACCTTTCTGTGGATATATCATACATAGTAGCACTGTAGCTTTCTCTTTAAATCTTGCATATTTTATAACAAATGTGAATCGGATGTACCAATGTAAGATTCAGATTTTAAATGTGCATGCATGTTTTTAGAATGTAGAATGTCTTATATGCTTGTCTGGCCTTTTTGGTTGGGATCCAATTTAAAGTCTTAATTAAAATGTAGATTTTTTTTTTTTTTAAATATATTATAATTGCATTATATGAAAATCAATTTTAACCCAATTTGTGTTTCTCTACCCAGACAGCATGAAGGCAGAATCAGTGAGTGAAATCAACATGAATCAAGATTTCACTGAAAATGAAAATATTTCCATTCCGTCTTATTTCTATATCAGTGGTTTTTCTGGTATACTTTACATGAGATACTACTATATATTTCTGTTTTTTGTCTACATCATTACTGTGCTTGGAAACTCTTTCCTCATGTTTGTTATCATTACAGACAGAAATCTTCACACTCCTAAATATATCGCTGTCTTTAATTTATCACTGACCGACATTTGTGAAAGTACCGCTGTAATCTCTCAGCAACTGGACACATTTTTGTTTGGGAATCAGTTGATTCCGTATGGATTGTGTTTGTGCAATATGTTCTCTGTTTTTTTATTTTTCGCAATGCAGTCACTAACTCTAACTATTTTGTCTTTTGACAGATTAGTAGCCATTTGTTTACCACTGAGATATCATATGATTGTGAGCCATAGATCAATGCTTGTTATAATTGGTGCTTCATGGAAACTTGCACTGTTGCTAGCAATCATTGGAGCAATTTTCATGAGCAGACTTTCTTTCTGCAAAGTTATTGTCACTGTTAACAGTTTCTACTGTGATCATGGGCCAATATATCGCTCTGCCTGTAACAATAATTTCCCAAGTACTGTGATTGCCAATTTGTTTCCGGCAATAATCATTGGGTTCCCAGTATTTTTTATTATCTTTTCATATACATGCATAGCTGCGACGTTGTTCAGAATCACAACCCCACAAGACCGTCAAAGAGCCACAAAGACATGTACTGCTCATTTAATATTAGTGGCTATATTCTATGTACCTATCACATTTACATATGCATTTTGGTCCTTTATAAACACTAACACAAGGATCATTAATCTTTCTCTGACCTCTGTGCTTCCTCCAATGCTTAACCCTATAATCTACACATTCATGACAGAGGAGTTCATGGTGTCTGTGAAAAGACTTCTTAAAAGAAGATTCATTTTCCCATCTCGGAAATAAACCAATTTTTTTCCCCATTTTAATAATATTAATAGTTGTGGTTTTTTATTGGGTTTTTTCCCCAATGTAGATTTCTTCGTGATGTTTACAATAATTGTTAAAAATGTTTTTTAGTTTTTTTTTAGAATGCATTTCAACAATTAATTATCAGGAATCACAATGTCAGCTTCTTCTGCACATATAACCTTTGTCCATCCTATTTACTGTATATGGATTGGTATTCCAATAATACTAATCATCATCTCATATTTTTGCATTGCTGTGTCTCTGCTTAACATTGATTTAATTGACTTAAAGAGCTTTTAATGGAAATCCTGATTAGAAATTCTACAAAATCGCTTCATGTTGTATGTCACCTCAACAATGTAAATATGCAATTAACGTTTTTAAATTGTTACACATCTGGTGAATATACTTTGCCCCCTGACTTCAGATCCTTATCCTCCTGATCCTGTTTCCCTCTCTGCCCTTCCATTGGTTTGCTGTTTGTCCTTAACTGTCTTATGTAATAAAATATAACTTAATAGTGTACATATATTAACTTAAAGCTGCAGTCGGCAAGTCTGGCAGATTGGGTCGACTTAGCCAAAATTTTGAATGTTTACAACTCTCATTCCCCTCTACCCCACTACCAACGAGCACCCTCTCATCGAGTTCGTGCTCGTCAGTGCGTGTGCACCATGTTTTCTGTGAACGCGTCCGTCTCTTCAGCATCGATTAACACCATGGACTCGGAGGTAGACTGCCCTGGCTAATCTACCCATAGATAGCAATAACTGAGGAATTGGAAGCTTGCTAGTAGATTTTCTCTACGCCATCACGCTTCATACAATCCAACACACCTGCGAACTTCAGGCGTGTACATGTGATATTGTAACATGCGCGACTCAGCGCGAGGGTTGAGTGGGATCTGTGGTGTGTGCACGACCTGTGATTGACAGTCAGATCTCACACCCCCCTGCGCTGATTGGACCCGATGATCCGGGAGCGGTGGATTTTTGCAAAACAAATAACACGCTCCAGGTGGAGTTAGAAGCTCTGTTTTTTTTCTAAAACCACCTAATTTATGTTGTTCTGTCGGATTATAGTGTCGATTTAACTGAATATGATCATAAAAATGTTGCCGACGGCAGCTTTAATTGTACGCAATAGGGTGATACATTTTTAAACAGGCATTACAAACGGCTACTACTTGGAGACCAAGAGGTTAGGAATCAGTAAAGAGAATAGGAATCAGTAAAGAGATAGGCTCTGTCCCAAATGGAATCCTAAGCCTTCACGGTCTTTTGTGGCATAATGCCGCTTTGACTGTCGTGTAGAAGTCTGCTGAGGGTTCTGCTGAGCCCGCCTCAGTGCGGGTTTGGCAAAAGTGCACATCAAGGGCACATTTCGACCGCAAAGTAGGCACTCGCGAGCACTCTTCTGACACCTAAAATGACCAATGAGACACCCTATGGTCTTGTGGTCTTAACGTACATGGCACACGCGTTGACCACAAGTCCGCAAGTGCACATTATGCCATTTGGGACAGGGCCAAATAAGCCACATTTACACTGCAGGTCTTGATGCACAATTCTGATTTGTTGACTATATCTGATTTTTTCGACCAGCTTACATCTTCTTTTAAAAGTTACCCATAGCCGATATCTGCACTTACACTATTTTACTTAGTGGTACTTAGGGAAACAGCTGTACCACAATGGAAAATGGTAAAAAAAAGTAGTTTTTCTTTTAAAAAATATGTTTTTCTTTTCTATTTAAATGCACATTTCTTTTCGAAATTGATATATATATAGTAGATCTATATAATTTTATCCCTATCATTTCCAATCATTTGGCTAACTCATCCTCACTCTCATCACATGGAAGAGCTAATTCTGCATTCTTCCTATTGCCCTTTCCATTAAATATTGCTGTATTCATTTTCTGAAATGAAGAAATCAATTAGTTATTTATACATAAATACAACTATACTACACTAAACACTTCAAATAAATAAATAACTGCAATCATATTATTGATGCAACTATCCATAAAAAAATCGCAATTGGGTAAATAAATTACTGCAATTCCACTGTGGTAAAGCGTTGCCATATGGAAACATACCTGTTCCTCTTCGGCCGGTCAGGTTGACGCCACGTCGAGACCGACGAATAGGAATCTCGCTAGAGAGGTCAATCTACTTCGAGTGAAACTAAAACAAGCCAATATACATTGGCGTGCAATTATTTGCATCAGCTGTGCAGCCTCGCAGTGCAGGTATATAATGAGCAGATGGTGTGATTGCACTTCAGCTTTTTGCTTCGGAGCCAAGCAGTTCGATGCTCTCTACTGAACAGAGTGACTTCTACAAGCCTTTTGGACCTCTCCACCTTCGGTGCGGGCGTGACAGCACAGCAGCGCGAGCGGTCTTCTCTCTTTTCTCTCTTCTCTCTTTTCTCTCTTCTCTCTCTTTTTTTGTTTTTGTCAAATTGAGCAAAAAACAAAAAGCTGTTATCACAGCTGGTAAGGTGTGCCTGAGACCACTCAACGGGCATTTTCACGGCTGGTAAGACCAGCAAAAGAGAGACAGCGCACAGACAGGTGCACATTCCTGTCTGTATTCGCGGTGACCGTTCCCCTGCGTGCTTCAGCACCGGCGAGAGCAGTCCCTAAGAGCTTACACAGATAGAACGCGTCTTTTTAATGATGACTTTCTATCTGTGTGTTTCTGGATGCGGTCGTTACCTAGGATCACGGGATGGTCACAATCGCTGCCTCGTGTGTCTGGGCATTGAACACGCTGAGGCAGCTTTTGTGGATGAGTCATGTACCCATTGTGGGAAGATAATAATCTCCCTCAGAGGGTTGCTTCGGGCATGACATGGAAGACCTGAGGGAACCAACCCCCTAGGAGCCCTCACCCTTCTCACGCTCCGCAGCCAGTTAAGCCACCATTTGAGAACGCCGGACCATCCTCGAGGTGTGTACCGGTTGTCTCCTTTGATGCTCCCTGCGAAGACTAGATGTTGATCACTGCATCGGAGGGTGGGTCAGACTTCTCCGCGGACGACGACTCGGCTCTGTTACCTCCTTCAGGTGTGTCAGCGGTGCCCGAGACAGACCCGGAGATGATGGCCATGCTTTCCCGGGCCACCAACAGGGTCGGGCTCGTGTGGAACCCTCCACCATGTCACGAACCCTCGAGGTTGGATGATTGGTATCTCGGGGTGGCGCGCGTTGGTTCTCAGCAACCCACCCCAGTACCTTTCTTCCCGGAAGTGCATGAGGACCTTACGGGGACATGGACGGCACCTTTTACTGCCAGAAACCGTTCCAGTGGTTCCTCCTCCCTCACCACCCTTGATGGCGGGGCAGCTAAGGGATACATATCCCGCAAGTGGAGTGGGCTGTTGCTATGCAGCTGTGCCCTAACCCCATTTGGCGCAGAGAACCGTTTCTTCCTTCCAGGGACTGTAAGAACTTGTCGGATTTAACCGGCAAGGCTTACAAGGCCTGTGGGGAAGCTGCCTCTGCCGTTCACTGCAGGTCCATCAGGCCAGGCAGTTCAGCTGATTTGGAGAGAGTTCGGGAAGGCTCAGGTAGACCTGTTTGACCTCAGAGACCTCCCACTACCAGCTGTTTTACTCCCTGTCCGAGGGAACACTGGCACAGACGCACTGGCACACAGCTGGCCCCGGGGCCTCCGCAAATATGCATTTCCCCCAGTGAGCCTACTTGCACAGACCCATTGCAAAGTCAGAGAGGTCGAGAAGCAGGTCCTTCGGGTGGCTCCCTATTGGCCCACCCAGACTTGGCTCCCAGAACTCATGCTCCTCATGACAGTCCCTCCCTGGCCCATTCCTCTGAGGAAGGATCTTCTGACTCAGAGATGGGGCACCCTATGGCACCCACGTCTGGACCTTTGGAAACTCCATGTCTGATCTCTGGACAGGACGCGGAGGTTCTAGGTGACTTACCCCCAGAGGTACTTACACCATCACTTCTGCGCGAACACCATCTACGAGACGTGTATACGCCTTGAAGTGGAACCTGTTCGTCGAATGGTGATGCTAAAACAAGTGACTGTATACTATTATACTGTATACTATCCAATACTCTCATCCCCCTCTCCTATCGCCAGCGGGCATCGGTGTGTGGTTCAAGTAAAGGCTGTGGGTTATGACTTGGATCTGCGCATTTTGGATCAGGCCCTTCACAAGCTCCCGTTCAAAATGTTGATGCAGAGACACATTTTCGAATGCATTCAACCCCAAGATTGGTTTGCAGTGATTGACCTAAAGGACGTATACTTTCATGTCTCGATTCTCCCTCGACACAGGCCATTCCTACTCTTTGCGTTCGATGGTTGAGCATATCAGTACAAAGTCCTCCCCTTCGGGCTGTCCCTGTTGCTTCACGTCTGTACGAAGGTCGTGGAGGCGGCCCTTGTTCCCATGAGAGAACACAGTGTTTGCATTCTTAACTATCTCGACGACTGGCTCATACTGGCCCCCTTGCGAGAGCAGTTGTGCAAACACAGGGACATGGTGCTCAGGCACCTCAGCCATCTGGGGCTTCGGGTCAATGGGAAAAGAGCAAAATCTCCCCCGTGCAGAGGATCTCTTGTCCTGGTATGAAGTTCGACATGGTCAACCTAACAGCACGTCTCACGAACGAACATGCTGTTTCAGAAGCTCCTGGGGCATATGGCATCCGCAGTAACGGCGCTCTGATTGCTTCAAATGAGGCCTGCTTCAGCACTGGCTTCACGGCCGAGTTCCGAGATGGGCAAGGCAACGCAGCACGCACCGGGTGACAATCACCCCGGCCTGTCGCCAAACCTTCAGCCGTTGTCAGACCTTGTGTTTCTACGGGCAGGAGTCCCTCTAAAACAAGTGTACAGGCATGTTGTTGTCTCAACAGATGCCTCTACACAGGCTGGGGCTCCATGTGCAACGGGCATGCAGCATCGGGCTCCTGGACAGGACTTCAACTGCCTTGAGTTGCTGGAAGTATGGCTTGTTCTGCGCCACTTCAAATCACTGTTACAAGGCAAGAACCTTACCGTACATCAACCATAAGGGTGGTCTACACTCCCATTGCAAGTCGCAACTCGTTTGCCATCTCCTCCTTTGGAGTCAGAATCATCTGAGATTGCTTTGTGCTGTTCACATCCCATGTGAGCTCAATCGTGCAGCCGACGAGCTCTCACGACAGCCCACTCTCCCGGGAGAATGGCGACTCTACCCCGAGACGGTCCAGCTGATCTAGAAGCGCTTCGGTGAAGGCGGAGGGGTCAGACGCTAGGTCTAGCAGAGTATGCCCAGAAGGTCAGCCCCAGTACTAGGCTGCCCATATGTTGTGTTCCCTACGGCGATGCCGATGTGTTTGCACCAGCTCTCCAATTCACTGTCATCATGTTGACAGATGAGGTAATTAAAATTACAGTTATGATAGTTTGATAATAAAGTATATTTGAGACAATAGACTATAGCTATGTGAAACTATAGTTTATATGAAACCCTGTTCTTTGCATGACACATTGACATTACACTACAGAATAGCTTTTTCTGCATTATATAAGCATTCATTTCATGTGTCATTGAACGGAAGGGAGGTTCTCAGTATAGCGCGCATAAACGCACACGACACATCCTTTTGATTTTCCCTGCAAAAACGTCCCGAGTCCTTCACACAAAAATCAGTCTATGGGCCTTCATACCTAGATACCCTAATAAGTCGGGAAAGGTCTAGTTTTTTTAAAGTTTCATTACAAGCTGTTCACACATTGGCTATAAAAAAAGAGTGATTAATAAATGAAAATTCATACAAATAGCCACTTTAAGGAGCTACTCTAATGACGAGGCAAAACTCACAGTGAATTACATTACATTACATTACATTACATTACATTACATTATATTATGGTGCTACCTCCCTGAAATGAGTTTTTGCAGAGTGGAATGTCTGTGTATGCCATTGTGTTGTTTACTGTGTGGGTTTGTAGATGCAGAACGGGCTGCTATTTGGCATTATACTGTGGACTGTGTGATGGTTTTGTAATTGCTTGTAGTTATTTACTGTATTACTTTTGATAAATAAACAAGGCCTAATATAGTGATTTTTGTTAATTGAAGAACATGCCTACATTGTGTATTCAAGACTGTTCATTCAAGCAATAATTTCAGGAGGTTGAAGATATCTGTTCATAAGCAAAACAAACATTATGCAGAATATTTTTTTAAACATTTGTTAAATTGAAAGCAAATGTTTTCATTTGACTTATTGTTAAAACCACTTAAAACCACAAAAAAAAAATAAAATAAAATAAAATAAAATATATACAGTATATATATATATATATATATATATATATATAGGACTGAACTTATTTTTACAGTGTAATGAATAAAAAAAGCAATCACAAAGCAAATTTAGGTTTCAGCCCAGAGGTTTTAAATATATTTGGCCTGCTTATGACACAATTTCTGTTACTTACAACATCTACAATCAGAATCAATCAACTCTGTTAAATTAGATATTTATTAAATGATTAAAGCTGATGAAACTAATCAAATATTTCTAGTCAACGTACAAGTACATCTTTCTTTCAGGCAGGTAATGAAAGTCAACTAACACCAATATTGTGGAAGGCAAAATGCACCTCGTTTCTTCTTCACACACGGATCAGATCCTGTAAGTATATTTAATTTATCCTGCTGCATTTCATTTCCCTTTTTCTAGTAATGTTCACCTTGCTTCGTTTGTACAGTTCTTTTATGGATTGCATGACCTCCTCTGTCTTTAGAGTGTATATGATGGGATTCAGCATAGGTGGTATCGCCTGTGTCAGGGAATTGTTAATTATTTGAACATTTGGATGCAAAGGTGTTGTTACAGCTGCAATATTATTGCTCATAACAGGGAGATAAAACATTGCCACCAATATGAGATGTGAAGTGCAGGTTTTTATGGCTTTGATCCGTTCAGCACCATGAGCAATCTTAAGCAAAGCCAGAGAAATGCAGAAATATGAGATGACGATCAGTATCAGCGGTGTGCAAATCAAGAGACCATAGGAAATTTTACCCATCAAAATATTTATCGTAATATCATTACAAGCTAGTCTGCAGATTGGGGAATAGTCACAAAAATAACTATTAAGTACATTAGACCTACAAAAGGAGATTCTATTCACTAAACCTACAAGTACAGAAAAAACTGTTACAGACACTGTCCACATTACACCTATGATCAGAAACATGGCTGTTTTGGTTACAATAGCATGATACCGTAGAGGAAAACAAATAGCAATCAGTCTGTCATAAGCCAAAGCAAGTAGTGTCAAAGACTGCAGATTCATGAAATGATACACAAAAAACGTATTTGTTAAGCACGCTTCATATGAAATCTCCTGGTGGTCAAATAAAAACATTTCTATGATATTTGGAATCAAAGCCGAGCTTCCACACAGATCAGAAAGGGCCAGATGGAAAACAGCAATGTATTTGGCTGTGTGAAGTCTGCGGGCCAAATAAATGATACACATGATAAATGAATTCCCTAAAACAGTCACAACATACACCAAAGACAAGAACACATAGTAGTATTTTGCATGTGGAATATTAGAAAAGTCACTAATGAAAAATGTTGCAGGACGAACAAAGGTCTCATTTGCAGAGGAGTTTGACTGAATGGAGCTCATGACAGCTGTTGTCTGGCTTTTTGTGACCTGTAATGAAGAACTGTTATAAAAATGCACACTATAACAGATTATTCAAATAATGCTTTAATTCCCAGTCATAGTACATTAATAAATAAACAGTCTTAAATGTTCTTTGACAATAATATTATAACAATACAATTGTTTAGTCTCTGCAGTACATCTATTTAAAAAAAATAAACAGACGAAGCACATGGTTCATACTCTACCTTCTCCAAAGCTGCCAGAATCTCATTATTATACCACTAATCCGGCATATTTATAGTAGATCATTCTCTTGCGCTTGGGACTTTCATGGATCATCACTTATCTCAATGGACTTGAAGATGAGTGGGCAGGAGTAAATCTTCTTAGAAAGTTATTTCTACATAGGCTATACATTGATATAAACCCATAACCACAGAAACCCATTTCAATGAATTAGTTTGTGTATTGCACTGTAAATTACAGTCTATACTGTACTGTCGAACAGTAATTTCACTCCCTTAAACCATTTAAGTTCAAAAACTAATATTTATAAAAGACTGACTTAAACTACATTTATTCTGTGATAAAGAACGGTTTTAAAAATGCACTTCACAACAGAGAATATAAAATTATCTAAAAGAGAATATAAAATAGAACGATATTCTTTGGTTTTACTCATTGTGATGGATGATTAAAGTGTAAATTGCAGGTTACATTTTTCACGAAAATAATGCAATGTGCTTATTAAACATAAAGATAAGAACCGCCCACCATTGTTTTGTATGTTTTTTTATACCAAAATGTGTCCTGTATCTGAGGGATTACAGCGTATACTCTCAAAAATGTGTGTCAGTGATTAATTAAAGACAGCTAAATATTTAGGAGTGTGAAGATTTCGGTCCATAATGATAACAAACATGTGGTAGGAGTTTATACATGCTGACAGCACTGTACAAAAGACTTTCAGTCTTCCTTCAGTCCATCAGTTTTACAACAAATGTCAGGCATCACTGGACTTGTCAGCTGACCAATCACAGCACAGATCTGGAGAAACTTTTATACTGTCAGTCATTTGCTGCTCCATAATGACTATAGGATTAAATCTTCTAAGATTCTTAAAAATTTTTAATTTAAGAGAACATGAGGTGATGTTGGTCACTTGTTGATGATATATTCATCATTTCACGAGTTCACATGTTAATGAAATCTGATGTAATATTATAATGTGTATTTGGCTTGCTGTCCGGGGGGAGGGCTCCGAGCTCGGAATTCGGCCCGACCCCAGAGTACTCCCCCCTATGAATGTATAGATCATAGGTATCTATGAGCAGACCCAGCCGAGTGTGAGGTGATAGGGTGGTGGCGGGATGCTGAGAAATTTGTCATGAGACAGGAGGTAAGGGAAGGCTTTATTTATACTGGCTTCTTCTTGTGCTGATTGGATGATTACCTGAACATGCTCCTCCCGAACTTTGTTACATAAAACTTCATTTAGTGGCCTGATCCACTGATAGCACCTATAGTCAAATCTCTGAATATATTAGCTTTTAATTTCACATGATTAATCATAGTATCATTATGCAGAAAATGTTTGCTACTGTATCATTTAGACACACAGACATGATTTATAATACAGCATGCTTGTTATGGCCAGACGAGCCAAGAGAAAATGTGATCTGGTGATGTTGGCTAACTGACATAATCATCATGTAGTGGTCCGATTCACTGAGCTCATCTAGAGTCTATCACTTAATATATTAGTTCTTAATTTTACATTATTGTGTATTGTAGCTCTAGTACTACCACATGAGATCCTGCAATGTTGTGATGTTTTGAAAGAATGTTTAACTCATTATGCAGTTTTGACCTAGAATAAGTGTATAAATCTTAACAATGCTGACAGTCAACAAATAATTCAGATAAACAGATGAGTCTCAAAAAAAGCTTTTTGTTGATTGTCACCATTGTTGAGATTCACACAAGTCTAAATGTAGTAGCTCTAAACATTTTCTACATAATGATGTTATAAAATCTTTCACAATATCTGATTGTCAGAACACTCATGAAACAATATCACAGGGCTACTATAATTAATAATGTGAAATTAACAGGTATATTTGACTCTGGATTTTATGAATCAGGCATGATAATTGTTATCAACAAGTGGCCAACATCACCCAGTTTTCGAAAACACTAATCACCATAATGGGGATTTAAAACGTAACTCTATTTTTCAATAAGGCATCAACATCTAAACCTCTGTTTATTCTCAATAAGAACTTTTGTACATATATGAAATAAATAAAGTCAAACTGGTTAGTAACAAGTGAAGCTGGTAATGCTGTTTTTGGAGTAATCATCCTCTGCTGAGATCTAGAGATATCTGTTAGTGTTTGATGTTCTGTTATGTTGGGATTTAATGGGTTTTATGAGGTTATGAGGTTACCACATTAAAGTAGAGCTTGTGCTTTAGTCGAGGATGGGCCAAAAAACATTGATGTTGTGCTGCATGTTGCTTTGTGTAAAATATACTAACTGTGTAGTAGCCAATACAGTGATGTCTATGGTTATGTTAGTTCATGCACGTGTTATTTAAAGCTAATGGTTAAATACATTAGATTTACATTTTACAGTGAAGGTGTTTGATCGTAATATTTCAGGAAAAGACCAGTGTAAAATAACAGTGTTTTTCTGTAAAACATTCAATGAAAATATCTGTGAAAGTATTTGTGACCCTGCCTGTGAAAACCCAGCCAGTTTTTTTTTTTTAACAGAATTATCCTATGTGCCATATGTCCCATTTTCAGTCATATATGATACATTTATGGGAACAATTTTTAAGTTTTGTAAAACAAGTTTTTATTTATTAGATTTAGCAAGTATTTATTATGATGTACATGTCCAAAAAGCATGAAACATTGAAACGTATGGGGGGTACATCACTATGATCATATGCTGTCTTAACTGCTGCTTTCTCACTGCTGTCATTTTTGTGGTGTTTGTTTTGTTATTGAGAGGAAAGAATGCAGCACATATTTAAAATTTTAAATATTGCACTCAGTGTGGACTGTGTCAGGATGTTTGTTAATAGTAGCTGCAGGTCATAATGGTACACAATTCTACAACAGAAACTAACCCTACCCCATACCCTAAAAGGCAGCTTTCACAAGAAATTTAGGCACTCCCACAACTCCGACCTGCAGATACAGTTTTTTTTGCCTTTTTTGCCTTTAACAGACAGACAGCTTAAAAAATGGGATATAACCAAATTGGCACCAACATGAGATGTGCCACACGAGTCCTGAAAAGTGAAGCCAAAGCATCTTGATCGCCCCCAGGTGATTGGATGCAGTATAGGTCATAAACCTGCCCTCTTCATTTAATGTAATGGATGTGAGACAAACTAAACAATCAAATTACACTTCAGATAATTTTTTTCCAAAGATGGTTTCTGTCATTTTATGCAGTTGTAATCACGCTGATGTTAGTTCAAGTGTTCCTTCTTTAAATAAGTTTGATTTTAGTTTTTTGATGCTATAAAAACGGGTGTGTGACACCATGATTGACACTACTAGAATGAAGTAGTCACTGAGGCGCCAACTGTTTATTTAAAAAAAATCATCACATCACATTATCAATCGCATCACAATAAATGTATTGTCATCACTCACTTCAGTAAACAACTGGCTACCAAATTAGCACCTCATCGGCCATGGGACTGTGCTATCGACCTGCTACCTGGAGCCACCTTACCTAAGGGTAGGGTATATCCCTTGTCCATCCCTGAGCAGAAGGCCATGGACGAGTATATCGAGGAAGCTCGTCATGGACACCCTCAGCATATAGCCGGTGAGTCCCATGAAACTAGTGCTCCTCGACAGGTAGAGAAACAAGCCGATCGACTTACAAATCGATGGCACAAACAGGGAGCGAGACCCAAAGGCACTCAAGACATCAGATTATCACGAGCTTCACATATTGCCGCAGTAGCATCCTCTACCCCAGATACAGCTCTGACAAGGATTGCAAACACTGGTCTCCTATACATCTTGAGAACAGATTTGAAGTACTAATGAATGTAAATGAGGAATCCCCAAACGTGATGAATGTGATCGAACACAGACTGAATTAGCCTGTAGCTAACACTGATGCTAACTGGCGCTCAAGGTCGAGCAGACAGCGGCACTCAGCTCAGAGCGCAGCTGAGCTCAGGACTCTGATAGTGGGTGACTCCATAATCAGAAACATTAGCAGCAGGGATACAACTACGTGCTGCCTTCCACAAGCAACAACTTCTGATATAAACAGGGAACTTCAGAACATTCTGTTGAAACGTAAGACTGCAAATCGACTCATCATTCATGTGGGGAAGAATGATATTCATAAAGAGCAGTCAGAACTCTTTAAGAAGGATTTCAATGAACTTTTTGAAACACTTAAAAGACTGAAAGTTCAAACATTCATCAGTGGACCACTCCCAGCAAGAGGAACAAACAGGTTTTCACGGTTGCTTGGGCTTAATACATGGCTGCAAAAAACCTGCAATATAAAAGGAGTAAACTTCATTGACAATTTCAATCTTTTCTGGAGTCAGAGACAACTATTTCATCGGGATGGCCACCACCCAAACAAACTTGGTTCAAGAGTGCTAAAGGACAATATCTACTTCTCCCTCAATCATCCTTCTGCATTGTGTGCCAATCCACTCAATCTGAACGGCACACACACACCTGGACACAGTATGAATGACCACAGGACTTCGCTTCAGCAAAATGGACATGCGGTTGACATATCACACAAGGACAATGATAACACCACTCCGCCACAACAACCTTTGCTCACGGACACAATCTCAGCTGAGCCCTGCCCACAGAGCTCACCACAGACAGACATATCAGAACTGCTCCAAGTTTCAGCACCCAAGGACGACTTCCTGGAAAACAGCCAGGGAAGCCAGGACAGCATATTACAGCCTCCGATAACATCTGAGCAACAGCCCCTCTCACCAGACACGTTATCCCTCTCTCCAGCATCTCCACTTCTGTGCTTCTCACAGAAAATGGAAGAACTGGTGTATGCTTGAACCAAACTATCCCACTCTTTTGCTGCAAGCCCCCAGATATCAATAAAAAAACGGCAGGCACTGCAACCACCAAAGCCTGCGGGCCCAGCTCGCCCTCCCCCTTCTTCTGTGAGAGCTCTTCGGCCTCTGCCACAACGCCAGGGCCCACACCCTCCTCCATCTGCTCGAGGTGAACCAAAAACAACTGATACCAGCTCTCAGTGATATGTTTTGGGCCCCTCCTATGATAACAGTAACTTTCTCAAATGTTTACAGAACAAGCGGGAACCCAGTGTGCCTGTATCTTTCTCTATTGCTGTTCTATTACAAGATAGAAAGTCTAAGGCCTTAAATAACCGTACAGCAAACCCAACTAATCTGGTGCCTATTACACGTCAAACTAAGATTGCTGTGGGGACAAAAAGTGTGTCTAGTATGAGTGCGTGTAAGACTGTTAAGTTAGCACTTTTAACATTCACTCACTTAAAAATAAATCACTTCTAGTCAACGACTTAATAACCACAAACAACCTGGATTTTATGCTTCTAAATGAAACCTGGCTAGAAGACAGCTGCAGTGCAACAGTCCTCAATGAAGCAGCCCCTCCTAACTTTACTTTCATGAGTGTCTGCAGAGCTGTTAAGAGAGGTGGGGGTCTAGCTGCTCTTTTTAAAGACATCTATCAATGTAAGCAAATATCATTTGGGAATTACCCGTCTTTCGAATATCTGGGTATTGTGTTAAAAGGTGCTCCACGCATTTTACTTATCATTATTTACAGGCCTCCAAAATACTCTCCATCCTTTGCTGAGGACTTTACAAAACTGTTATCAACACTTTCCTCAGAGTTTGACTGTTTTGCCATTGCTGGAGATTTTAACATTCATATAGATAATGCAGAAACCAATATGGCAAAATAAATTAAAACTGTTTTAAAAACTTTTGATCTGACTCAGCATGTACATGGACCCACACACAATCGTGGACACACTCTAGATTTACTTATCAGTAAGGATCTTAACATTTCATCGATTGTTATTAAGGATGTAGCACTGTCTGATCATTTCTGTATTTTCTTTGATATATTGATCTCTCCTGCCATTGAAGCTAGATCTGTGTCTGTCAAGAAGAGATGCTTAACCCTCTGGGGTCCTTCGTTTAACAGTCACACTCAGGACCTTCGGGTCCCCTTTTTTTTTTTTACTTGTTTTTTATAATATTTTTTCTTTTCTTTTTTGGTGTTTTGAGATAATTTTATGATTTTAATTAATATTTATGCAATAATTATGACCCATTTTTTCCCATTGAATATAATAGACATTTTTTATATATGTATTTTTTTATTTTATTTTTATTAAAAAAAATGTGTGTGTGTGTGTTTTTTTTTTGTACTCTTGATGTTTTAGAGATTCACCCCTTCACTGTTGAGTCCTTTTTTTCTGCATCCTGGCTGATTTGTAGATTGTATGCACAAAAAAATTCTGTGTTTTCATATTTTTGACAATTTCCCATTCATTTCCTATGGGGGTCATTTTTGACCAAAGAACAGAAGTGTGACGTGCTTGGATCATGACCCCAATATTTTTTGTGTGTTCACATACCTAATACCATAAAAGTCACCAAGTTTCGTAACATTCCGATGAAGCTGTGATTTTTAAAAATTCAAAACAGATTTTTGTAATCTGAATTTATTAGTGTGTATGTGTATAAAAGTGTGTTTGTGTGTGTGTGTGTGTGTGTGTGTGTGTGTGTGGATGTGTCTGTTTTGCACTCTTGATGTTTTATAGATTAACCCCTTCACTGTTGTGTGCTTTTTTTCTGGATCGTGGCTGATTTGTAGATTGTACGCACAAAAAAACTCTGCATTTTCACATTTTTGCCAATTTCCCATTCATTTCCTATGGTGGGTCCATTTGGACCCGAAGGTCCTGAGTGTGACAATTTTTTTTACAACCACTTAGACTATTCAAATCCTGTCCCCAATTTTTTTGGGTGTTCATATACCAAGTACCAACAAAGTCACCAAATTTCGGACCATTCTGATGAAGCTATGATTTTTTACATTTTTTTATTTAAACGCTTCGGGTCCATTTGGACCCGAAGGACCCCAGAGGGTATGAGAACACTAGTGTACTATGTATGAAGGCTATATCTTTAACACCAAGCATATCTGCTGACTCTGTTGATTTTCTCCTTGATTCTTTTAACTCAAAAGTTAAAAGTGTAATTGATGATATTGCTCCTGTGAAAGTCAGGAAGAAGAGTGGCAGACAAAGCACCTTGGAGAAACTCAACAGCAGTGCAAAATATGAAAAGACAATGCAGAAAAGCAGAGCGCATGTGGCGGAAGACAAAACTTGTAGTCCATTATAACATCTACAAAGACAGCAGCATCCATGCTTTTAATATGGAACTAGGCAAAGCTAGACAGACTTTCTTCTCAAATATTATAAACTGCAATTTAAACAACACACGCACTCTTTTTGCTACTGTAGAGAGACTGACAAACCCCCCAAGCCAGATTCCCAGTGAAATGCTCTCAGACAGCAAGTGCAGTGAGTTTGTTTCTTTCTTCTCTGAGAAAATCAATAATATCAGAAAGGTGATCAGCAAATCCTTGAGTTGCGCTGGGGTCAGACGGATCAGACCACCTGAGAAAGTAGTCACTATGTCTGATTTCAAAGAAATTGATGGCAAAATTTTGGAAGAAACCGTACAGCACCTTAAAACATCAACCTGCGCTCTTGACACACTTCCCACATCTTTTTTCAAAAGTGTGTTAAACAGTTTAGAAGCAGATCTTCTATAAGGGGTAAATGCTTTCATAGGCAAGATCATTGAAAAAGTTGTCTTCAATCAGCTGAACAAATTCTTGAGCTCGAATGGATCCTTTGACAATTTTCAATCTGGTTTCCGACCGCACCACAGCACAGAGACAGTGCTCATAAAGATAATAAACGATATTCGCTTAAATACTGATTCAGGCAAATTATCAGTGCTGGTACTACTCGACCTCAGTGCTACATTTGACACCGTCGATCACAACATACTTCTTGACAGGCTGGAAAACTGGGTGGGGCTTTCTGGGATAGTCCTAAAATGGTTCAGGTCATACTTAGATGGGAGAGGTGATTATGTGAGTATAGGAGACCATAAGTCTGAGTGGACATCCATGACATGCGGAGTCCCTTAAGGCTCGATTCTTGCACCACTCCTGTTCAACCTGTATATGCTCCCAATGAGCCAAATAATGAGAAAAAAACAAATTGCTTACCACAGCTATGCAGACGACACACAGCTCTACTTAGCCCTATCGCCTAACGATTACAGCCCCATTGACTCCCTGTGCAAATGCATTGATGAAATCAACAGTTGGATGTGCCAAAACTTTCTTCACTTAAACAAAGACAAAACTGAAGTCATTGCGTTTGGAAACAAAGATGAAGTTCTCAAGGTGAACGCATACCTTCACTCTAGGGGTCAAACAACTAAACATCAAGTCAGGAATCTTGGTGTGACACTAGAGTCAGACCTTAGTTTCATTAGTCATGTCAAAGCAATAACTAAATCAGCATACTTTCATCTGAAAAATATTGCAAGAATTAGATGCTTTGTTTCCAGACAAGACTTAGAGAAACTTGTGCATGCTTTCATCACCAGCAGGGTGGATTATTGTAATGGACTCCTCACTGGCCTTCCCAAAAAGACCATAAGACAGTTGCAGCTCATACAGAACGCTGCCGCCAGGATTCTGAGCAGAACCAGAAAATATGAACATATCACACCAGTCCTCATGCCCCCAAACCCCCCTAGAAGAACCGAGGTCCACCCACCACAGTTTTACCAAAAATCCTGTGAGAAACACTGGTATTGCTATGCCATTGCAGCTTATAGCTTGTTTTAGGATTCATCACTCTGGAGTATAGTTCAACTGTATTAATAAATGTCGAATTTTTACTTATTTCATCTGTTAACTCTCACTCGTTCCTATACTCACTCATTACATGGCATTAGTGGTTTTAAGGAATAGGAGTTGTATGCATATATTTAAGGGCGTGCAAAGATGGGTGGTGTTTATGATCATATAGTGGGCCAGTCTGGGCCAAAATGCCAGGGCCGATTTTTTGTCCCAGTCCAGCCCTGGTTGGCAGCCCTGTAATGAGATGTTCTGCAGTAAACTGTACTAACAGATTCTGCGGGAGCGGGAGTGGAACTTGATATCCCAGCCCCACTTCGCACTCACTTCTGAGCAGACTCGAGACTCAAGATGACAAAGACATAACAACAACATATTGAGACACTGGCAGCTTCACTTACTACAATTAAAGAGAGTGAAGGTGCGTCGTCAATCTTTTTTTACAGTCTATGACACACAAACACAGATACACACACACACACACACACACACACACACACACACACACACACACACACACACACACACACACACACACACACACACACACACACACACACACACACACACACACACACACTCTCTCTTACATCTATCTTTATGAGGAAATTCATTGACACAATGCAATCTCTAGCCACTTACCCTAACCTTACCCAACACAACTAAGTGCCTAACCCGAACCCTTACCCTAAACCTACCCTTAACCTAATTATAACCTTATCCCTAAAACTAAGTCTTGACCCTCAAACAGGCCTTTAAAGGGGTCTCAGAAAGTGAGGACCGGCCAAAATGTCCTCACTTGACTCTCTTTGTCCTCACGCAATGGTCTAAAACTCAAACTGGTCCTCACAAAGATAGTTGTACAAGTACACACACACACACACACACATTATTTGATACTTGGAAAATAAAATAATAGGTGTTTTAATATAGACGGTGGCACAGTTCACATGCTTGCATTGATTTTCTTCTCAAGTCTACAGGGAGAAGCGTTGCTCCATCAACTAAAGGTTGGCTAAAGACAGACTGGTTGCTATTTGTTTTCCGCTGCGGTATCATGCTATTATTACTAAAACAGCCATGTTTCTGATCATAGGTGTTATTTGGATTTTTTCTGTGACATATTTTTCTGTACTTGTAGGTTCTGTGAACAGACTCTCTTTTTGTAGATCTAATGTGATCGATAGTCATTTTTGTGATCAAGGCCTTGTCTATAAATTAGCTTGTAATGATAATTCTATAAACATTATGATGGGAAAAATTAGCTTTGGTCTCCTAATGTGCACACCATTGATACTGATAATTATTTCATATTTCTGCATTGCTCTGGCTTTGCTTAAGATTGCTCATGGTGCTGAAAGGATCAAAGCCATGAAAACCTGCACCTCACATTTCATATTGGTGGCAATAACTTATATCCCACTTATAAGCAATAAAATTGCAGCTGTAACAGCACCTATCCATCCGAACACCCGGTTAATTAACAATTCCCTGATGCAGACAATACCACCTATGCTGAATCCCATCATATACACTCTAAAGACAGAGGAGGTCATGCAATCCATAAAAGAACTGTACAAACGAAGTAAGGTGAACACCACAAAAAGAACAAAGTGTACTAGGGGAAATTCAAAACAAAAATTACAGGTTTAAACCTAATCAGATGATCATTTAACAAATATTTTATTTCACAGAGTTGATTGATTTTGTATGTTCGATGTTGTAACAGAAGCTGTGTAAACTGTTAACAGGCCAAATATGTTTAAAACCTCAGGGTTGAAACCTAGCTGAGCTGCTTTCTGATTGCTTCCTTTGTTTGAAAACTACATAGGCCTATATACAATTTCAGTAAAGATTCTAAATAATAATGCCTTGAAAATAGTATCCACATTTTCATCCATTGATTTAAGCTTAAAAATAAGTCAAATGAAAGAACAATTTTTCATTATATTTGCTATATTAAAGATTATTTAGAAATTCTTCTGCATCATGTTTATTATCCTGATGAACAAACATATTCACACTCCAGAATATATTGATGTCTTGAATGAATCATTAGCTGGCATTTGTTTGAGCTATGATGACTGTGACCCACAAACAGTTTCTGAATTAAATATCCAGGGATGGACTCTAAACCCACATAAACAACATAATGACATACCAGATGGCAAGACACTATTTTAGGACTGCAACAACAATTTGATAATAAAAAATCTTGATTTATCTGGTCTTTGAGCTATGCATGAAGAAAGTCTGAATAACGTTAGTTTACAGCAGTTACAGTTTCTATGGTGTAAGACTTGGTTTTCCTGCTAAGACAAAAGCTGAAATTAAACCCCCTGCATTAAAACAATAAAACTCACTAATCTGGAGAGAAGAATCTCAAAGAAAAATGATGGGACATCACCAAACTTCTTTCCTTGTATATCTATGCATCCTCCCTCTACCGACTCCCTCTCCTTTCCCCCTGATTCAAGTCACTGAAAATTCACTAAGAATGTCTATATACCACATATGGTGTATCTTGTGAATCTGTTGTTTTTTCCCTTTCATGTTTGGTATCACATTAAATGTCTTAGTGTGATTGGTAAAATGGTCTGAATTTCACAGCAGTCATTTGTTTTATGAAAAAGATGGAAAACTTAGAATTCTGTTCTCCTGTAGTGGGTGGTGTGTCTCTTCAAGATATTTGATTATAGGTGAAACTAGAAACTAGGTGTAACCCTCTGGGGTACATGAATAGGTCCAACACAATTCCCAAATTATTTGTGTAGTAAATATTTACAACTCTTTTGTTCTGGTCTGGGTATTTAAGGGAAACTGACAGAATAGTCTTTGGGAAATTCTGTAGTCAAAAGAACCCCATGCAGTGCTGTGTCATTGTCTTAAAAACACTCACAACATCACTATGTGTCCCATTGTCAGGTATGCATTTCTTACTCTTAAATTCATTTATGTGTTTATTAATTTTGTATTGGCTTATTGTTTACTTAAATAATTGGCATAATACATTTTTACCTGACAAATAAAATTATATATTTGGTTTATTTTGTATTATTCTGAAATCATTATTTCTAGTAGATTAAAGTGGAGTCTGGTGTTACCGCAAATCTGTGCTCAGACTAGATCATACCAAAGGCCCAATGAATGGAGCATGGGGCACATAATCTGGGACCTTCCAATTTCTGACTATAACTGACTATAAGCAAGTTCCATGACTAAGCAAGTTCCAGTTTCGTGACTATAATTTTTTTTACATCTTTTGTTGTGATCTAGCAGGGAGCGGCCTACTTAAAGGTAAATAGTTCACTTTGCATCCTCTGACTAAGATCTGAACTGACGAGTTTGTGTCCGTGAGCTCACGATTCGGCCGATGTGCAGTCTCTATGTGACATCAGGTCCCTAATGAACAAATAATTGAAAGTATGGGGATACCCAGAATAATCAAATATCTAACTTAATGCATAATCAATTAGTTCCTAATTAGAAACACAATCTAAATGTAATAATAATTAGAAATTGGAGTCAGATTAAGCCCTGAGCTAAAATAAATTTAAACTAAATTCTAGAAATTAAATGAACTTCACCGGAGCGCTGAAAAGGCATACACACATTATACCCTTGCCCACACCGTTAGATTCTGTCATTGGGCCGACGGGTGGTTCCTTACAAATAGTAAAACACATTTGGAAAATCGTGGATATCACAGCGTGAGACAAAGAAGTTGTCAAAACAGGAGAGAATAACATTGCCTGTTAGGTGCATGTGCTGTTTTATGTGTTTAAATTGTGTTTCCCTTTCGAGGTAGGTCTCTCGACATTGCGTCATAGCTGATGCTTTGGGGAAACGGCTTTTCTCAGAAAATGCTGAAGCCTGATTGAATCACATTATTGCAACTGCGTGGAGCAGGTCCAACCACAATATAGCTCAGCATCAAGCGCAATTGCCTCAGATCTTTCGCCTTCACTCGACTATGGTGTTCGAGAAGCCACCTATCGATCGCCGTTGAGGTACACTCTTCAGAGGAAGGTAAGGTCCGCTCACATGCTCTTTCCTTCTGCCGCCGAGTTGCGGAGGCTAAAGCCGCGGCAGCTTAAGTTAATGTAGGAAGCTTGGGTGATGGGACTGCACCGGTCAATTCCCGCATTCCCCTTCGCCGCCACAACACAGCAACCCCTTGCCTCAGAGCAACTCACGTGGCATAACCAAGCCTCTGCCTCAGAGCAGTGGTCTGTCGTGCACAAACGCAAAAAAGCTTCTGACACTTACTCATTCACACGATATATGCAGCCCCCAGCTTCAGAGCGGCTACCTGCTTTATACAGAGCATGAAGCACTTCAGTTACTTTCTCACCCATGGAGTGTGAGCAGCCCTCATCTCGAAGCTGCGGTTTGTCTGACATAAAGCACGATGTGCTTCAGCCACTCGTTCACTCTCAAAACGCACACCTCAGAGCGGCGATCTGTCATATATAGCTCTCCCCCCAGCATAGAACGATGATCTGTCAGTATAAAGCACAAAATGCTCCGGCCATTCTCTGTTCTCTCACCGGCTATGCCACTGTTTTCAGCACTCTTCCTCTATGCGTAGCACTACCTACTATTAGGGCTGAGCCAGCTATGAAACCAGACAACTTGTGGCGGAAATAACACCCTTTTCCAGTGCGAGGGAAGTGATGTTCCGCTGTGTGGTGTGACAAAGCTGGAAGAATCAGAATTGTTTTCTCTAGTTCAGTCTGTGCCCTCCGTCTGGAAGCGGCAGGGTACATATACAAAGCAAGGGTTGCCCCGTTTCAACTGCGTTATGAAGCTATGAAACGCCCCAGCGTTATGAGTGCATTATCAATTCGTTCCCTCAAACTGCTGGCACTGGAAGAGATCCTCTCGCAAGCTGGCCGGAGGACTAATTATTTCAGTGCACCTTGGGAAGCCTTACTACTGTATTCAGATAGCCCTCATCATGGGTGTTTCTGAGATTGCTTCATTGCTTCATAGACTTGCCGCTTCGCAGTCCCTATGAATGAGAAAATATTCTGTGTACATTTATGGAATGTGTGATCGCAGCTCTCTCCCCTCTAAAATGAGTGGAGCTTGCGTGCTGAATGATCTGGATGAGTGACTGATCATGTTTTATTCATGGAGTGTGTTTAACCATCAAAGATTTCTGCTTGTCAACCACCCAGAATCCCCTTCTTAGGAAGTGGAGTTGGGCTTTGTTGTCACATGGGCCCAGCACGGGCGGTAACCCTTGGAAAGCACTTTGAAGTGTGTTTATAGGAGTTGTGAAGTAGTTGGCGATTCTGATGTGGTCACCGTACTATTGCAATTTAGGTATTATATTATCCTGTGATGTGTAAGGCACTGGCACTGTCATTGTTTTTCTCTGCGTTACTGTGATAAACAATAGCGCTGGCGCTGCTGCTACTGCTGCCGCTTTGCTGTCATTCACCCAAGTTGTTCAAATAGGTCCAGTAGCTCAGCCTTCGAGCAGTGAGTAGTGGCCTAGATCATGTTATAAGGCAGCGTATAGGCTACTGTCCGGGCACTGACCAACATGGCGGTTCCCGTCCCATTTTGGACATAGGACAGACTGAATCATGAAATGCGATGTAATGAGACGTTCTGTAATAAGAAGTTGGTTTGTGTGGGCTTTAATTGGGGCATTAATTGGAAGTAAAGGAAAAAAGAGGAGCTTTCTGGACAGTGGCACTGTTGCTTCACTTCTGCCCCTTCTTTCTCAAGTCTATAGGGAAAATCAACTAAAGTCCCAAGCTCAAGACAATGATCTGTTATAAATGTGTCTGATAGCTGGTATAATAATGAGATTCTGGCATCTTAGTAGAAGGTAGAGTATGAACCATATGTTTCTTCTCTTTTCTCTCTAATCCTTATACTAGAATGACATATAGGTTCAATAGGGTTATATCAAAGAACATCCAAACATTTTAAATGTACTTTGACTGGAAATTAATATATTTTTTAAAATGTTCTCTGTTATAATGTGCATTTCCATTACAGTTCTTAATCACAGGTGACACAAAAAGCCAGACAACAGCTATCATGAGCTCCATTCAGTCAAACTCCTCTGCTAATGTCACCTTTGTTCGTCCTGCAACATTTTTCATCAAAGGCTTTTCTAATGTTCCACATGTGAAATACTACTACAGGTATGTGTTCTTGTCTTTGGTCTATGTTGTGACTGTTTTAGGGAATTCATTTACCATGTGTATCATTTATTTGGCACGCAGACTTCACACAGCCAAATACATTGCTGTTTTCCATCTGGCCCTTTCTGATCTGTGTGGAAGCTCGGCTTTGATTCCAAAAATCATTGACACATTTTTGTTTGAACACCAGGAGATTTCATATGAAGCGTGTTTGGCATATATGTTTTTTGTATATCATTTCATGAATCTGCAGTCTTTGACACTACTTGTCTTGGCTTATGACAGACTGTTTGCTATTTGTTTTCCACTACGGTATCATGCTATTGTAACTGAAACAGCCATGTTTCTGATCATAGGTGTTATGTGGATTTTTTCTGTGACATATTTTTATGTATATGTAGGTTTGGTGAATAGACTCTCTTTTTGTGGATCTAATGTGATAGATAGTTATTTTTGTGATCATGGCCTTGTCTATAGTCTAGCTTGTAATGATAATTCTATAAATACTATGATGGTAAAAATGAGCTTTTTTCTCCTGGTGTGCACACCACTGTTATTGATCATCATTTCATATTTCTGCATTGCTCTGGCTTTGCTTAGGATTGGCCATGGTGCTGATCGAATCAAAGCCATACAAACCTGCACCTCACATCTCATGTTGGTGGCAATCGGTTATATCCCAATTATAAGCAATAATATTGCAGTATTAACAATACCTGTAAATTCAAACACTCGGTTAATTAACATTTCCTTGACGCAGACAATGCCACCTATGCTGAATCCCATCATATACACTCTAAAGACAGAGGAGGTCATGCAATCCATAAAAGAAATGTTCAAACGAAGCAAGGTGAACACAACAAAAAGAATGAAGTTTAGTAGAAATTCAAAACAAAAAATACAGGTTTCAACCTAATCTGCTGTGATCATTCAACAAATATCTAATTTAACAATGGTGATTGATTTTGAATGTTGTAGAAAATGTGTTGTAAATATGTTTAATACCTCTTGGCTGAAACCTGCTAAAGCTGCTTTTTGATTGTTTTCTATTGAACAAAACAATATACAAATAATTTCAGTAAAGATTCTAATAATAAAGCCTTGAAAATATTATTCACATTTTCATACAGTGATTTAAGCTTAACAGTAAGTCAAAATAACTTCTTTTTTATTATTATTGCATTTGCTTTAAATGTTACAAATGTTTTAGAAATGCTTCTGCATCATGTTTTTTATCCTTATGAACATACATGTTCACATTCAGGAATATATTGATGTATTGAATGAATCATTAGCTTGCATGTGTTTTGCGGGTCACAATCAACTTCACAGACAGTTTCTGAATTAAATATCCAAGGGAACAACTTTTTTTGTTGAGAGTGATCCCAGACGTTGTAATGCGAGCATTTCAGTTAACAATTATTATATTATATTTTTTATAATTTAACAAAAGTAATACAATCAATAACTACAAAAAGCAACCAGCCTACATAACCCCAGAATACAGTATAGCCTATACATGGTACACATATATTTTGCCATATAATAACATAAATCTATAAACCATAGACTGTAATAAAAGATTGACGATGTGTCGCCACTTCCTTGCACTGTAGAAAAATTAAGCCAAAATATCTCAGAAATGGTTGTTGCCGTATTCAGTGCTTACGTCATTTGGAGCCCAAATCTGCTCAGTGGTGATCCTGATGTAGAGCCGCGGTACCAAGGCCCCGCCTATACTCTCAAGCACAGCTGTCAATCATGAGTTCCCTTTCGAGAGCGGTAACTCTAAGATTGCTTAGCAACGCTGCGGGGAACTCCTCCCTTCTCCACTTTTGTTGAAATCTTATGGGCTAACGCCAGCTAGGAAGAGCTGGTCAATTGTCGCGAAGTATGCAAATACTGACAGGCTCGCGGGCAGTATAAAATGCTCGGGCGTGACAATTGCGTCAGAATCTCTTTCTTCACGCTGTCATCATGGAAGCTGCACCAGGAGAACTAGGAATCTTTTTCTCTACGCATCCGATGGCGTCAACTTGGCAAATTTGTGCGGGCCCCATCGACCCGCCCGACGAACATGAGTACTGCGTCGCCTGCCTGGGCCTCGCCCCTAAGAACCAGGAGGGAAATGGTTCGCGCTATAATGGGGAAGAGGCCCACTGCCGCCAGCGAGCCGCTGGTGGGCCCTCCCCGTCTGGAGGCGAAGATGACGACGGGGCCTGGAGCCGCCACTCCTAGCGGTGCGGCTATTGGCTGACTGTCTGTCTCTTCCGTGGTTGGTGTAGCTTGACCCCGTTTCTCAGGGCTTATCTTCACTACTCTCACGGCGGGATTTAATACAGTTCCCGCAGCGTTGCTACGCAATGTAGAGTTACCGCTCTCGAAAGGGAACGTCTCCGGTTACTATCTTATCCTCGGTTCCCTGAGAGGCGGGAACGAGACATTGCGTTAGCCACCGTGTTCGCTGTTTGATCAGCTGTGCAAGCGTTCAGTCGTGAATTTTTAAAGCATCAAATAATCAAATAACATTGTAACGACAATGACTATGACATGCGGTCACATGCTGTGTCATGGCATTCCGCACACACACACAAACACCCTTTTGTGTATAACTGAGAATAAGAGAAATATCTGTTATTTTCCTTTATAATGTGTGTACCTTCCTATATGCACGTGTGATAGAGGTTTGGTTTGCTAGAGTATAGTTTTGAATTCTAAATGTTCATTGAAGGGAATTCCTCAGTCGTGTCTTGTTGTAACCCTACCTCAGACCATAAAACTTTACGACCCAGGAAAGCAGACATTCCAACACACACACACACAAACACACTCTGGACTTTGAAACAGAAACCCCCTTACAGAAAAGGACTTTTACCCATAAAGTCACTCTTAAAGGTACTAAATATATATATTTGTGTGTTAAGAGGTGTGTGTAAACCATAGGAAAGCATATGTCCTATTTGTAACCTTAATAGGACTGCTATTGCCTATACAAATGCATAATAATGTATCTTTGCATGGCTACAAAGCCTATATTCTATTTTTGATATCTCTGTAATCCTATCCAGCTGGTGGAGTTGAATTCCGATAGCAGAATTCAGTGATGCGCATTGTTTTATAAGTTCATATGTCTGGAGAAAATCCTCTCCAGTTAAAGTCAATCATGACTCATTCGAGTGGGCGTGTCTAACCGGACAAAGGAATCTTCCCGCTCGAAAAATCTCGACAGCTGATTCGTCCTACACGAAGGAGGGGACGGCACATTAGACACTGATAAAAGTCCAAAACCTGATCCCTCTCTTCTCTCTGATCCCTGCTCTTCTCTCATCGATCTCCTCTTCTCCCCGGCTTCAAGAAACATCTGAAAGGCTCAGGCCTTCTCCTCGGACCAACACATGTTCGAGTCGTAGCTGCCGTTCTTTGCAACTAAGTTCCTATCGCCTTTCCCCTCGACAAGGGAAATGATCTAACTTTCTCGGTAACTTAAATTCAAGTAAGCCTTTACATCGTCTTGCGAAACGACCCAGAAGACGAAGCCAGACGCAAACCAGCCGGACACGCGCGCCTCTTCTACAGCCTCACCAGAAAGAGCACAGAATTCTGCAAGTAGGCCTATATTGAGTTGATAAAAGCTGTTTTCCGGGTGTCTATCTCTTAGGTCTGTGAATTAAGTTACCCTTCTTCCTCTTCTCTTTTCCCTTTTTCTTTCTTTCATTTCATTCTGATCACTTATGTTATTGTTTGGTTATATGTTGTTTGTTTATTGTTTGCATTGTTACGTACGTTTATATTCGTAGCTCATATAATCTCTAGTTTTGCATTTATTAAAATTCATAAATACTTTTCACTGCCTCTGTGTTTGAAGAATCCACCTTATGAGTCAATGAAATCAAAGATCTTATTTAAGCTACAAGCTCGAAATTAGACTACATTCAGTAGTTTTAATTTATAAACTCAGAAAGTTGGGTGTCCGTGGCCAGGACATGAAACTCTCTTGAAGTTTGTGAATACCTCTTCTTGACTACAGGTAATGATTTTACATTTGTTTCGCTGGACGAATTAAATGTTGGTCAGATAGTTATAGAACAAGGTAATCTCGATAATTGATAAAATAAATGTACATGCGACTTATGAATTATGACCATGAGTCATAAATATTAATATTACCAAGATTCCCCATATTCTTGAGCTAATTCATATTTACCCAGAGTCGTATTCGTTACAACATAATAGAAACAAATGTATTGGAAAATCAAACACTTGAACATAATAGAATATAAGAACTACCTAAAATGACAGAAACCATCTTCGGAAAATTTAGTTTGAAGTGTAATTGCATTTTTTAGTTTGGCTTGCATCCCTTTCGATTACGTTGAGAGGGCAGCTAGGGATTTATGAACTATACTGCAGCCAGCCACCAGGGGATGATCAAAATGCTTTGGCTTCATTTTTCAGGAAGAGTGCAGCACACTTGTTATAAACTAAGGACACACAATGACATACCACTCGCATGTGTGCGCTATGCAGAAAGAAAGTCCATTAGCTACGTCAATTTACAGCAGTGATAAACTAGTTTTTATGGTATAACACAATAGGAAAATCGCAGAGGTCACCAAGTGCGACCAACAAGTTGTCAAAACAGAGTATTTCCATTTATCCATATTTACTTCACACTACTCTTCTGAAAAATCCAACATTAATCAGCATGGATTCCATGCTGGTCCAGAGTGGTTTTTGCTTGCATATTTCTATATTTAACACATTAATGATGTAAAGAACAATGTAAAAAACAATATAAGGTTCAAATATATGATTTATTGAATTATATCATTATAACTTTGTAAACGCTCTGCTGAAAGTATAACTGAAAGTTGTTTTAGTTATGATTACATTATTAATCAATGTTATTGGTAAACTGGTAAAAAGTTTCTGCTCATCTCTTCTGTTCTTTCCTCTCATCTTCAGTGATTCTGCTTGTTAACCTCAGGTGTCTAATGCTTAATCATCACTTGTAGAGTGAATCTACTTTATTTCACTAACTGCAACATTGCTTTGGTGTTACTTTTACTCTCTATAGATTTGGATCATATTTGAAAATATATGTTTGTTTTACTGTGTAAAAATGTAACCACCAACATGCATTTTTCTTTATTAAATATATTTTTTAAATACATTTAGAAAATTGTCATGGTCTTTAACTACTGTACGAACACACACTAAGAAACGTGATATGTAACACATACACAAGTTTTGTTGTGTTCTTGCTGGGATCATACCAGCACACAAAAGACAACATATGCTTGTCCACCAGCACACCAGCATCCCAAGCTGGTCCCAGCATGCAAAACATACCTTATGCTGGTCCACAAGCACACCAGCATACCCTGCTGGGATCCCATGCTGGTCCCAGCGAGCAAAACATACCTTGTGCTGGTGACCAGCAATGCTGGATTTTTCAGCAGGGAAGACAGAGAAAGTCATGCAATCCATAAAATAACTGTTCAAACGAAGCAAGGTGAACACTAAGTGCAGAGAAATTCTAAACAAAAATGACAGGTTCAATCTTAGTTATTATCAGCTGTGCCAGATTCAACAAATATCTCATTTAAAAGAGTTGGTTGATTTTGAATGTTGTAGAAACTGTTGAAAACAGGTCAAATATGTTTAAAACCTAGTAAAGCTGCTTTGTGTTCAAATCAATATGCAAATATTTTCAGTAAAGATTCTAAATCAGGGGTGTCCAATCCTGCTCCTGTTGGAGCGCCACTGTTCTGCAGAGTTTAGCTTCAGCTTGCCTCAACACACCTGCCTGGAAGTTTGTGCCTGGTAAGACCTTGATTGGAAGGTTCAGGTGTGTTTAAATGGGGTTGGAGCTGAACTTTGTAATTCTGTATTTCTGACTTCCTATGTAATTTTGTATATCAAGTAAATGTTGATTTGAAATTTTTTATATATTTGTAATGGAAAACAAGACAAAAATACAAAGAAAGAAAAAAATATTCTGCAGTGAATTTACATCTTTAAACTCCTGAATGAATTGTTGACTTCAGTGAATCATTAGCATGCATTTGTTCTGATGGCCAACAGACAATCTGTGACCAGTGACTTTCAGGTATCCAACTCTTTTACTGAAAGTGATCCCAGACAATGTAATGTGCTGGATGCATATGCTTCAGTGAAATAAATCATTATATCAGAATTTGTTAATTTAGCATAGCCTAAGTAATACAATCAGTAACTAAAACAAACAACTACATAAACCCATCACACAGTTCACATTTTGTCATATAACAGCATTCTGCATATATAAACCCACACAGTAAACAACACAATGAAATACCAGGCAACATAACAGTATTTTAGCGCTGCAACAACTAATCAATAAAAACAATAAAATATGTTTATTGACCAAATTTTATTAGGCCTATCAATTATCTAGGTGTGTAACATGCACAGAGAAAGTCCCTCAGTGATGCACTGTGGAAAAAGTGCACAACCCTAAGCGCCTCAAAGATGCCCATTACCAAAATGTTTCCTGAGATGTACTGCAGTTTAATTAGCTGGTGCTCATAGAGGCAACTTTGCTGACTGAGCGAGCATGTTCAAACTAAGCGACAAGGAAAATAGCGAAATAATGTTAACTTAAAAGTTATTTTGATTAAATATTTCTTGCTAACCCCTCCCACACACAAATACATGGACACTTGAAAATAAAGGTATTTTCTAGACTGTGACACAGTTCACATACTTGCGTTGATTTACTCCTACCCCTTCTTGCTCAAGTCTACAGGGAGAAGCGTTGCTCCATCAACTAAAGTCCCAAGATCAAGACAATGATCTAATATAAATATCTCTGATTACTGGTAGAATAATTCTGAAACATTCTGGCAGCTTAATAGAAGGTAGATTATGAAATGTTTCTTCTCTTTTATCTCTAAAGCATTTACTACAACTGTTTTATTATTAGTTAAATATGAATCAAAGAACATCCACATTTCTTTTTTAAATTAATGCACTGTGACTGGAAATGAAATCATTATTTGAATATTCTCTGTTATTGTGTGCATTTTTATCACAGTTCTTCATTACAGGTCACAAAAATCCAGACAACAGCTGTCATGAGCTCCATGCAGTCAAACTCCTCTGCAAATGAGACCTTTGTTCGTCCTGCAACATTTTTCATCAAAGGCTTTTCTAATGTTCCACATGTGAAATACTACTATGTGTTCTTGTCTTTGGTCTATGTTGTGACTGTTTTAGGGAATTCATTTATCATGTGGATGATTTATTTGGCCCGCAGACTTCACACAGCCAAATACATTGCTGTTTTCCATCTGGCCCTTTCTGATCTGTGTGGAAGCTCGGCTTTGATTCCAAAACTTATTGACACATTTTTATTCGAGCACCAGGAGATTTCATATGAAGCGTGTTTGGCAAATATGTTTTTTGTGTATCATTTCATGAATCTGCAGTCTTTGACTCTACTTGTCTTGGCTTATGACAGACTGGTTGCTATTTGTTTTCCTCTGCGGTATCATGCTATTATTACCAAAACAGCCATGTTTCTGATCATAGGTGCTATTTGGATTTTTTCTGTGACATATTTTTCTGTACTTGTAGGTTTGGTGAATAGACTCTCTTTTTGTGGATCTAATGTGATCGATAGTCATTTTTGTGATCAAGGCCTTATCTATAAATTAGCTTGTAATGATAATTCTATAAATTTAATGATGGGAAAAATAAGCTTTGGTCTCCTAATGTGCACACCACTGATACTGATAATTATTTCATATTTCTGCATTGCTCTGGCTTTGCTTAAGATTGCTCATGGTGCTGAACGGATAAAAGCCATGAAAACCTGCACCTCACATCTCATGTTGGTGGCAATCGGTTATATCCCACTTATAAGCAATAATATTGCAGCCTTAACAACACCTATCGATCCGAACACCCGGATAATTAACAATTCCTTGAGACAGATAATACCATCTATGCTGAATCCCATCATATACACTCTAAAGACAGAAGAGGTCATGCAATCCATAAAAGAACTGTACAAACGAAGCACAGTGAATACAACTACAGAAAAAAACATGAAATGTAATAGAAATAAAAAGTAATAATAGCAGATTTACTCTCACTGCATCAGCTGTGATCATTCAACAAATATTTAATATAACAAAATTCACTGATTTTCCATATTTGATGTTCTAACAGATTTTGTATTGTAAACAGGCCAAATTCAGCATGTGTAAAACCTCTGGGCTAAAACCCATAAAGCTGCTTTGTGATTCCTTTCTTTTTTCAAAACAATATAGAAATAATTTCAGTCATGATTCTAAAAAGAAATGTTAGAGCATTATTCTCTCTAGAATGTAATGAATTTTATGTTAGCAGTAAGTTAAAAGAAACATTTCCATTACATTTAATGATGTTTTAATAACAAATTTTGGGAGGAACACATTCAAATTGCCTATCCAATCAACACGACAGGAGGCCTATATTGTCACGATCTCCGTTCACCAGCTCAGCCACCTCAGCACACTATGTTTCCCAGAATCCTTCCTGGCTCACAACTGCTGACGCTCCACAATCACCACACCTGTCTGCGATTTACCCTCATCAGCACCTCTCTATAAAGCTAGCACCACACACACAGGCCTTGTCTGGTCTTGTTGTTCCTAACATGAACTACCTAGTGCTGTGATCCACTCAGCTAATCTTCAGTCTTCTGTTATCCCCATCTGAAACAGATACGAACTGTCATTCACCGCTGTCATCAGGCAACTTATCCTTTCACTCAGTTACTCACCTATTCATGTTGCTTGTTCTCTGCATAGATTGTGCCAACTAGACTCTCCCCTGTGAAGGCCTCATCGACACAACAGCCATCAGAACTGATCCTCAAACCAGCCACCATACTGGCGTGATGACTCCAACCTTCAACCAGATGGAACTGCATAAATATTCTAAATGTTCTGATCCAGTCTGACTTCTGACCTGTAATGCTGCCTGAATCATAACTGTTCATTTGTTGGCCAGAGGAGAACTGGACCCCTGACTGAGCCTGGTTTCTCCCAACGTTTTCTTCTCCATTCTGTCACCTGATGGAGTTTTGGTTCCTTGCCACTGTCACCTTTTTAGTCTTTGTTGCCTTTGGCTTTTGGCTTGCTTAGTTGGGGACATTTAATATTCAACAATATTATTGATCTTCCTGCATTGACACCATTATATGAGACCTGAGCTGGACAATGACAACACGGTTTTCTCCAGAGCGGCTAGATGTATAAATGAGAAACTTTTTTACAACAAAAATGAACCATCACTGAACTCACTTAAGCTGGACTATGATGCTATTTTCATCTAGAAACAAACTTGTTACATTATTTTCCTGTTATCACTGTAAAGCTGCTTTGAAACAATCTGTATTGTAAAAAGTGCTATATAAATAAAGGTGACTTGACATATCTACAATAAACCTCTTGTTTGGATATTACCTGTGTGTTGCTTTCTTATGTTTCGTGACAGAAAACCAGACCAAATCAAAAGATGGACTCAGTGGGAGCTCTGAGTCCGGGGCTTTCCTATTAACCATATTTCAAGTTAAAGGCCCCCTGAAATCAAAATATAAGTTATTTTTTAGCTTTTAGTATGAATATGTTAGGATTAAGGTTATTAATAAGCTGGTGTGTTCCAAACCAATGACAAAATTCGCATTTAGGAGATCTAAGCATTCAAAACTTACAGTCCCTCACTTCCGCTAAAATGGATCACGGATTTTTATGACGTCACCGTGGACTTCAGCTTCTCATCACATCTTCTGTCCAATCAAATGCTCTCTAGAATGTAAAGTGTCCCGCCCCCATGCTATAAATACCACCTGGTCAAAGCGACACGTTGCGGAGCAATATGTGTTTTTGCCAGGGTCGATATTCTCCCGACCACTATGGATCCGCTTCAATGGATCGCCAGTGCTGAGACTCTCTATTCGTTCCTGTGAAATCACAAAACAAAATGCACACAAACTTGTCCCTGCTTGATATACAAACACTGATAAACATATTCAGTTTGATGTGCGGATTAGAACCCAGAAACTCTGACACGCTTGGCAAAAATATTACCACTAGCCCATGAAAGCACAAGTTACTATTGCGGTTCTATGAATTTATTCACATGAAAATTCTCGGCACTAACATATATCAGTACAGTACATATCATTAAATGGCAAATTAAAACCAATGTACTATTGAAATTGATTTCTGGACATCGTAATGTAATTTTTTCTGAAAATTGTTATTGTACACATATATTGTACATATATCTTAGCATTCTATAGCAACCTCTCCCCACACCCCACACACCACACACCACACACCTGTGCCACCCACTTTTTAAAACAAAATTACGCCACTGGTTGGAGATGTGTGTTCGGTTGCTCGAGTTTTATTCAGTTTTTTTATTCCCAACTGTACATTGGTTCTAAATGAAATGACTAGAATTTATTCACACCTCTACTGTTGAATCCCAAATGCTCGGATTCACTTCCGTGGTGCTGTCAAGTACGACTTGCAGTCTGTGAGGTAAACTAAACGCTATTGGCTATTTGAAAAGGGGGCGGAGCCATTCCATATGTCCCGCCTTAGCTTCCTGTTTCAGTGGAAATGACGTCAACGCATCATACAAAGCTGCGCATTTCAAGGCACGTCAGTGGGCCTTTAAGGAAGATCGAGGAATATGTGCATGAATTCCTGGAGTACTGCTATTTAACGACATGGGATGATCGGTATGTGCTTCAGTGGGTATATTTGTCCCTGTTAATTTAACAAAATTAATACAGTCAAAAACTATGACAAGCAATTACACAACCCCATCACATAATATACACTTTACTCAGTACAATGCACACTGTACACTTTTCAGCATCTATGTAAAGACCACCCATTGGCCCAACGACGAAATCCAACGGTGTGGGTGAAGGTATAATGCGTGTATGTCTTTTCAGCGCTCCAGTGAAGTTCACTTTATTTATTAGAATTTAGTTTCAATATTACTTTAGCTCTACGCTTGATCTGACTCCAATTTCAAATGATAATCAAATTTAGATCGTGTTTCCTATTTGAAAATAATCATAAATATTGATTATGACGTAGTTTAGATATTTTATTATTCTGAGTATCTAATACTTTAAATTATTTATTCATTAAAGTACCCGATGCCGCACAGAGTCACACGCCCCGGGTTTATGTGGATCTCACGGACACAGTCTTGCCAGTCTGATCTTGGTCAGAGGGTGCAGGGTTTGCTAATACCTCTTTAGTTGGTTGCCTACTGCTCACTCATACAAAAAAGTGTAGTTTATTTAGCCACTTCCATACAACTTGCCAAGTCAGTGATAGGCAGAAATCAAAAGGTCTTCAAATGACGTGCCTACTGCTCCGTTCATACAGTATATGCGGCTTTAGTTTGACCTATCCTGGACACAGATCTGCGGTAGCACCAGCTTCCTCATAATGTACTGGTCATAATGATTTCAGGAGAGTCCAGACTAAATCAAATATATAACATTTTATTTGTCAGGTAAAAATGTATCATGCCAATTACACAAGTAAATGATTAAAAGCCAATTCAGAAATAATCAATACATGACATCAATTACTCAAAGATGACTCTAAGAGTAAGCAATGCATTCCTGACAGAGACACGCAGTGTTGTGTGAGTGTGTTCCAAGTGTTAGACTTGGGAAAACACTGACACAGCACTGTGTGGGGATTTTCCTGGTTACAGATTCCCCCAGTCTGCTCTGCCACTTACCCTTAAATACCCAGACCAGAACAAAAGGGTTGTACAAATATTTTTTTTGACAAAGAGTATATTTTTTGTAAAAAGAGTTGTTTTGGGTCAATTCATGTAACTCAAGGGGTAACACCTGGTTTTGGGGGAGAGGGGAGATATCTTGAAGAGACATCCCCCAAAAAGGAGAAAATAATTCTCCTAAGTTTTCAATCTTTCTCATAATACCAATGACAGCAATGAAATTAAGACATTTAAAATTATACCAAACATGAAAAGGAAAAACAATAGATTCACAAGATACATCATATGTGATATATAGACATTCTTAGTAAACTTTTATTGACTTGAATCAAGGAGAAAGGAAGGGAGGAGGAGAGGGGGATGCAGAGATAAGGAAGGAGGAAAGTTTGGACAAGACAATGTCCTGTGCTCTTTCTTTGAGATCTTCTGTCCAGGGTGCGTTTTATTGCTTTATTGCAGGGTGAGTTTTATCTCAGCTTTTGTCTTAGCAGGAAAATCAGTTCTTACATCTATAAATCCACTTTATAAATAATACCAGACTAAATGAAACGATATGTACCAAAGAAGAAGCATGATACACACAGGCCTGTCTACTATATGTGACAACACTTTTGTGATGACGTATCTTAAGAAGTTTTTTTTTTAATTAAAATACTTAAAATACACGAAGGCTATAAAGTCTAGCCCAAGGGTCGGCAACAGGCGGCCCGCGGGCCAGAACTGGCCCGCCAGCAATATTTTCTGGCCCGCCGGATTATTTTGGAAGTCCGTTTTTTTTTTTTTTTTTTATCAGCCTATTTTTATTTTACAATAACGGTTTACAAATAGGGCCCCGCGTATCATTCGTTCAATCGTTTTAAAAAAAAAAAACGACTTGTTTTTCCATTATTTATTTCCTGAACTAAAATGAAAAAAACAAATAACGACTCGTTTTCTGATTTTCTGATTGTGTGCTCAGATCAAAAATAGAAAAAATGAATGACGGTTTTAGACTAATTTTAATTTTGATTTTTAATTTAACACATTAGCAGACATATATAAATGAAATCATTTTAAACAGATCAAGCACTATTGTGGTAACAGATTACAGCCATTTTAATAATGTGAATAGCAATCATGCTCTCCTGTAAGTCTCATACGCTTACTTTTGAACTTTTTTCATTATTATTTATTTGGGTATAACACACCAGGCACGGCGTTATGGGTGCATTTTCTTCAAAAAAAAAAAAAAAAAACTTTTAATATATTCAAATTTTGTCAAGAATGATAAAAAAAATCGGCAATAAGTTCATAATTTGTGCTAATATAGTCTAAATGTATAGTTTTAAAAACAGTTTTAAAAAGCTGGTTATGTCTATTTTGATGTTTCTACGCAAGTACCGATCTGCTGGTACCAAAATATGTGGAATAAGGGCTGCCTCCGACTAATTTTTTTTCTAGTCGACTATAGTTGTTCATTTAAGCCATTCGTGGACAAATCGCCCCTTTATATTAATTTAATTACTTAGGCTATATGATAATGAGCGTTTAATGTAGCCGCACTCAAGCTCACGACCGCATGCATAAAGCTTGCCACAAAGAACCGGTAAAAGTAATGATTATGAATGTGTCTAAAATAGCAAGGAGACATTTCATTATTTATTAATAAATTGGTGTTTTATGTGTCGCTGCAAAGATGAAGTTGACGAAGCGGACTCATGAACGCCAAAGAGAAATGCACATTTAATATGAATTACATATTCAGAGAGTTGCCTATTTCTTTTGGTTTTGAATATTTTCGTTTAAAAATAGACATTTCAAGCTTTCTATAATAGATAGCCTATATTTCTCAAATCTGTGAGGCACAAGCTGAGTTTCGGCGCCCTCCAGTTCACGTGCAATGCAAGTGATAGTGCTGGCGCCTTATTACATTGTCTGCTATATATTTGCCTCTGATTTATTAAATACAGGCAATTGATTGATAAAACATTGATCAAAATTAAGATACAATTTATACAAAACGAAAATCTTTTAAAAAGAGACTTTCTACAAAACAAAACTCATGTTTTATCCAATCCATGTCTCCAGACATATTGCGCATCTCATGATGTATCATATCTTTCTCATAGTGCATGCTCACTTTCATAATCAACATTGATTAAATAAAAAAAACCATAAAGACGTCACATATTTTCCAACTCAGCCCTCAGCCCTGTTGCAACAGTCGTTGTTTAGGTAGGCTACCTTAAACGCGCACGTACAGTCTCAGAGTCATCGCTGCAACCAGGAGATGAAGAGAGCTGATATCCACATCCCTAGCACATCTTTGTCTCTGCCACCCCAGGATGCTATAGCACGACCAGCGCCGTTGCTTGGAGGGCGCCAGCGCCTCTGCCTCTCAGCGCCTCTGCCTCGCGAGTGGATGATAGCCCTGAAGACGCCTAGCAATGGTAGACCTTTAGTGGTAGCTAACCTTTAGTTAAGTTATACCTTAAGAGTCATCGTAGCGCGCTAAGAGAAAACGTTATTGGGAAACGCAGCCCAGGTATGATGCCTATGACGCGTAATGGAGATTCCAAAGCGCTCTTCTTTGGTCAGAACCATGGAGAGCGATCGCGGATAGGTCCGTCCTATGCACCGAAACTTTTTACAATGCAACAGAATATTTAAAGAGCATCAAGCATTTAAAATCGATATTATGTATACGCACAGATAATATAACAGTATATTAGTCAGTCAAGTTTATTGTCGGACTGTAAGCGAATGAGGCATGATTGCTATTCACACCTTAATTAAAATGGCTGTAATCTGTTACGACAATAGTACTTGATCTGTTTAAAATGATTTCATTGATATATGCCTAAGATGTTAAATTAAAAATCTAAATAAAAAATGGTCTAATCCAGTAATTCATTTTTTCTATTTTTGTTCTGAGCACACAATCAGAAAACCCGTCGTTATTTGTTTTTTCATTTTAGGTCAGGAAATAAATAACGGAAAAACAAGTCGTTTTTAATTTTTTTTTATTTCTGGTTTTTAATTTGAAAAAACGATTGAACGAATGCTACACAGACCCATCATATTCCACGATTATATACCTACTGCGGGCGCAAAACAGACAAAGAAACACCAGAACAACCATTTTTGTAGCAATTTTTAATGTCGTCTTTCGTCTTTTAAATCTGAAATAAACACAAAGTTGCTTGACAAAAGATTGGATAGCCTATACTAGGCTAATTCAAAAGAGGGGTAATTATTGGACGAATAAAACACGTAAGTGTGGCAACAGCAGCTTAACAGTAGCACATATTTTGGCCATGGCGCGACACACATGAACATAAAAAGCTCTGCGTCGGTGAAAGGCCTGTTGTTTCGTGCGAGCAACCAAGACGCTTTTAGAGACGCACTTGCCGCTTTTTGTTGCGAGGTGAAACCTCGCAATAGGATCCTGCTACTCTGAGCATAGCCGTGTGCCAGCGCTTCAATTTTGCGCTTTCGTGCCTCTGTTTGAAGTGGGTAGGCAACCTTGAAGCTGCCATGCTTTGTCTCATGGTGCCGTCTTATGTTATATTCTTTGCAAACAGCGACAACTTCTTTGCAAATCAGACACACCGGCTTTGCATTTTTGAAATCCGGTAAAATGAACGCAAAACTCTCTTTCCATTCCTCTCTAAAGACTCTATTTTCGTCGTCAACTTTCCTCTTAAGACCTTTGGACAAAGACATTTTATTCCAGCTTCCTCTTAGCTAACTTCTTCTTGCTCTTCTTGTTTGTTTTTTTGTTGTTGTTTTTTTACGGCGGATGCAAACAAATATGTGCCTATTAGCTAACTTCACTCTGCACGCTAACACATATTAAACATTGTATCATGTGATGAGGTGGGTGACATGGAATTAAAGGCCCCGTGTTGAAAAAAAGCCGATCACTGCCAAAATATTGTAAGCTACAAATTTATTATTCACAACAAACCCATTGAGCGGCAGGGATCACTGGTGAAATGTGTTTTTTAAATCAAGTGATCAAAGTGCTCGTTGCCGCTGCGATCAGTGGTGCGGATACAGTGTTTTCTGCACTGTCTTCACTCGGACGCGCGCTTCAACCCGTTAGGATACTCTCTATTCGTTCTGGTGAAATCACAAAACAAAACGCACACAAAAATGTCCCTGCTTGATATACAACCACTGATGAACATAATCGAACAAAACCTATACGAGAAAAAAAAAAAACGATACGAGTGCGGATTTGAATTCAGAACCTCTGACACGCTGGGCGAAAATTCTACCACTGGTCCATTAAAATACCCGTTGGACAAACAGGCGGATCTATATATTTATTCACACGAAAATTCTGACAAAACAGCCTTTATTAAGCTACATCTTATAAAACAACAAATGTAGCCTACTATTTAAATCGATTGCTGGACATCGTGATGTTATTGTACATATATCTGATTTAGCATTGTAACAACCCCCACCACACCCACTTTTTAAAACAAAGTTGCCACTGTCCATAGGCCTGCTCCCGTGTAGCTGGCCCGCCATCTACTGGCTAAAAAAAATATTGGCCCGCGGCCAAAGTTACTTGCCGACCCCTGGACTCTAGCCAATGTGTTGGGTGTCGCCCAGCTCGCAGCTCTACATATACTGAAGCTCTCCGTTCGCTCCACGTACAGGCGCAAAGCACGGACTGGACATAGCAAAGCTAGGGTGACCACCCGTCCCGCTTTGCGTTGTACCGCACAGCATTTTCACCCCTTGTCCCACACATCGCATATTGAGAATATGTCCTGCATTTTCTGTCTATTGGTTTTTAATACTCATATTAAGAAACACAGGGGTGGTTTATGTTTTAGTATTGGTAAAATGTTGCCCCACACAAACTTATAATCGTCCCACATTTGGTTTGTTTGATGGTGGTCACCCTAAGCAAAGCTGGGCTGGGTCTGCCTCCTCCAAAGGCAGCGCTTGCAGGTTCACCACCTAGTCCCAGAAGGGAGTGGTAAGAACCTTGGGCACATATCCGGCCCGAATTCCAGGCCCACTTCGTCCCCTACCCTCTTGATGGAAGCCAAAGCAACCAGTCTGTCTTCATGGACAGACAACTCCACTGACTGCAGATGTTCAATGGGGGAACTCTGTAATTCCATAATCACCAGTGACAAGTCCCAAGAGTGAGGGCAAGGCAGATTTAGCCTCCTCGCACCCCTCAGGAACCTGATGACCAGGTTGTGCTTTCCTAAGGACTTACCATCAACTGCATCATGATGTGTGTCAATAGCGGCAACATACACTTTGAGGGTGGAGGGAGATAGCCTTCGCTCAAACCCATCTTGCAGGAAGGAAAGTACATGACACTGATCGGGCATTTCCGGGGGTCTTCCCCGTGGGAAGAACACCACTGAATGAATAGGTTCCACTTCAACACATAGAGGCTCCTTGTAGATGGGGCTCTAGCGGAAGTGATGGTGTCTACCCCCGCTTGTGGTAGTCCACCTAGAACCTCTGCATCCCGTCCAGGGACCAGACATGGAGTTTCCCGAGGTCTAGACGCGGGTGCCATAAGGGTGCATGAAGCAACCAGCAAGACCTGCTACTCATCCTCCCTGACTTTACATGGCTCACAGGGGGAAATGCATACTTACGTAGGCCCCAGGCCCAGCTGTGTGCCAGTGCATTCGTGCAGAGGGTCCCCTCGGTCAGGGAGTAGAAAAAATGGCAACGCGTCATGTCCAGAGAGGCAAACAGGTCTACCTGTGTGGCTCCAAAGCATCTCCAAATCAGCTGGACCGACCAGGGATGGAGTCGCCACTCTCCCCGAAGCGAATGCTGTCGTGAGAGCCAGGGGCACGGGAAGAGGTTTTAGGTCGGGGGTGCTGAGTTTTTTGAATACTCACCACTTTTGAATAAGAAACAATATCAAGACTATAAAACTCGTCAAAACTCTGCAAATCACAACAAGCGTATCAGTAAGAACACTCGCTCAAACAGCGCACACACTCAAACCTGACTGCACATTGCATTTTTGACTTTATTGATTCTGCTTTTATTCGTAATGCAATGGACTGGTCAACGGGACATAAATTAATCCTTTAAAGAAAAGGGTTGTTGGGCTGTTTACAGTGTCATATACAATAAAAGAGCCTGCACAGCGACAGGAAATAGAAATTAACACAAAAAACCTGCCTAGTGCTAACCTTACACAACACTGACAGTGGACTTGCGCTCAGGAGTAGCTTTGGGTTTGTTTTTGTTTGTTTTTGCAGCTGCGGACAAATTCTTTCGACGCACACACAATATTACGTAACACTGTGCGTATGTTTTAAAAACATAATTTAACATATAAATAACACATTTTAAATAGCCCACTTAAAGTGTTTATTACAAATAAATGACTAAATGCTAAAAATAAATAAATGTTAATGAACTACAATTCTGTGAAAACAGGGGGTGCTGCACCCCCACTTCCCGCACCCCTGGTGAGAGCTCGTCGGCTGCACGATTGACCGCGCCTGGGATGTGAATGGCCCGAAGCGACCTCAGATGCTTCTGACTCCAAAGGAGTAATTGGGGGGCGAGTTGCCACATTCGGCGGGAGTGTAGACATGCGTAGACCAGAGTTACTGGCTGTGGATGCCATATCCCCCTGGAGCCTCTGAAATAATTTCAGTGGGGCCACTGTCCTGCCCTTGAACGAATTCAAGCAGTTGAACACTGACCAGACACGTTCCTCTGTGAGGGGCGCTGTCTGGTTGACCGAGTCCAGCTCCATACTGAGAAAAGACATTCTTTGTACAGGGGAGAGTTTGCTCTTTTTCCATTGACCCGAAGTCCCAACTGGCTGAGGTGACTGAGCACCATGTCCCTGTGTTCTCGCGACTGAGCCAGAATGAGTCAGTCGTCGAGGTATTTGAGAATGCAAACGCCGTGTTCTCTCAGGGGAACAATGGCTGCCTCCGCGACCTTCGTGAAGACACATGGCGACAGGGACAACCTGAAGGGTAGGACTTTGTACTGATATGTCCGCCCTTCGAACGCAAAGTGTAGGAATGGCCACCAGAAGAGGAACTAGATCGGGGGATAGGCGAAGGGACTCCACCTCGCTTATTGGAGTCTCGAACCACAACACAGCGATGGTCATCTTCCCGCAATGGGTACATGACTTATTCAGGAAAGCCACCTTAGCGTGCTTAAGCCACAGACACGCGAGGCAACGATCATGACTCTCAGCCGGAGCCAGGTAACGACCACACCCAGAAACACGCGTGTAATGCTCTTTTAGGGAATTCACTCTCTCACTGGTGCTGAATCGCACAGGGGAAATGGCCACGGCACAGCAGCAGGAATAGTGCAGCCCACTGTGTGCTCTCACACTCTAGAACTTAACTTTTTTATTGACTTTTCAAGCATTATCATACTCACAATGGTATTGTTGTTCTGAGTATCAAGATGTGATTTCCAGCTGTACACAGCTGATACTGATAACTGGGACATCAGTTTTTTTTCTTTCAGTGCACCTTGAGACGTGAGGGCAATGGTCAAAAATGTCTGTCTAGCATGTTTAAATAGAAAAACAATGGAAAAGTAGCGCAGTGGAATGGAAAAAGTATTCTATGTATGAATGAATATTATCTATATTTACTCTTTACCAAAAAGTATAGTACCATTCCCCAACGTCAAATGAATAAAGTGCAACATTAACATTAAACATATCCTTAACTACAACAACAGCAACATTTTGAACACAGTACTTTTTAACCATGATACTTTTTATTAGACTTGTATGATTTAAAATATACTCCTGCCTTTATCCTCAAGTCTCTAGGGAGAAGGGTTGATCCAACAAATAAAGTCCCAAGAGCTCAAGAGAATTAACTAATATAAATTTGTCTGATGGTTGGTAGAATTAGATGCATGAGCCAAATTGAAGAAGGTAGAGTACAGTATATACCTTGAGTTTCTTCTCTTTATTTGTAACCCTTTTAACAATAACTTCTTTCATTAATTCAGTTTGGTTATATCAAAGAACATACATATTGTATGCCTTTTCATTAATTCGCTGTGACTGAAATTAAATCATTATTTGAATATTCTCTTTTATTGTGCGCATTTCTAGCAGTTCTTAATTACAGGTCACAAAAAGTCAAACAACAGCTATCATGAGCTTCATGCAGTCAAACTCCTCTGCAAATGTGACCTTTGTTCGTCCTGCAACATTTTTCATCAATGGCTTTTTTAATGTCCCACATGCAAAATACTACTATGTGTTCTTGTCTTTGGTGTATGTTGTGACTGTTTTAGGGAATTCATTTATCATGTGTATCATTTATTCGGCCCGCAGACTTCACACAGCCAAATACATCAGTGTTTTCCATCTGGCCCTTTCTGATCTGTGTGGAAGCTCGGCTTTGATTCCAAAAGTCACAGACACATTTTTATTCGAGCACCAGGACATTTCATATGAAGTGTGTTTGGCATATATGTTTTTTGTGTATCATTTCATGAATCTGCAGTCTTTGACACTACTTGTTTTGGCTTATGACAGACTGGTTGCTATTTGTTTTCCTCTACGGTATCATGCTATTGTAACTAAAACAGCCATGTTTCTGATCATAGGCTTTATGTGGATTTTTTCTGTGACATTTTTTTCTGTACTTGCAGGTTCTGTGAACAGACTTTCTTTTTGTGGATCTAATGTGCTTGATAGTTATTTTTGTGACTATGGCCCTATCTATAGATTAGCCTGTAATGATAATTCTGTAAATGTTTTGTTGGGTAAAATTTGCTATAGTCTCTTGATTTTTGCACCACTGATTTTGATCTTCATCTCATATTTATGCATTGCTCTAGTTTTGCTTAAGATTCCCCACGGCGTTGACCGGATAAAATCCATAAAAACCTGCACTTCACATCTGATGTTGGTGGCAATTTTTTATATCCCAATTTTAAGCAATAATATTGCATCTATAATTACACCTTTGCATCCAGATGCCCGGATAATTAACAATTCTCTTACTCAGACAATACCACCTATGCTGAATCCCATTATATACACTCTAAAGACAGAAGAGGTCATGCAATCCATAAAAGAACTGTACAAGCGAAGCAAGGTGAACACAACTCAGGAAGGAAATATGAAATGCAGTAGGAGGAGAAATTAAAAATAATAATTATAGGTTTAATCTCACTGCTTGTGAGATTAAACTTTGATCATTCAACAAAAATGGATTTTGTTTGTAGTTGTAATAGGAATTGTGTTGAAAACAGGACAAATATATATTCAAAGCCAAGTAAAGATGATTTGTGATTTCCTTTTTTTATTTATTAAAAAAACAAACAGTACCTTTGCATTTATTGATGTCAGGTTAACGGTAAGTCAAAAGAAAAGAAACCAATTAAATTTGCTTTAAATATAACAAATGTTTTATAAATGTTTTTCTGAATAATTATTTGTTGTATTCATGGAAATAATTTATGCAGTCACTAATTCTCACCATGTTGTGCTATATGATACGTATGATCCCATACCACGTAATGCAGTCATGTGCTTCAGTGAACTAAATTAAACATAATCCTTAAATTAGACTTCCATTCTATTAGATAACACAGAGACATACCAGACCAGAGATTACAGTATTTACATGCCAAAAATGCAGAATACAGCACACAGGCCAATATGTAGCAATCTTTATGACGTACCACCTAATGTATTTTTAAACAAAAATTCTACGTTTTCTATCATGCTATTGTAACTAAAACAGCCATGTTTCTGATCATAGGCTTTATGTGGATGTTTTCTGTGACATTTTTTTCTGTACTTGTATTTTACAGAATTATATACTAATTCTGTAAAAAATATATATAATACCATTTCTGAACCTAACAGATGCAGTGTAAATGTGGTTTTTAGCTTTGGTCAGAGTTCTTGGTCCTGACGAAAAAATGTCTATTAATTATTGTCAATGGTGTGCTTGGTTACCTCAGCTTAGTTTTAACAGAGGTTTTAAGCCCTGAAGAACATAAAACGTTAAAGATAAAATAAAAAAAGAAATGTCACACTTCTTCGCATGTGAAGTAAGTGCTTTTCCACATTTAGTCCGAACTGTTCTGCACACTGTCAGTATCAGTAAAATGTCTATTAGAATGCTGTTTTTTATGGTAATTTCAAATAGTTTCACACAAGCCATGCAGGGTCAGTTCAGAACAACATGATTCAGCAACAGTAACTGACCGTTAGGCCTGATGGCTGATAACCACTACAAGTTTACTCATGGCTATAGACCTCAGTCAGGTTAGACGCCATATTGAATTTAACGCAGATAATTGAACTAACTGTGAGGGATAGACTTACAGTCTTTACAATGGCATGCACTGTTTAAAGGTCCTAAATCATGTAATTTTTACAACTCACAAATTTTAAGGGCCCTATTGCACCCAGCGCAATTGACTTTGTACACCGACGCATGTATCATTCCTATTTTGCACCCAACGCACAGCGGATTTTTCCCTCCACAGACGCACGTCAGTAAATTAGGGAATGAACATGCGCTCCCGGGGGCGGTTAAGCGAAAAGAGGAGGCGTGTTCCGGCGCAAACGTTCCCTGATGCTATTTTGCAGGTTTAGAAAACAATTCCGCCACAGACCAGGAAAAACCTAGTCTAAAGTCAGTGGTGTGTTGCGCATGTTTTTCATATGCTATTTTGAGGGCGCATGCTTGGCCATAATGTAGCGTGTGAAACGCGCATACACTTTGATTCTCTCATCTACACAGAAGCAGCAGTTTTCATTTTTGCAAATCATATATTATTACAAGGAAAAATATTAACACACGAGGGAAATCATTGTTGTGTCCATGAAGATGTGAAAAAAATAGGCGTAAATCTAGCTTACACATTTACCCAAATTATTATACGCCTGTTTAAGCGAAGCTAATTTGGGTGGGTTTCTCCCATCCCCAATGTCACTTCTCTGTGTTTTACGGCCCTGTCGAGAACGTCGGTCTCCTCGGCTGTGAACCGCTCCTGGCGTGCACCTGACAAATCCGTCGTTATAATAGCAATCCGCCATGGAACAAACGCGCCTGCTCTTAAAGGGAATGTGAGATGACGCTCTGATTTCACGTTACGCCCAAACCACACCTATGAATAATGAAGCTACTTCAGACAATTTTAGATTTGCGTCGGGCGAGATCCGCCCACAAAGTTACTTGCATTTCGCGTTTGATACTTGCGTTTCAGATCATTAAAATAGGGCCCTAAAACTTTTATGGAGCTTTTGTCTACTACAAGTTTATTTATTTTTTCAGAAAGACGTTTTGATCGGATTGTTCTTAAACAACAGTACAATCCATTAAGCGCACTGTATTCTATCCCTCACAGCCTCGTTTTCATTCCTGTCAAAATTTAAATATGACGCTACCCTGACTAAGGTCAATGGGGTCATGTCTACAGCTCTGGTAAAAAAAATAAGAGACCACTGCAAAATGATCAGTTTCTCTGGGTTTACTAGGTATATGTTTGGGTAAAATTTACATTTTTGTTTTATTCTATTAACTGACAACATTTCTCCCAAATTCCAAATAAAAATATTGTCATTTAGAGCATTTATTTGCAGAAAACAACTGGTCAAAATAAAAAAAAAAGATTCAGTGTTGTCAGACCTCGAATAATGGAAAGAAAATAAGTTCATATTCAGTTTTAAACAACACAATACTAATGTTTTAACTTAGGAAGAGTTCAGAAATCAATATTTGGTGGAATAACCCTGATTTTCAATCACAGCTTTAATGCGTCTTGGCATGCTCTCACCATTCTTTCACATTGATGTTGGGTGACTTTATGCAACTCCTGGTGCAAAAATTCAAGCAGCTCGGCTTTGTTTGATGGCTTGTGACCATCCATCTTCCTCTTGATCACATTCCAGAGGTTTTCAATGAGGTTCAAGTCTGGAGATTGGGCTGGCCATGACAGGGTCTTGATCTGGTGGTCCTCCATCCACACCTTGATTGACCTGGCTGTGTGGCATGGAGCATTGTCCTGCTGGAAAAAACAATCCTCAGAGTTGGGGAACATTGTCAGAGCAGAAGGAAGCAAGTTTTCTTCCAGGACAACCTTGTATGTGGCTTAATTCATGCGTCCTTCACAAAGACAAATCTGCCCGATTCCAGCCTTGCTGAAGCACCCCCAGATCATCACCGATCTTCCACCAAATTTCACAGTGGGTGCGAGACACTGTGGCTTGTAGGCCTCTCCAGGTCTCCGTCTAACCATTAGATGACCAGGTGTTGGACAAAGCTGAAAATGTATTATCTGGGGGTGCTTCAGCAAGGCTGCAATCGGGCAGATTTGTCTTTGTGAAGGACCATGGTTTGATTCCCGCTCGGAGTGGGTCAAGTAGGGCCGGTTACACTTGTGCAGTGACCCAGATGGAAGTGCGGCTTAGAGGGGTGAGTGTAACGGACGTAGGCCAGTAAGATCTGTGTGTGTAAACCTCACTCCCCTGGCCTCAAGAGGCGCGCTAGTGGCTGCAGTCTTTAGCGTCTTTGTTAGCGCGTCTCCCACGCTGGAGACCCTGGTTTGAATTCATCTATGAGGAAAAGCATCATCAGTAGTTAGTTATTAATGCCTCACAGAAATCCAAATATTCCTTATTGTTGTAGGATTGAAAATAATCCCAAATATTTGAATGACCAAAGACATTTGCTTTACTGTTTTCCAACCCCTCTTTCCCCAATGACCATTTGGAGTTCCTAAAGGCAGAGAGGGGCTGATAGTGATGAAGGCCTATAGGCCAAGATGTGTGTACTTCGGGGGTCGATGAATTGTCACACCTTTAGTACAATGGGGGAAGTTGTAATTAATAAAAGATTGGTCAGCTTGAATGTCTCACATTTGGGTTTTAGTCACACAGTCAGGGAAAGGATAAAACGAGTTTGTAACTGTTACTCTGCCTCTTTTATTCTCTGGGTCCCTTTCTTGGGGCTCTATCTCTTTACCTCCTCTTTTCTTTGTCTGTCTTTCTCTCTCTCTCGTAGTCGTATACTCTTCGAGTATTGTTAAAATGAGCCAATGCACATTGCGTGAATTGCATCTCACGCTCCGCCCCGCAGCGCGGGTATAAACATGGAAGCGGATGCACGCACCACTTGTCTTTCGTTTCGGAGCCGATCGGTCTTCATGTCGATGTCTCTGAAGAGTGTTGTTATATTACAACAAGTGAGTGTGTCTGTGCTTCTTCAGGAAGTCTCTCCTGGTGCTGGTGGTTCTACAGCGTGAGTGTAGCGGTGGTCGCGAGCTTTCTGAGCTCTCAACTGCTGTTTTAACAGCATCACATTTCTGTTTGTGTTTGTTTGTCTGACGGCCGGTTGAGGGCGAAGAGAGTGAGTGCTTCATTGGTACAGGCTGCACCATCCCTGTCAGTGTTGCCGCGATCATTCCCCTGTGTGCTCCAGCACTGGTGAGAGTTTTTTTTCATTTCCTGGAAGAGCAACACGGGTGCGTTTGCGTCTTTTTCAAAATGTCATTCCACCCGTGCGTTTTCTGGATGCGGTCGTTCCCTGTCCCCCTCTGACGGTCGCAATTGTTGCATTATGTGTTTGGGCTTACAGCACGCTGAAGCAGCTTTTGTGGATGGATCATGTTCCCATTGCATCTCGGTGTTGAGGTCAAGACTCGCCTTCGTCCACGAAAGTGGAGTCCCCATTACCACACCCCACGTAGGGTGCCGTGTGGGATGGGTGATCGGAGGATAGTGATGGAATTCCCGCCCGGTAACCATTCCCTGTGGGGTCCTCACTCCTCCATCACACCGCAGCCGGTGGAGTCCCCCGTTGAGCGCGCTGGTCCCTCTGTAATGGACCGACCAGAAGTTTCATTCGGGGTCCCTCCAGAGGACAGGATGCCAATTGCAGCATCGGAGGGTGAGCTCAGCTCTGGAGCGACTGTAACGATGCCCGAGCCAAAATCCTCAGCTGTCAGCTATGCTGAAACGGGCCTGCTGCCAAACCCTCATCCCGTGGTCACACCCTTCATTTCTCCGGGCCGGAGTGCCCCTAGAACAAGTGCTGTGGTCTCCACAGATGCCTCCAACACCAGCTGAGGGGCCACGTACAACGGGCATGCAGTAGCGTGGATCTGGATGGGCCCCCAACAGCATTGGTACATTACTTGCCTCGAGTTGTTTGCAGTACACCTTGCCTTGAGACGCCTCAAAACGCAGGTGCTCGGCAAGTCCGTACGGACAACACTGCGACCATTGCGTACATCAACCATCAAGGTAGTCTACGCTCCCGTTGCATGTCGCAACTCACCCGCCACCTCCTCCTATGGAGTCAGAAGCATCTGAGGTTACTTCGTGCCACTTATATTCCCAGCCGCAGGGTGCCTCGCTAACAGATGTTTGTAGAGCTGCGGAACTTGTGCTAGGCTGGGTCCATATGTTGTAATCCCTACGGCGACCCCATATGTGTATTCTCCACGGTGCGGCTCCCTGAGGCGAGCCCGTGTCTTTCCCTTGGCAGAGCTTCCTCTGCCGTCGCTGACGGTTGAGTCTCCCCCTTGTTATAGGCTGGAGCCACCTCAGTGACATTTCTTATGTTGTACTGCCCGATAATTCGCCCAGTCCATATGTGTATCCTCCACATGTTACCTCCCTGCGGGCTGGATGTGGCTTCCATAGAGTCCCTCCTTCCATCAAAAGGGCACGCTTTCCCAGTGTTATCCAAGTCTTACTGAGTGGGTCTTGCGGAACAGCAGTGACTTCCCTGGCCTAAGCCCTGTCCTATCTCCGCCTCAATAATGCGGGGGGTCAGGAGGCTTTTGTCTAGGCACTGGAAGGTGGCCGCACTAGTGGCGTTTTAATAGGGATCAGTCATTACGTACGACTGTATCAAACGTGAGCGACTGAAAGGGAATGTCTCGGTTACGTATGTAACCCTCGTTCCCTGAAGGAGGGAACGGAGATGTAGTCCCGTCGCCACTACTGCTGGTCCACCGCTGACTCCGGACTCTGCTCGGCTCCTCAGCGAAAAACTACAGGTGCGTGCATCCGCTTCAGTGTTTATACCCGCGCTGAGGGGCGGAGCGCGAGATGCAATTCACGCACGCCAATGTGCATTGGCTCGTTTTAACAATAGCTGAAGATGGCAGGCTCCCTAAGCATGATCCTAATCAGTCTTTACGTACGACTACGTCTCCGTTCCCTCCTTCAGGGAACAAGGTTTACATACTTAACCGAGACGTTATTTCCGTCGTTGGTACAAGTAGCAGTGGGTGGTAATAGACAAGAAATGTACAGTTTTCTACCATCTTGCTGACAACGTTTCTTTAGTCAACCCCTGCAGGAAATCCACCCTTACATTGTTCCCCCGAGTGATCAGGTTGTGTTTACAAAACCTACAATCATTCATTCTGTGCACATTTTCCATAGTTATGTTCAACAAACGAACCAAGGCTCCGAATGCTTGTGTCAAAGAGGTATGTTATGTTATTACGCCTCCTGATGGTGACCTTTGCAAGTGTCGACAAGTTAAAATATGGGCTTTTTGTATGTATTTTTTTCTCACCCCATGTACTTTCTTAAGGAAGAATGGGAAATGAAAAACTTAATTTTTCAGAAAATACTTTCCACCCAGAATTTTAACTGCTTAGTAAATATACTTATACATAGAGTTATGTAGGCTATCCATACAAGTCAGAGGAAAATAATTTCATAAGTCATCTATTTTTATGTAGTTTTACTGTAATTATTATTAGTTATTACTGTTACAATAAGTTTATACAGTATCTATTTAGCAATAGATTCTTAATCTTTAAGGTAAGTGTTTTATGTTGTCACATGCTTCTATCGATTTACTCCTGCCTCATTTTCCTTAAGTCTGTCGGGAGAAGGGTTGATCCATGAACTAAAGTCTCAAGTGCAAAAGAATGATCTACTATATATTTGACTGATGGCTGGTGAAATAGTGAGATGGTAGCACCAGGAGAAGGTAGACTACGTGTTTCCTCTGTTTCTCTTCTATGGTTTTACTGTAAAAGACACTTATTATTAGTTCAATATGAGTATGTTAAAGAATATTCAAGCATTTTCGTTCAGAAATGCACTGTGACTAATTAAATTATTACTTGAATATTCTCTGTTTTTGAGTGTATTTCTATAACAGTTCTTCATCACAGGTGACACAAAAAGCCAGACAACAGCTGTCATGAGCTCCATGCAGTCAAACTCCTCTGCAAATGAGACCTTTGTTCGTCCAGCAACATTTTTCCTCAATGGCTTTTCTAATGTTCCATATGTGAAATACTACTATGTGTTCTTGTCTTTGGTGTATGTTGTGACTGTTTTAGGGAATTCATTTATCATGTGTATCATTTATTTGGCACGCAGACTTCACACAGCCAAATACATTGCTGTTTTCCATCTGGCCATTTCTGATCTGTGTGGAAGCTCAACTTTGATTCCAAATATCATTGACACATTTTTGTTTGAACACCAGGACGTTTCATATGAAGTTTGCTTCGTAAATATGTTTTTTGTATATCATTTCATGAATCTGCAGTCTTTGACACTACTTGTCTTGGCTTATGACAGATTGGTTGCTATTTGTTTTCCTCTGCGGTATCATGCTATTGTTACCAAAACAGCCATGTTTCTGATCATAGGGGTTATTTGGATTTTATCTGGGACTTATTTTTCTGTACATGTGGGTTTGCTGAAAAGACTCTCTATTTGTAGTTCTAATGTGGTTAATAGTTATTTCTGTGATTATGGCCCTATATGTAGACTAGCTTGTAATGATAATTCCTTAAATTTACTGATGGGAAAAATTTGCTTTGGTTTTCTGATTTGCATGCCTCCAGTACTGATCCTAGTTTCATATTTATGCATTTCTCTGGCTTTGTTTAAGATTGCTCATGGTGCTGACCGAATCAAAGCCATAAAAACCTGTACTTCACATCTCATATTGGTGGCAGTTTTGTATATCCCACTTTTAATCAATAACACTGCAGCTGCCACAACACCTATCCATCCAAACTCCAGGTTAATTAACAATTCTTTGACGCAGACAATACCACCTATGCTGAATCCCATCATATACACTCTTAAGACAGAAGAGGTCATGCAATCCATAAAAGAACTGTACAAACGACGCAAGGTGAACACAACTCAGGAAAGAAATATGAAATTCAATTGGAGAAATCAAAAATGATTTAAAAGGGTTTGTTTCTTATTTATTATAATTAACTTATTTTACTGTTGAAATGCTTTCATTATCTGCTTGAATGAGAATTTGTCCTTCTGTATTTTGTATAAAATAGACATGCTAGTATGAAACAACACTCTGTATTACATTTTTTTTCTTTGACTGTGAAACGTTTTTTGAAACACTCCTGTCACTGTGAATTTATAATATTTTTCAATGTTTCTTTTTTCATAATTAGTCACTTATTCCTACCATGTGTAATGACACATTAGCAGGTGTTTGTTGCTTTTGCGGGGTGAACTTATTTTCTTGAGAGTGTCCCAATACTATATAATGCAGGCATATGCTTCAGTGAACTTATTCCTTAAATTATTGTACATTAAAATAAAAAACTATTATTCAGCTATATGGCACATGAATCCTTTATCTTCCATGCATTCCCAATGTATAACGCAAAAAAAGACACTGGCATTAATATACAAAAAATGCCATGGTTATTATTTTTGTATAAATACCATTAAATGTGAGAAAGATTCTTAAAGGGTTAGTTCACCCAAAAATCTTCGGTTCATCTTCGGAACACAAATTAAGATATTTTTGATGAATATGTGAATATTTTTTGTGCGTAAACCCCCCAAAAATAACGACTTTATTTAACTATTAATTTTAAAGACACAAATTAATTAAATAAAAAGAATGGTACTGTAAAGTTTACTACTCCCCATGGAGTAGCCACAGTCTTAACATAGTGGTTAAGTTTATGCAACTGGCTAGGTAGTGCTTGTGGAACAGCAAAAATAAATATCTGTTTCCCGATAACCACACGCTTTTAACACGTTATCAGGCATTACCAGAGCAGGATGGGGGCTGTGGCTTCTGGGCTTGAGTTTATGTTTGGGCCCTACATTACAAATGACCTCAACTAAACAAATATACACAAAATTTGAAATACTTCCTAGAACAATTAATATGCAACATCAAAGTTTAGAGGTATTTAAGTCATTATAATACAAAAAATACAGGATGTGCTCGCTCAGTTGAGAAAAGATCAAACCCCTGAAATAACACATTAAAAGCCAGAGATGAACAGTAGTATTTTAAAATGTATTCTACTGTATTACTGTGTCCATAATGTCAGATTCTTAATCTAATCAGAATAAAAAGACACTGTATGGCTATTACAAATGAAATTAAATCAGTATCAATAAAATCCATCTTTGGATTTACACATACTGTTTAATGCAGCTCAGATGGCATGAATCAGTTTACACAGAAAAAAACAAACACATTTTTGATCACCAAAATGACATATTTAAAGCTTTTTCCTTGAAAAAAAATTCTTCATGCCTTAAAATACCTTCAATGTAATTCTACATACACAGTTCCTTTAATATGCAAATTAGCCCCGCCTCCACTCACTCACACCAGCTCAGAGATCCACTTGTTGACGATCACATGTTGACCTGATTGGTTACAAGGTAGTTTGTGACGTCAGAAACATCAGCGATTTCAAAACGCGATTTTGAGACTGTCTTTGGTTCAGTGCAGTTTTAAGGAGAAAATACTCAGCAATGGTGCTGACTAATTTGTACATGCTTTATCTTAAAGCACATTAAAAACACCACATAGACATATAAACAACATTAAAAGCTTGATTTTTACCACAGGGGGATTGTTTATTGATTGATGTTTTATAGGCTACTTTTTAAAATATGAAACTAAAACCACCAGTAGGTGGCTGCAAGTCATAAGACATGCTGGCTTTATTGTCATAAGCCAGGTTTGATCTCTCAGGTTTTGATTTCTCTCGGGCTGAATACGAAATCGCCCCCTATAGCCTACCCTCAAATGGGGCATTATTTGAAGGGGCGGCCATTTGTAGTGGTGTCTGAAACCATAGTGGTAATTATCGAGTGCACTCATTCTATCCCACATTGCACCGCAATAATGTTTGTACCGCCGATGTACACTCAACGGCTGTCGGAATTTGCTCACTCGGTTTCATTCACTCCTTCAAGTGAACTGTATTAGTGGACTAACGTAGGGGATGGTGATTGAGGGTTTAGGGGCCGATTCAGCCTAGGGTATGTTTTATTTCCCTACTCTTCACATGAGCTCATGCTCAGCTGTTTGTGTTTACAATCAACCTGAGCGCTTATTGGTTTACACCTGTTTCTCCTTGCTCTGATTTCTCTACTATTTAGGTCACTGGGGTTTTCTGCTCTGCGCCAGATTATTGCTGGTCGTTGCATGCCAGTGTTTATCTCTCCGTCTCGTTCAGGGGTGTCAAACTCAATTCCTGGAGGACCACTGTCCTGCAGAGTTTAGCTCCAACCAGCTCCAAAAACACCTGCCTGGAAGTTTCTAGTAATCCTGAAGACCTTGATTAGCTGGATCAGGTGTGTTTAATTAGGGTTGAAGCTAAACTCTGCAGGGTTGTGGCCCTCCAGGAACTGAGTTTGACACCCCTGGTCTAGTTAATTGCTCACCTTGTCAAGTTTTGTCCTGTCGTTTTTGTCTTGCCTGTTATCTGCCTAGTTGCCCCTCTGCCTAGTGCAGTCTCCCTCTCTGACTGCTGTCCAGGGGTGCGTCTAACAAAAGCATCGTTAGCCAACTATGTTCTCGGTTATAGCCAACCGCCTCCTTCTTCCCACAACAACGAACTGTTACATTGGTGCCAAAACCCGGGAGTAAGGAGGAACGCGCTGTCAAAGAGCCCTTGCCGCTGTGGGGAATTCGCGGTGCCATCGAGCATGGCTGTGCGGAGTCTGTCGCCATGGACGCTCGAGGCGGTGTGGTGGAGTGAGTTGCCAGGAGGTTGGTCGAGCGGTCGTTTCAACGAACATTCGCAAACAGCATCGCAAAGTTGTGTTTGAAACGACAGCTCTCGACCTGTGGTTAGAAGCATAGTTTCTAGTTTGCATGACATGTGGACTTAATAAATCCTTATCTTGAGCAAAATAAGCAAACTGACATTCAGTACAACCTGTGTCTTTTATTTAGAATACATACAAATGTAATTTACGTCTTTTAGTTTGTCAAGAGATTTAAAGCACCGTTTTTGAAGAGTGCGCATGTGCGAACATGCTTTAGTACGTAAGAACGAGCCTATGATTGAATCTGGAAATAAAGCAAACTAACCTCAGTCCTCAGATGCCGTGTCTGTAATTTATATCAAAACATCTAGCCTTAATTCGATCTCAAACAGTTTCATTAAAATTTCTCCACCATGTGCGTGACGTCATAAACCAATGTGGTTGAATGACCACTTTGCAACAGTATGGTTTCGGGAAACAGTCGTGACCAACAAGTTGATTTCTTCAAGGATGCATCATACTATGGTAGTGAAGCAGCGAGTTACGTCGTTGTACGGGTAACGCACCCCTGTATGGCTGATTCTGCCAGCTGGATTCTACACTCGCCTCTCCCTGTTGTTAGCTTCTGCTGGACCTGCACTCTTGCCTGTTTACTGTTTTAATCTCCTGATGTCTTTATCATTGTGACATTAACCCTCTGGGGTCTGAGAGGTTTTTGGGGTCCTTGAGATGTTCTGACATGCCCTGACATTTGTGCTTTTTTCAGTTGCTTATAAACATATTAATGGCAAAGGTGTAAATTCACTCTATTTAGCACAAACAGGGCTACCATAATATGTGAACAACTTGCATGTACATGTTTGTATTTTTGAGAGAATAATGTTTATGCATGGTTTTTTAAAAAACAAAAAACTAAAGTTTCTGAAATAAGGCCATAAAACACATTCTAAATATATGTAAATAAGACTTTTGACTAATGGATGTCATTGCCTACTGTTTTTTCTTCAGAATTATGTGAAAATCATCCTACCTAATCATTCACATAACACAATACATTGATTTAAATCTTGTAAAACACTTTTTGTTTGGAAAGGCCATATGCGGGTGGGCGTGATTCACACCTGCAGAGTCAATGGGGCCCGCATAATGAGGCTGCATACGTAATGAGCCTTTCATTCAGGTGTGTGACTGAGCCACAAGAATGCAAGGACAATATATAACTGGTTTGTTGTTTTTTCCACAAATTTTGCTTGCAAATTGTACAATATCCAAGGTAAACATTTCTAGTAATTGTGCAGTTAATTGTTCTCATACTGTCAGATTTGGAATATATTCTCTTCCCAAATGTGTCACTAATAAAGCATAATAAAATTATTTAAAGAGAAGGCTTATAATGACCTTTTAAGATTTTGTTTACATCTATCCTTATATAGGCCTATATATATATATATATATATATATATATATTAAGGTTATACAATTACAACAACATTTAAAATTGTAACAGTATTTCCAGTGTAATCTTTCTTTGTATTCGCGATTCATATTAAAACAGTATTTTTGCCAGCTGTAGTAGCTCCACAACAGCGCGCATCTGTGCGTTCATTCATTCCGATTAGAACAAAGCAAACAGAACTGACCTATTCCTCAGCGGGATCCGTTTGCTCCTCGAAATGATACTTCCAGACCTTCTGAGGTACATTTTTGCAGGATTATTATCAAGATAGTATTATTCCTCACAGCATCGTAAAGTACGTACGTCTGAAAGTGAACTCGCGGTGTGTGTTATCCAGCTGATGTGGGCGTTTCACAGGTTTGTATGGATCGGCTTACATTTGCGTTTGAATAGCGCGCGCTCTCCGTGGGCGGAGCACATTATAACGTAATTAGCTGAGATGAGAACGACTGACATCTCTCTCTTTGCATACATATTACATAAACTGTGAATATTTGTTTTTTATAAAAATTACTTCATTTAAAAGGAGAGAATTCAAGCTTCATGTCTGTATGCCTGTATGCCTGTTTGACCAACGCTATCTCACGACCAATTCGTACGAATTCGTACGAATGATAAAAAGTTGGCTAATTCGTACTAATTCGTACGACCTGACTCGTACGAATTTGTACGATTTGTCTAAACCCACGTGATGGGTAGGTTTAGGGGCGGGGTCAGGGGTAGGTCATTCGTATGAATTCATACGAATTGGCCAATTCGTCAAATATGTACGATTTTGCACAAAACGTACTAATTCGTACGAGTCAGGTCGTATGAATTCCTACGAATAAGCCACCTCGTAGAATTTGTACGTTTTCCCGTGAGATCGGGCTCGTTTGACTGAGTATTCGCTGAGTTATGGTTAATTTTCGGACGCGTTTCAGAATGGACTACACTGAAAGAGAGGAGGCAGAACTCGCTTCGTTTTTATTTTTCTTTATTTGGCAAAAAGCACAACACTTTGTTTTTATTGTGAGTATACACAAAAATAATACACATTTAACAGAATCTATTGATGTATGAAACTCCAATGAAAAATCAAAGTCAACAGAGTATTCATGAGTTTCTTTTACACTGCTAAAAAAAAAGCGAGCTGGTATCGCCGGCGATACCGCCGAATGAGTTGAATTCTTCATTCAAACAATTTGTTCAAAATACTAATTTAATTCATTTAGCAAATTACTGTATTTATGAATGGGTAGGCTAATTGAATTATCTTGGATGGGGGTCCCCCTTGGTTGAAATCGTCTTAAGGATAAATACCAGTTTATAACGACAGTGGAAATGCGGCTAATAATTACTGACCGGCATATAACTGAACAAATCAAACGAACGTAAACAGGCTGTGCCCCGAACTGGGCAGGGGCCCATGGACTGCAGCCCAGTCAAACTGTTAAAGTTTATAGAGGTTGTAAAACCTCTCACTGCTTTTCGCCATGTTTACACACAAAACAAAACCATCACTTCTGGTGTTGTGACAAATTGTGACGTATTTTCAGAGTGAAACGGAATACTGAATGAGAAAACGGTGGCTTGTTCAAACTGGCATCATCAGAGAAGGAAGCTCATTCCGGAGGGGAAGTATATTTTCAGATTTTGATTAAAGATTACAAAGACAAAAAAAGTGCACTAAGTTGCACAGATGAACTGTTTACCACAAGACTAATAATGTGCGCTAACAAAGTAAATAGGGTCAATTTTGATTTCATGCTGACTTATTCACTTGCATCATATGGACTCACAGAAATAGATTTTTTATTTGTGTTCATTTTCTTTTCACTGCGCCCAAATAAGAATTAATGCAACTACAAAATGAGATGCAAACTCAATTTGTTTGCAATCACATCATTATCTACATAGCGCAGCTGATTAGTTGCTGTTGCATCAGCAGCCAATGAGATTGCTGCTCAACATTCAAATACTTGGCATTGTTTGCTGTTAGCAGTCTGCAGTACGCTTTCAGAAACCCTCCACTTTCCCCAGCTCCACCTGCATAGATCTTCTACGGGGGTTATTTTGTGTTATATGTGCAGCAGCAGCATGTCTGTGAATGTATTGGCAATAGCAAGTCTCTGTGCTTGCTCTGCAGCAGCAGTGCAGCGTAGCAGATCTATTCCGCCAAGACCAAATACATTAACATTTCCATATCCATTACCATGCTAATCTCTCAGAGAGTTATGACAGAAATATGTGATGTTTGGAGGTTAATGCAATGTTACCTGTTTGCCGCTGGAGGGCACTTGAGGCTGAATGTTAATGCATTGTTACTAGGCCTGTCAAGATCCAAAAAAGACAGAAAATACCTATAAAATGATCATTAAAAAAGTCCAAGTGTCTCCAGGAGTTCCAATTCCAAGACTTCTGAAACCACACAATATCTGCATATTCATTGGTTGTTAAGCAAATATCCTCTTATAGGCTAGTTATACATAATTGTTTACATTTATAGCTCAAAATATGGGCCAAGAAATAATGGCACTACATCCAGGAGAAACAAGGATACATTAACTATCCTTATCATTACTGTCTGTGCTGTGATTTGATTGGCTAGATGACAGCTCTAGAGGTGTGGCATTGCTGGAAACTGTCAGAGTCAGTGATAGGCTGAAGAGGCTGACGCTGCTTTATTCATATATAATAAATCAGGGAAAGTCTGCAGCCTGAGCAAACCTCACTAAGGCCTAACTGTGAAAATATCATATTCATTATTTATTCATTTATTATTATTATTATATAAATTGTAAAATTGCTTTTCTGCCCAGACAGGATGAAAAAAAGCATTTGAACATGATTCAAGAGGTCACTGGAAACAGAAATATTTCCTTCCTGTCTGCTGGATTCTCTGGTATACCTCACATGAGATATTATTGTATATTCCTGTTTATTGCCTACTTTATTTCTTTTCTAGGAAACTCATGCCTCATGTTTGTTATCATTACGGAGAGAAATCTTTACACTCCTAAATATATCGCTGTCTTTAATTTATCACTGACTGACATTTGTGAAAATACAGCTGTTATCCCTCAGCTTCTGGATGCAGTTTTGTTTGGGAATCAGTTGATCCCGTATGGATTGTGCATGTCCAATATGTTATTTGTTTCAGTGCAGTCACTAACTCTCACTGTTCTGTCTTTTGACAGTTTAGTAGCTATTTGTTTACCACTGAGGTATCATATGATTGTGAGCCATAGATCAATGCTTGTTATAATTGGTGCTTTATGGACATTGGCACTGATGCAAACAATAACGGCAGCAGTTTTCATGACTAGACTTTCTTTCTGCAGAACTAGCGTCATAATCCTTCGTTTCTGTGAGCACAGGTCTGTTTTCCCAAGCTGTGTCATCATAAGTGTTTTGTTTCAGGTGATCATCATGTTTCCAGTATTTTGTATGATCTTTTCATATACATGCATAGCTGCTGTGACATTGTTCAGAATCACAACCCCACAAAGAGCCACAAAGACATGTACTGCTCATTTAATATTAGTGGCTGTATTTTATGTGCCCATCTGCCTAAAATATGTCTTTAAGGTCCTTGTAAGCATCAACACTATAATAATTATTCTTTCTCTGACCTCTGCACTTCCTCCAATGCTTAATATCATCTACATATTTATAACAGTTTATGGAATCTGTGAAAAGGCATATCAAAAATAGAATCATGTTTTCATCTAGAATACCAACTGTGTTCCAGTTATAGTAGGCCTATGGAATTCATCTCATCTGTACATTTGTAATACTTATCATTAAAGTACACAGTATATAGTAGGCTATATTACATAATGTTATGTAATTACTAAATGTGAAACAGTGTTTGTTTTGTGTTACCTGAAGCTTAAATTGTAACTGCAGCATCTTTAATCTTGTGCCAGTTTGATTGTCTAAATATAAACAATTGTTCCTCTATTAATCTGTATTGTAATGTTTAGCACTGTGCTGTATTTATTCATAAAAACTGTTTAAGACGGCTGGTCTATAAAGACAACCCTAGTGAAAAATAAATATACTAAAATGTATTTGAAATACTTGCATTTTATGCCAAGTATACTACATTGTGCTTTTGGTATACTAAATTAATGTACATAAAGTCTGCTAAATTGGAACAAGAAATTTTGTACTTAATGTACTTTAGTTATCCAGAAATTGTGCTGAGGTCCAATTAACGATAAACTTAAGTATATTTGATTGTGCTAAAGTGGAACTATTGCAAGTATACTTCAGGTACACTTTAAATATCTTCCATTTAAAGACTGATATTATACAGAGATCATTCTATCCTTACTAGTAGTGATATTAAAAACTATGCATTGTGCAATAAAGAAGTGCTCCAAATAAAGTTTAATTCTAATATTTATATCAGTAAGTCTCAAGCAATATGCCAGTAAATTTGTTAATGGATTTGTAGTATACTTAGTATGAAATAAGTGTATTTTAAATACATTTTGGTATATGTTTTTTTCACAAGGGAAGGGTTATTCCATGAATCGTGGGGCCGAGCAATACTGTCAAATACACTGAAATCATTATTTTGATGTTTTGTTGATGAGTGCATATCTAAAAACAGTTCTTTATCACAGGTAACACAGCATTCCAGACAACAGGCAACTTGACCTCCATTCAGTCAAACTCCTCTGCAAATGTGACCTTTGTTCGTCCTGCAACATTTTTCCTCAACGGCTTTTCTAATGTCCCACATGCAAAATACTACTATGTGTTCTTGTCTTTGGTGTATGTTGTGACTGTTTTAGGGAATTCATTTATCATGTGTATCATTTATTTGGCCCGCAGACTTCACACAGCCAAATACATTGCTGTTTTCCATCTGGCCCTTTCTGATCTGTGTGGAAGCTCGGCTTTGATTCCAAAACTTATTGACACATTTTTATTCGAGCACCAGGAGATTTCATATGAAGCGTGTTTGGCATATATGTTTTTTGTGTATCATTTCATGAGTCTGCAGTCTTTGACACTACTTGTCTTGGCTTATGACAGACTGGTTGCTATTTGTTTTCCTCTACGGTATCATGCTATTGTAACTAAAACAGCCATGTTTCTGATCATAGGGGTTATGTGGACTTTTTCTGTGACTTTGATTGCTTTAATGGTGAGTTTGATAACAAGACTCTCTATTTGTAGTTCAATTGCAGTCAATAGTTATTTTTGTGATCATGGCCCTATCTATAGACTAGCTTGTAATGATAATGTCATAAATATTATAATGGCAAATATTTGCTTTGGTCTTCTGGTATGTATGCCATTGATATTAATAATCATCTCATATTTCCGCATTGCTCTGGCTTTGCTTAAGATTGCTCATGGTGCGGAACGGATTAAAGCCATGAAAACCTGCACCTCACATTTCATGTTAGTGGCAATCTCTTATGTCCCACTTATAGGTACTAATATTGCAGCTTTAACAACATTTATCCATCCAAACGCCCGGATAATAAACAATTCCTTAACTCAGATAATACCACCTATGCTGAATCCCATCATATACACTCTAAAGACAGAGGAGGTCATGCAATCCATAAAACAACTGTACAAACGAAACAAGGTGAACACTACTAGAGAAAGAAAGGTTAAATGCAAAGAGTAATAAATACAGGTTGCTCTTAGTTGATTTTGTTCATTTGCATGAATGAATATGTACTTGTGTGTTGACCATGAATATCTGATATATCGGATATATTGTAAGCTAAGAGCATTCAACAAATATATAATTTACCAGAAGTGACTGAACTGTGTGTAAAAAATAATCTCAGTCTTCTCATATGTGATAAAAATAATTACTCAAAATATTTATGAGGTCAGAATTTAGAATTTGTGTTATAAGCAGGCCAAAAAATGAAAAAAAGAAATAAATGCACTTCATTTTGTTTTGTTGAAAATTATTTAAATGTTTGTTTGTCGTGCAACAAAGTGTTCTATGCCATGCGTGTAGATTTGATTATGGGTATATAAGGATAGTTCACCCAAAAAGAAAAAAATTATTTGCTCATCCTCATGTTGTACCAAAGCCATTTGACTTTCTTTTTTTATTCCTGCAACACAAACGGTCTTATTAGCCATAACAACAGCCCCACAATTAATTTTCAATTAATGGAAAAAAGGTGAATGAAAGTGAATGGGGTTCAACCGAAGAAAGACAGTCATAATTTTCAAATGATATGAAGTTGAGTAAATGATGACAGAATTTTCACTTCACTTGTTTACATGTTGCCATCAGATGCTTCATATAAATTAATGTTTGCAAATTCTTTTTCCTGAAGGCCAATAATTAAATGTAGTCCTATGGAAACCGGCTCAGACAGCAGTATAGTATGTGAAGTAAAATATAAAGGAATTCTCACAGGAGATATTAAAAAGGACAGAGAAAATGAATGAAGCGTTGTCGGTTAATAAAACAAAAAAACAACAACACTGCTCTGATTCTAATCTGCTCTGATTCATAAACAACTGCTGTCCATGGATGATAGATTGAGCTTAATTGTGATTTACTTTGGGAAATTATATGTTTCGCCAATCGAATGATGTGGCAACAGCATTATACATATTTTTTGAATGCATATTTTGTTAATGGTCTGAATGGTGTGATTACAGCCATCAAATTAGTCATAATTTACTCATTTGTCATTTCGAACTGTAAGAATTGATAAATTAGGAGATTCCAGACAGTCTGTTTTGGGGGTGACCAGGCCCTGAGAGGACAAAAGGACCTCTCTGGAGATTAGCATTTGAACTGGCTCTCATGCACCATCGAGACGAAAGTCTCACCTCCGAGTCATCTAATCTACATCTCTTTCCCTCTCCCCTCACCCCCTCTCTCTCATGCTCAGATGATCACCTGAAGATCACCCAAGAAAATGTATAGTTTAATGTGAATGATTATCACAGAGTATTTTCATGTTTGGTATCATTTAAAATGTCACAGTGCGACTGGTACAAATGTCCTATTTCCACAAGTAAAACACAAGGTAATAAGGTTTTTGAAGGTTTATGGATAACTAGCATACAAGGAGGGGTTGGTCTCTCAAGCAAATGGTCACACACCCCCAAGAGGTGCTACAGTGTACCTCTGAATGCAAATTTCTCACATGCTTCCAGGTGAAAGGTTTGTCTATTTAAGGAGGTGCAGCAGGGAGATCGGGGCCTTTTCTGTACTTCAGATCGGTCCGTTAGGCTGGGAGATATAGATCTCTCAGCCTAACGTATTTCTTAATGTTGGGTTTGCATCTTCTCTCTATTCCAGAGCATTTGATGTTTTGTATCGATTATCTTTGAATTGATTATGAAATTGGCATGATACATTTACCTGACATAATAAATTGTTACATTTGATTATTCTAACTGACTTTGATATTATTTTCATTGAAGAGTTAAACGGAATAGTCAAACATTCACTCACTTTTAGTGAGGCAAAGATATTATTAAAACCTTTCATTTATGGAGTCAGATGAATTAACGAGTAAATACATATGATTAATATATTGCATTTAACCAACCAATACTTCGCATGAGTGAGGACAGAGCACGTGAGACCTTCCCTGTGTTATTGGAAAACCTCCATTGGACCAATTTCACGGGCCTTACAGAACCAATAATAACTACAGAAGCTTTGTTACTAGGCCTGTCACGGTTTTCAGGTTCACTGATTCATTTCTCTCTCTCCCTCTCTCTCTCTGTGCTTGTGAATGCTGATTGAGTCGTATCACCTGGTCCTCATTAGCACAACTCTACTGAACCTGTGTCTTTTCTGTTCTGTGTTGTCAGAAGTTTGGTGTTTCTCGTGTGTTGTGTTCCAGCTCGCAGTTGTTCCTCAGTCCTGTTCCAGTGTGGATGATTGCTACTCTTACAAGTTCGGATCGTGTTTTTGGACTGTCTGTTTGCGGCTCTGATTGTTGCCTGGATCCCCTCGACTCTCCTTACCAGTGTTTAACTGGCTTTGCCTGCTGTTCCCATTTGTGTTTGGCTAATAAATTCACCTAACTGCATTGGCAATTGCATCTGTCTCATTCATCCCTGACAAGGCCTGTCAAGATCCAAAAAAGACAGAAAAGAACTATAAAAGTATTATTAAAAAAAGCAAATATCCTTTTATATGCTAGTTATACATCAGTGTTTACATTTATAGCTCAAGATATGGGCCAAGAAATAATGGAAATACATTCAGGAGAAACAAGGACACATTATCATTACTGTCAGTGCTGTGCTTTGATTGGCTAGATGACAGCTCTAGAGGTGTGGCATTGCTGGAAACTGACAGAGTCAGTGATAGGCTGAAGAGACCGGCATATAACTGAACAAATCAAACAAACGTAAACAGGCTGTGCCCCGAACTGGGCAGGGGCCCATGGACTGCAGCCCAGTCAAACTGTTAAAGTTTATAGAGGTTGTAAAACCTCTCACTGCTTTTCGCCATGTTTACACACAAAACAAAACCATCACTTCTGGTGTTGTGACAAATTGTGACGTATTTTCAGAGTGAAACGGAATACTGAATGAGAAAACGGTGGCTTGTTCAAACTGGCATCATCAGAGAAGGAAGCTCATTCCGGAGGGGAAGTATATTTTCAGATTTTGATTAAAGATTACAAAGACAAAAAAAGTGCACTAAGTTGCACAGATGAACTGTTTACCACAAGACTAATAATGTGCGCTAACAAAGTAAATAGGGTCAATTTTGATTTCATGCTGACTTATTCACTTGCATCATATGGACTCACAGAAATAGATTTTTTATTTGTGTTCATCTTCTTTTCACTGCGCCCAAATAAGAATTAATGCAACTACAAGATGCAAAAAAAGAGGTCTTTAACTCAATTTGTTTGCAATCACATCATTATCTACATAGCGCAGCTGATTAGTTGCTGTTGCATCAGCAGCCAATGAGATTGCTGCTCAACATTCAAATACTTGGCATTGTTTGCTGTTAGCAGTCTGCAGTACGCTTTCAGAAACCCTCCACTTTACCAAGCTCCACCTGCATAGATCTTCTACGGGGGTTATTTTGTGTTATATGTGCAGCAGCAGCATGTCTGTGAATGTATTGGCAATAGCAAGTCTCTGTGCTTGCTCTGCAGCAGCAGTGCAGCGTAGCAGATCTATTCCGCCAAGACCAAATACATTAACATTTCCATATCCATTACCATGCTAATCTCTCAGAGAGTTATGACAGAAATATGTGATGTTTGGAGGTTAATGCAATGTTACCTGTTTGCCGCTGGAGGGCACTTGAGGCTGAATGTTAATGCATTGTTACTAGGCCTGTCAAGATCCAAAAAAGACAGAAAATACCTATAAAATGATCATTAAAAAAGTCCAAGTGTCTCCAGGAGTTCCAATTCCAAGACTTCTGAAACCACACAATATCTGCATATTCATTGGTTGTTCAGCAAATATCCTCTTATAGGCTAGTTATACATAATTGTTTACATTTATAGCTCAAAATATGGGCCAAGAAATAATGGCACTACATCCAGGAGAAACAAGGATACATTAACTATCCTAATCATTACTGTCTGTGCTGTGATTTGATTGGCTAGATGACAGCTCTAGAGGTGTGGCATTGCTGGAAACTGTCAGAGTCAGTGATAGGCTGAAGAGACTGACGCTGCTTTATTCATATATAATAAATCAGGGAAAGTCTGCAGCCTGAGCAAACCTCACTAAGGCCTAACTGTGAAAATATCATATTCATTATTTATTCATTTATTATTATTATTATATAAATTGTAAAATTGCTTTTCTGCCCAGACAGGATGAAAAAAAGCATTTGAACATGATTCAAGAGGTCACTGGAAACAGAAATATTTCCTTCCTGTCTGCTGGATTCTCTGGTATACCTCACATGAGATATTATTGTATATTCCTGTTTATTGCCTATTTCTTTTCTAGGAAACTCCTGCCTCATGTTTGTTATAATTACGGAGAGAAATCTTCACACTCCTAAATATATCGCTGTCTTTAATTTATCACTGACTGACATTTGTGAAAATACAGCTGTTATCCCTCAGCTTCTGGATGCAGTTTTGTTTGGGAATCAGTTGATCCCGTATGGATTGTGCATGTCCAATATGTTATTTGTTTCAGTGCAGTCACTAACTCTCACTGTTCTGTCTTTTGACAGTTTAGTAGCTATTTGTTTACCACTGAGGTATCATATGATTGTGAGCCATAGATCAATGCTTGTTATAATTGGTGCTTTATGGACATTGGCACTGATGCAAACAATAACGGCAGCAGTTTTCATGACTAGACTTTCTTTCTGCAGAACTAGCGTCACAATCCTTCATTTCTGTGATCACAGGTCTGTTTTCCCAAGCTGTGTCATCATAAGTGTTTTGTTTCAGGTGATCATCATGTTTCCAGTATTTTGTATGATCTTTTCATATACATGCATAGCTGCTGTGACATTGTTCAGAATCACAACCCCACAAAGAGCCACAAAGACATGTACTGCTCATTTAATATTAGTGGCTGTATTTTATGTGCCCATCTGCCTAAAATATGTCTTTAAGGTCCTTGTAAGCATCAACACTACAATAATTATTCTTTCTCTGTCCTCTGCACTTCCTCCAATGCTTAATATAATCTACACATTTATAACAAAGGAGTTTATGGAATCTGTGAAAAGGCATATCAAAAATAGAATCATGTTTTCATCTAGAATACCAACTGTGTTCCAGTTATAGTAGGCCTATGGAATTCATCTCATCTGTACATTTGTAATACTTATCATTAAAGTACACAGTATATAGTAGACTATATTACATAATGTTATGGAATTACTAAATGTGAAACAGTGTTTGTTTTGTGTTACCTGAAGCTTAAATTGTAACTGCAGCATCTTTAATCTTGTGCCAGTTTGATTGTCTAAATATAAACAATTGTTCCTCTATTAATCTGTATTGTAATGTTTAGCACTGTGCTGTATTTATTCATAAGAACTGTTTAAGACGGCTGGTCTAAAGACAACCCTAGTGAAAAATAAATATACTAAAATGTATTTGAAATACTTGCATTGTATGCCAAGTATACTACATTTATGCATTTATGTAATTAATATAAATACCTTGCAATTGTGCTTTTGGTATACTAAATTAATGTACATAAAGTCTGCTAAATTGGAACAAGAAATGTTGTACTTAATGTACTTTAGTTATCCAGAAATTGTGCTGAGGTCCAACTAATGATATACTTAAGTATATTTGATTGTGCTAAAGTGGAACTATTGCAAGTATACTTTAGGTACACTTTAAATATCTGCATTTAAAGACTGATATTATACAGAGATCATTCTATCCTTACTAATAGTGATATTAAAAACTATGCATTGTGCAATAAAGAAGTGCTCCAAATAAAGTTTAATTCTAATATTTATATCAGTAAGTCTCAAGCGATATGCCAGTAAATTTGTTAATGGATTTGTAGTATAATTAGTATGAAATAAGTGTATTTTAAATACATTTTGGTATATGTTTTTTTCACAAGGGAAGGGTTATTCCATAAATCGTGGGGCCGAGCAATACTGTAAAATACACTGAAATCATTATTTTGATGTTTTGTTGATGAGTGCATATCTAAAAACAGTTCTTTATCACAGGTAACACAGCATTCCAGACAACAGGCAACTTGACCTCCATGCAGTCAAACTCCTCTGCAAATGTGACCTTTGTTCGTCCTGCAACATTTTTCCTCAACGGCTTTTCTAATGTCCCACATGCAAAATACTACTATGTGTTCTTGTGTTTTGTATATGCTGTTACTGTTTTAGGGAATTTATTTATCATGTGTATCATTTATTTGGCCCGCAGACTTCACACAGCCAAATACATTGCTGTTTTCCATCTGGCCCTTTCTGATCTGTGTGGAAGCTCGGCTTTGATTCCAAAACTTATTGACACATTTTTATTCGAGCACCAGGAGATTTCATATGAAGCGTGTTTGGCATATATGTTTTTTGTCTTTCATTTCATGAGTCTGCAGTCTTTGACACTACTTGTCTTGGCTTATGACAGACTGGTTGCTATTTGTTTTCCTCTACGGTATCATGCTATTGTAACTGAAACAGCCATGTTTCTGATCATAGGGGTTATGTGGATTTTTGCTGTGACTTTGATTGCTTTAATGGTGAGTTTGATAACAAGACTCTCTATTTGCAGTTCAATTGCAGTCAATAGTTATTTTTGTGATCATGGCCCTATCAATAGACTAGCTTGTAATGATAATGTCATAAATATTATCATGGCAAATATTTGCTTTGGTCTTCTGGTATGTATGCCATTGATATTAATAATCATCTCATATTTCTGCATTGCTCTGGCTTTGCTTAAGATTGCTCATGGTGCGGAACGGATTAAAGCCATGAAAACCTGCACCTCACATTTCATGTTAGTGGCAATCTTTTATGTCCCACTTATAGGTACTAATATTGCAGCTTTAACAACATTTATCCATCCAAACGCCCGGATAATAAACAATTCCTTAACTCAGATAATACCACCTATGCTGAATCCCATCATATACACTCTAAAGACAGAGGAGGTCATGCAATCCATAAAACAACTGTACAAACGAAACAAGGTGAACACTACTAGAGAAAGAAAGGTTAAATGCAAAGAGTGATAAATACAGGTTGCTCTTAGTTGATTTTGTTCATTTGCATGAATGAATATGTACTTGTGTGTTGACCATGAATATCTGATATATCGGATATATTGTAAGCTAAGAGCATTCAACAAATATATAATTTACCAGAAGTGACTGAACTGTGTGTAAAAAATAATCTCAGTCTTCTCATATGTGATAAAAATAATTACTCAAAATATTTATGAGGTCAGAATTTAGAATTTGTGTTATAAGCAGGCCAAAAAATGAAATAAAGAAATAAATGCACTTCATTTTGTTTTGTTGAAAATTATTTAAATGTTTGTTTGTCGTGCAACAAAGTGTTCTATGCCATGCGTGTAGATTTGATTATGGGTATATAAGGATAGTTCACCCAAAAAGAAAAAAATTATTTGCTCATCCTCATGTTGTACCAAAGCCATTTGACTTTCTTTTTTTATTCCTGCAACACAAAAGGTCTTATTAGCCATAACAACAGCCCCACAATTAATTTTCAATTAATGGAAAAAAGGTGAATGAAAGTGAATGGGGTTCAACCGAAGAAAGACAGTCATAATTTTCAAATGATATGAAGTTGAGTAAATGATGACAGAATTTTCACTTCACTTGTTTACATGTTGTCATCAGATGCTTCATATAAATTAATGTTTGCAAATTCTTTTTCATGAAGGCCAATAATTAAATGTAGTCCTATGGAAAACGGCTCAGACAGCAGTATAGTATGTGAAGTAAAATATAAAGGAATTCTCACAGGAGATATTAAAAAGGACAGAGAAAATGAATGAAGCGTTGTCGGTTAATAAAAAAAATAAGAATAAATACTGCTCTGATTCTAATCTGCTCTGATTCATAAACAACTGCTGTCCATGGATGATAGATTGAGCTTAATTGTGATTTACTTTGGGAAATTATATGTTTCGCCAATCGAATGATGTGGCAACAGCATTATACATATTTTTTGAATGCATATTTTGTTAATGGTCTGAATGGTGTGATTACAGCCATCAAATTAGTCATCATTTACTCATTTGTCATTTCGAACTGTAAGAATTGATAAATTAGGAGATTCCAGACAGTCTGTTTTGGGGGTGACCAGGCCCTGAGAGGACAAAAGGACCTCTCTGGAGATTAGCATTTGAACTGGCTCTCATGCACCATCGAGACGAAAGTCTCACCTCCGAGTCATCTAATCTACATCTCTTTCCCTCTCCCCTCACCCCCTCTCTCTCATGCTCAGATGATCACCTGAAGATCACCCAAGAAAATGTATAGTTTAATGTGAATGATTATCACAGAGTATTTTCATGTTTGGTATCATTTAAAATGTCACAGTGCGACTGGTACAAATGTCCTATTTCCACAAGTAAAACACAAGGTAATAAGGTTTTTGAAGGTTTATGGATAACTAGCATACAAGGAGGGGTTGGTCTCTCAAGCAAATGGTCACACACCCCCAAGAGGTGCTACAGTGTACCTCTGAATGCAAATTTCTCACATCCTTCCAGGTGAAAGGTTTGTCTATTTAAGGAGGTGCAGCAGGGAGATCGGGGCCTTTTCACTTCAGATCGGTCCGTTAGGCTGGGAGATATAGATCTCTCAGCCTAACGTATTTCTTAATGTTGGGTTTGCATCTTCTCTCTATTCCAGAGCATTTGATGTTTTGTTTCGATTATCTTTGAATTAATTATGAAATTGGCATGATACATTTACCTGACATAATAAATTGTTACATTTGATTATTCTAACTGACTTTGATATTATTTTCATTGAAGAGTTAAACGGAATAGTCAAACATTCACTCACTTTTAGTGAGGCAAAGATATTATTAAAACCTTTCATTTATGGAGTCAGATGAATTAACGAGTAAATACATATGATTAATATATTGCATTTAACCAACCAATACTTCGCATGAGTGAGGACAGAGCACGTGAGACCTTCCCTGTGTTATTGGAAAACCTCCATTGGACCAATTTCACGGGCCTTACAGAACCAATAATAACTACAGAAGCTTTGTTACTAGGCCTGTCACGGTTTTCAGGTTCACTGATTCATTTCTCTCTCTCCCTCTCTCTCTCTGTGCTTGTGAATGCTGATTGAGTCGTATCACCTGGTCCTCATTAGCACAACTCTACTGAACCTGTGTCTTTTCTGTTCTGTGTTGTCAGAAGTTTGGTGTTTCTCGTGTGTTGTGTTCCAGCTCGCAGTTGTTCCTCAGTCCTGTTCCAGTGTGGATGATTGCTACTCTTACAAGTTCGGATCGTGTTTTTGGACTGTCTGTTTGCGGCTCTGATTGTTGCCTGGATCCCCTCGACTCTCCTTACCAGTGTTTAACTGGCTTTGCCTGCTGTTCCCATTTGTGTTTGGCTAATAAATTCACCTAACTGCATTGGCAATTGCATCTGTCTCATTCATCCCTGACAAGGCCTGTCAAGATCCAAAAAAGACAGAAAAGAACTATAAAAGTATTATTAAAAAAAGCAAATATCCTTTTATATGCTAGTTATACATCAGTGTTTACATTTATAGCTCAAGATATGGGCCAAGAAATAATGGAAATGCATTCAGGAGAAACAAGGACACATTATCATTACTGTCAGTGCTGTGCTTTGATTGGCTAGATGACAGCTCTAGAGGTGTGGCATTGCTGGAAACTGACAGAGTCAGTGATAGGCTGAAGAGACCGGCATATAACTGAACAAATCAAACAAACGTAAACAGGCTGTGCCCCGAACTGGGCAGGGGCCCATGGACTGCAGCCCAGTCAAACTGTTAAAGTTTATAGAGGTTGTAAAACCTCTCACTGCTTTTCGCCATGTTTACACACAAAACAAAACCATCACTTCTGGTGTTGTGACAAATTGTGACATATTTTCAGAGTGAAACGGAATACTGAATGAGAAAACGGTGGCTTGTTCAAACTGGCATCATCAGAGAAGGAAGCTCATTCCGGAGGGGAAGTATATTTTCAGATTTTGATTAAAGATTACAAAGACAAAAAAAGTGCACTAAGTTGCACAGATGAACTGTTTACCACAAGACTAATAATGTGCGCTAACAAAGTAAATAGGGTCAATTTTGATTTCATGCTGACTTATTCACTTGCATCATATGGACTCACAGAAATAGATTTTTTATTTGTGTTCATTTTCTTTTCACTGCGCCCAAATAAGAATTAATGCAACTACAAAATGAGATGCAAACTCAATTTGTTTGCAATCACATCATTATCTACATAGCGCAGCTGATTAGTTGCTGTTGCATCAGCAGCCAATGAGATTGCTGCTCAACATTCAAATACTTGGCATTGTTTGCTGTTAGCAGTCTGCAGTACGCTTTCAGAAACCCTCCACTTTCCCCAGCTCCACCTGCATAGATCTTCTACGGGGGTTATTTTGTGTTATATGTGCAGCAGCAGCATGTCTGTGAATGTATTGGCAATAGCAAGTCTCTGTGCTTGCTCTGCAGCAGCAGTGCAGCGTAGCAGATCTATTCCGCCAAGACCAAATACATTAACATTTCCATATCCATTACCATGCTAATCTCTCAGAGAGTTATGACAGAAATATGTGATGTTTGGAGGTTAATGCAATGTTACCTGTTTGCCGCTGGAGGGCACTTGAGGCTGAATGTTAATGCATTGTTACTAGACCTGTCAAGATCCAAAAAAGACAGAAAATACCTATAAAATGATCATTAAAAAAGTCCAAGTGTCTCCAGGAGTTCCAATTCCAAGACTTCTGAAACCACACAATATCTGCATATTCATTGGTTGTTCAGCAAATATCCTCTTATAGGCTAGTTATACATAATTGTTTACATTTATAGCTCAAAATATGGGCCAAGAAATAATGGCACTACATCCAGGAGAAACAAGGATACATTAACTATCCTAATCATTACTGTCTGTGCTGTGATTTGATTGGCTAGATGACAGCTCTAGAGGTGTGGCATTGCTGGAAACTGTCAGAGTCAGTGATAGGCTGAAGAGACTGACGCTGCTTTATTCATATATAATAAATCAGGGAAAGTCTGCAGCCTGAGCAAACCTCACTAAGGCCTAACTGTGAAAATATCATATTCATTATTTATTCATTTATTATTATTATTATATAAATTGTAAAATTGCTTTTCTGCCCAGACAGGATGAAAAAAAGCATTTGAACATGATTCAAGAGGTCACTGGAAACAGAAATATTTCCTTCCTGTCTGCTGGATTCTCTGGTATACCTCACATGAGATATTATTGTATATTCCTGTTTATTGCCTATTTCTTTTCTAGGAAACTCCTGCCTCATGTTTGTTATCATTACGGAGAGAAATCTTCACACTCCTAAATATATCGCTGTCTTTAATTTATCACTGACTGACATTTGTGAAAATACAGCTGTTATCCCTCAGCTTCTGGATGCAGTTTTGTTTGGGAATCAGTTGATCCCGTATGGATTGTGCATGTCCAATATGTTATTTGTTTCAGTGCAGTCACTAACTCTCACTGTTCTGTCTTTTGACAGTTTAGTAGCTATTTGTTTACCACTGAGGTATCATATGATTGTGAGCCATAGATCAATGCTTGTTATAATTGGTGCTTTATGGACATTGGCACTGATGCAAACAATAACGGCAGCAGTTTTCATGACTAGACTTTCTTTCTGCAGAACTAGCGTCATAATCCTTCGTGTCTGTGAGCACAGGTCTGTTTTCCCAAGCTGTGTCATCATAAGTGTTTTGTTTCAGGTGATCATCATGTTTCCAGTATTTTGTATGATCTTTTCATATACATGCATAGCTGCTGTGACATTGTTCAGAATCACAACCCCACAAAGAGCCACAAAGACATGTACTGCTCATTTAATATTAGTGGCTGTATTTTATGTGCCCATCTGCCTAAAATATGTCTTTAAGGTCCTTGTAAGCATCAACACTACAATAATTATTCTTTCTCTGTCCTCTGCACTTCCTCCAATGCTTAATATAATCTACACATTTATAACAAAGGAGTTTATGGAATCTGTGAAAAGGCATATCAAAAATAGAATCATGTTTTCATCTAGAATACCAACTGTGTTCCAGTTATAGTAGGCCTATGGAATTCATCTCATCTGTACATTTGTAATACTTATCATTAAAGTACACAGTATATAGTAGACTATATTACATAATGTTATGGAATTACTAAATGTGAAACAGTGTTTGTTTTGTGTTACCTGAAGCTTAAATTGTAACTGCAGCATCTTTAATCTTGTGCCAGTTTGATTGTCTAAATATAAACAATTGTTCCTCTATTAATCTGTATTGTAATGTTTAGCACTGTGCTGTATTTATTCATAAAAACTGTTTAAGACGGCTGGTCTAAAGACAACCCTAGTGAAAAATAAATATACTAAAATGTATTTGAAATACTTGCATTGTATGCCAAGTATACTACATTTATGTATTTATGTAATTAATATAAATACCTTGCAATTGTGCTTTTGGTATACTAAATTAATGTACATAAAGTCTGCTAAATTGGAACAAGAAATGTTGTACTTAATGTACTTTAGTTATCCAGAAATTGTGCTGAGGTCCAACAAATGATATACTTAAGTATATTTGATTGTGCTAAAGTGGAACTATTGCAAGTATACTTTAGGTACACTTTAAATATCTGCATTTAAAGACTGATATTATACAGAGATCATTCTAATATTTATATCAGTAAGTCTCAAGCGATATGCCAGTAAATTTGTTAATGGATTTGTAGTATAATTAGTATGAAATAAGTGTATTTTAAATACATTTTGGTATATGTTTTTTTCACAAGGGAAGGGTTATTCCATAAATCGTGGGGCCGAGCAATACTGTAAAATACACTGAAATCATTATTTTGATGTTTTGTTGATGAGTGCATATCTAAAAACAGTTCTTTATCACAGGTAACACAGCATTCCAGACAACAGGCAACTTGACCTCCATTCAGTCAAACTCCTCTGCAAATGTGACCTTTGTTCGTCCTGCAACATTTTTCCTCAACGGCTTTTCTAATGTCCCACATGCAAAATACTACTATGTGTTCTTGTGTTTTGTATATGCTGTTACTGTTTTAGGGAATTTATTTATCATGTGTATCATTTATTTGGCCCGCAGACTTCACACGGCCAAATACATTGCTGTTTTCCATCTGGCCCTTTCTGATCTGTGTGGAAGCTCGGCTTTGATTCCAAAACTTATTGACACATTTTTATTCGAGCACCAGGAGATTTCATATGAAGCGTGTTTGGCATATATGTTTTTTGTCTTTCATTTCATGAGTCTGCAGTCTTTAACACTACTTGTCTTGGCTTATGACAGACTGGTTGCTATTTGTTTTCCTCTACGGTATCATGCTATTGTAACTGAAACAGCCATGTTTCTGATCATAGGGGTTATGTGGATTTTTGCTGTGACTTTGATTGCTTTAATGGTGAGTTTGATAACAAGACTCTCTATTTGTAGTTCAATTGCAGTCAATAGTTATTTTTGTGATCATGGCCCTATCAATAGACTAGCTTGTAATGATAATGTCATAAATATTATCATGGCAAATATTTGCTTTGGTCTTCTGGTATGTATGCCATTGATATTAATAATCATCTCATATTTCTGCATTGCTCTGGCTTTGCTTAAGATTGCTCATGGTGCGGAACGGATTAAAGCCATGAAAACCTGCACCTCACATTTCATGTTAGTGGCAATCTTTTATGTCCCACTTATAGGTACTAATATTGCAGCTTTAACAACATTTATCCATCCAAACGCCCGGATAATAAACAATTCCTTAACTCAGATAATACCACCTATGCTGAATCCCATCATATACACTCTAAAGACAGAGGAGGTCATGCAATCCATAAAACAACTGTACAAACGGAACAAGGTGAACACTACTAGAGAAAGAAAGGTTAAATGCAAAGAGTGATAAATACAGGTTGCTCTTAGTTGATTTTGTTCATTTGCATGAATGAATATGTACTTGTGTGTTGACCATGAATATCTGATATATCGGATATATTGTAAGCTAAGAGCATTCAACAAATATATAATTTACCAGAAGTGACTGAACTGTGTGTAAAAAATAATCTCAGTCTTCTCATATGTGATAAAAATAATTACTCAAAATATTTATGAGGTCAGAATTTCGAATTTGTGTTATAAGCAGGCCAAAAAATGAAATAAAGAAATAAATGCACTTCATTTTGTTTTGTTGAAAATTATTTAAATGTTTGTTTGTCGTGCAACAAAGTGTTCTATGCCATGCGTGTAGATTTGATTATGGGTATATAAGGATAGTTCACCCAAAAAGAAAACAATTATTTGCTCATCCTCATGTTGTACCAAAGCCATTTGACTTTCTTTTTTTATTCCTGCAACACAAAAGGTCTTATTAGCCATAACAACAGCCCCACAATTAATTTTCAATTAATGGAAAAAAGGTGAATGAAAGTGAATGGGGTTCAACGGAAGAAAGACAGTCATAATTTTCAAATGATATGAATTTGAGTAAATGATGTCAGAATTTTCACTTCACTTGTTTACATGTTGTCATCAGATGCTTCATATAAATTAATGTTTGCAAATTCTTTTTCATGAAGGCCAATAATTAAATGTAGTCCTATGGAAAACGGCTCAGACAGCAGTATAGTATGTGAAGTAAAATATAAAGGAATTCTCACAGGAGATATTAAAAAGGACAGAGAAAATGAATGAAGCGTTGTCGGTTAATAAAAAAATAAAATAAAAATACTGCTCTGATCCTAATCTGCTCTGATTCATAAACAACTGCTGTCCATGGATGATAGATTGAGCTTAATTGTGATTTACTTTGGGAAATTATATGTTTCGCCAATCGAATGATGTGGCAACAGCATTACACATATTTTTTGAATGCATATTTTGTTAATGGCTGTATGGAGAAAAACTCTGAATGGTGTGATTACAGCCATCAAATCAGTCATAATTTACTCATTTGTCATTTCGAACCAATAATAACTACAGAAGCTTTGTTACTAGGCCTGTCACGGTTTTCAGGTTCACTGATTCATTTCTCTCTCTCCCTCTCTCTCTCTGTGCTTGTGAATGCTGATTGAGTCGTATCACCTGGTCCTCATTAGCACAACTCTACTGAACCTGTGTCTTTTCTGTTCTGTGCGTTGTGTTCCAGCTCGCAGTTGTTCCTCAGTCCTGTTACAGTGTGGATGATTGCTACTCTTACAAGTTCGGATCGTGTTTTTGGACTGTCTGTTTGCGGCTCTGATTGTTGCCTGGATCCCCTCGACTCTCCTTACCAGTGTTTAACTGGCTTTGCCTGCTGTTCCCATTTGTGTTTGGCTAATAAATTCACCGAACTGCATTGGCAATTGAATCTGTCTCATTCATCCCTGACAAGGCCTGTCAAGATCCAAAAAAGACAGAAAAGAACTATAAAAGTATTATTAAAGAAAGCAAATATCCTTTTATATGCAAGTTATACATCAGTGTTTACATTTATAGCTCAAGATATGGGCCAATAAATAATGGCAATACATCCAGGAGAAACAAGGACACATTAGGCTTGTTTGAGATGAGCAAAATCTGCGCAGAATCGATCACCGGTGATCACCGCGAGATGCATGCCGGTTAGAAATGTGTCCGAGTGCGGTCCGCCTTGCTCTGATGTCATGCTGACGAACGTCAAAAATCTCTCGCGAGCGCAAGGCGCACCTGTCGGATTCTGCAGTCGAGCGCAGCTGCTCTCCACCGACTGCGCTGATCAAAAGGTGTGTTCGACATCGGCTGCGGCTGGATGTAACCGATCGGCGAGAGTAGCCGCGTGCAGGCGGGGAGGAGCTGCAAACGGAGACGTGAAGTCGGACACTTTCTGGTTCCCGTAGTGACCGCTCACGTGGTGTTTGCATACTTTACCACAGCTGAAGTGAAATAAATGCAATTTTTGCCAAATAATGTTTCAGAGACATTTTCATTCAATACTTTATGTAGGCCTACAGCTTCATGCAACGTCTGTTTGAACAAGAATAAAGTTCAACATAAGTTACTATCAATGAAGTGGAGTCTACGTTTTTTAATCAGTTTTAATTTAATAAACATGACACAATATAACATCGCAACTACATGAAAAGAGTGTTTACTGTTATAAAAAAAATGATTTGTGAGCGTTAGAGGAACTAAAGGTGTTCGGATAAACACGAAACACACGTGATCGTTGTCATGCAGTGAATCCGGCCAATCGTGGAACAGCTGTGTCGTCATCAGCCCTCGTGCAGCCGCTCTTGAGAAGCTGCGCTGGCTGAGTTCTCCGGCTACTCTCGAATCGCTCTCGCGGTACTTTGATGGCATACGTCACAGTCACGTGGTGTCGGCGCTGTATCAAGTCGGACAAAATTTCTAACCGGCATGCACTGCTTTAAGTCAGCCGCCGATCGGTCTGCGCAGAGCTGCATGAAGTCGAACAAGCCTAAAAGCTTGATGGGAAACGACTTGCTGACGACACAGTTTAATGCTCATTGGTTTAAACAACTGTGATGTATTGTTGTCTTTTAAAATGTTTGATTTTAAAACTCTAATATCATGTTTTATGTGTATAGCCTATGTTATGTGTGAATATTCCCAAACTATCTGACAGTGCGATCTCTATGGGTTATGCAATTTAATTTTTTATAAAAAAAAAAAAAAAAAAAAAAAAAAAAAACATATGTCTGTATTAAAGAAAGAAATTTTGATAAACATGTATTTGGAATGGAATTAAATAACAAGTACTTTGGGTGTCTTGTTCATTTTATTTATTTTCATAGAAGCAACAGAACTTAAATTCCATCCAGTTTATTGGCAACACTGTGCACGAGCGTGAATCCCGCGATATCCATCTTTGATCTCACAGGTGTCAGATCCACTGCGAGAAGAGAGAACTGTCCGGCTTGCCTGCGCTTTTTTCACTCCTCTCACTGCAGCCGCCTACTCTCGACTACATTTCAGGCGAGGCAAGGCGCATCTCAAACAAGCCTAGTATCATTACTGTCAGTGCTGTGATTTGATTGGCTAGATGACAGCTCTAGAGGTGTGGCATTGCTGGAAACTGTCAGAGTCAGTGATAGGCTGAAGAGACTGACGCTGCTTTATTCATATATAATAAATCAGGGAAAGTCTGCAGCCTGAGCAAACCTCACTAAGGCCTAACTGTGAAAATATCATATTCATTATTTATTCATTTATTATTATTATTATATAAATTGTAAAATAGCTTTTCTGCCCAGACAGGATGAAAAAAAGCATTTGAACATGATTCAAGAGGTCACTGGAAACAGAAATATTTCCTTCTTGTCTGCTGGATTCTCTGGTATACCTCACATGAGATATAATTGTATATTCCTGTTTATTGCCTACTTTATTTCTTTTCTAGGAAACTCCTGCCTCATGTTTGTTATCATTACGGAGAGAAATCTTCACACTCCTAAATATATCGCTGTCTTTAATTTATCACTGACTGACATTTGTGAAAATACCGCTGTTATCCCTCAGCTTCTGGATGCAGTTTTGTTTGGGAATCAGTTGATCCCGTATGGATTGTGCATGTCCAATATGTTATTTGTTTCAGTGCAGTCACTAACTCTCACTGTTCTGTCTTTTGACAGTTTAGTAGCTATTTGTTTACCACTGAGGTATCATATGATTGTGAGCCATAGATCAATGCTTGTTATAATTGGTGCTTTATGGACATTGGCACTGATGCAAACAATAACGGCAGCAGTTTTCATGACTAGACTTTCTTTCTGCAGAACTAGCGTCACAATCCTTCATTTCTGTGATCACAGGTCTGTTTTCCCAAGCTGTGTCATCATAAGTGTTTTGTTTCAGGTGATCATCATGTTTCCAGTATTTTGTATGATCTTTTCATATACATGCATAGCTGCTGTGACATTGTTCAGAATCACAACCCCACAAAGAGCCACAAAGACATGTACTGCTCATTTAATATTAGTGGCTGTATTTTATGTGCCCATCTGCCTAAAATATGTCTTTAAGGTCCTTGTAAGCATCAACACTACAATAATTATTCTTTCTCTGTCCTCTGCACTTCCTCCAATGCTTAATATAATCTACACATTTATAACAAAGGAGTTTATGGAATCTGTGAAAAGGCATATCAAAAATAGAATCATGTTTTCATCTAGAATACCAACTGTGTTCCAGTTATAGTAGGCCTATGGAATTCATCTCATCTGTACATTTGTAATACTTATCATTAAAGTACACAGTATATAGTAGACTATATTACATAATGTTATGTAATTACTAAATGTGAAACAGTGTTTGTTTTGTGTTACTTGAAGCTTAAATTGTAACTGCAGCATCTTTAATCTTGTGCCAGTTTGATTGTCTAAATATAAACAATTGTTCCTCTATTAATCTGTATTGTAATGTTTAGCACTGTGCTGTATTTATTCATAAGAACTGTTTAAGACGGCTGGTCTATAAAGACAACCCTAGTGAAAAATAAATATACTAAAATGTATTTGAAATACTTGCATTTTATGCCAAGTATACTACATTTATGTATTTATGTAATTAATATAAATACCTTGCAATTGTGCTTTTGGTATACTAAATTAATGTACATAAAGTCTGCTAAATTGGAACAAGAAATGTTGTACTTAATGTACTTTAGTTATCCAGAAATTGTGCTGAGGTCCAACTAACGATATACTTAAGTATATTTGATTGTGCTAAAGTGGAACTATTGCAAGTATACTTTAGGTACACTTTAAATATCTGCATTTAAAGACTGATATTATACAGAGATCATTCTATCCTTACTAATAGTGATTTTAAAAACTATGCATTGTGCAATAAAGAAGTGCTCCAAATAAAGTTTAATTCTAATATTTATATCAGTAAGTCTCAAGCGATATGCCAGTAAATTTGTTAATGAATTTGTAGTATACTTAGTATGAAATAAGTGTATTTTAAGTACATTTTGGTATAGGTTTTTTTCACAAGGGAAGGGTTATTCCATGAATCGTGGGGCCGAGCAATACTGTCAAATACACTGAAATCATTATTTTGATGTTTTGTTGATGAGTGCATATCTAAAAACAGTTCTTTATCACAGGTAACACAGCATTCCAGACAACAGGCAACTTGACCTCCATTCAGTCAAACTCCTCTGCAAATGTGACCTTTGTTCGTCCTGCAACATTTTTCCTCAACGGCTTTTCTAATGTCCCACATGCAAAATACTACTATGTGTTCTTGTGTTTTGTATATGCTGTTACTGTTTTAGGGAATTCATTTATCATGTGTATCATTTATTTGGCCCGCAGACTTCACACGGCCAAATACATTGCTGTTTTCCATCTGGCCCTTTCTGATCTGTGTGGAAGCTCGGCTTTGATTCCAAAACTCATTGACACATTTTTATTCGAGCACCAGGAGATTTCATATGAAGCGTGTTTGGCATATATGTTTTTTGTATATCATTTCATGAATCTGCAGTCTTTGACACTACTTGTCTTGGCTTATGACAGACTGGTTGCTATTTGTTTTCCTCTACGGTATCATGCTATTGTAACTAAAACAGCCATGTTTCTGATCATAGGGGTTATGTGGACTTTTTCTGTGACTTTTATTGCTTTAATGGTGAGTTTGATAACAAGACTCTCTATTTGTAGTTCAATTGCAGTCAATAGTTATTTTTGTGATCATGGCCCTATCTATAGACTAGCTTGTAATGATAATGTCATAAATATTATCATGGCAAATATTTGCTTTGGTCTTCTGGTATGTATGCCATTGATATTAATAATCATCTCATATTTCCGCATTGCTCTGGCTTTGCTTAAGATTGCTCATGGTGCGGAACGGATTAAAGCCATGAAAACCTGCACCTCACATTTCATGTTAGTGGCAATCTTTTATGTCCCACTTATAGGTACTAATATTGCAGCTTTAACAACATTTATCCATCCAAACGCCCGGATAATAAACAATTCCTTAACTCAGATAATACCACCTATGCTGAATCCCATCATATACACTCTAAAGACAGAGGAGGTCATGCAATCCATAAAACAACTGTACAAACGGAACAAGGTGAACACTACTAGAGAAAGAAAGGTTAAATGCAAAGAGTGATAAATACAGGTTGCTCTTAGTTGATTTTGTTCATTTGCATGAATGAATATGTACTTGTGTGTTGACCATGAATATCTGATATATCGGAGATATTGTAAGCTAAGAGCATTCAACAAATATATAATTTACCAGAAGTGACTGAACTGTGTGTAAAAAATAATCTCAGTCTTCTCATATGTGATAAAAATAATTACTCAAAATATTTATGTGGTCAGAATTTAGAATTTGTGTTATAAGCAGGCCAAAAAATGAAATAAAGAAATAAATGCACTTCATTTCGTTTTGTTGAAAATTATTTAAATGTTTGTTTGTCGTGCAACAAAGTGTTCTATGCCATGCGTGTAGATTTGATTATGGGTATATAAGGATAGTTCACCCAAAAAGAAAAAAATTATTTGCTCATCCTCATGTTGTACCAAAGCCATTTGACTTTCTTTTTTTATTCCTGCAACACAAAAGGTCTTATTAGCCATAACAACAGCCCCACAATTAATTTTCAATTAATGGAAAAAAGGTGAATGAAAGTGAATGGGGTTCAACCGAAGAAAGACAGTCATAATTTTCAAATGATATGAAGTTGAGTAAATGATGTCAGAATTTTCACTTCACTTGTTTACATGTTGTCATCAGATGCTTCATATAAATTAATGTTTGCAAATTCTTTTTCATGAAGGCCAATAATTAAATGTAGTCCTATGGAAAACGGCTCAGACAGCAGTATAGTATGTGAAGTAAAATATAAAGGAATTCTCACAGGAGATATTAAAAAGGACAGAGAAAATGAATGAAGCGTTGTCGGTTAATAAAAAAATAAAATAAAAATACTGCTCTGATTCTAATCTGCTCTGATTCATAAACAACTGCTGTCCATGGATGATAGATTGAGCTTAATTGTGATTTACTTTGGGAAATTATATGTTTCGCCAATCGAATGATGTGGCAACAGCATTATTCATATTTTTTTGAATGCATATTTTGTTAATGGTCTGAATGGTGTGATTACAGCCATCAAATTAGTCATCATTTACTCATTTGTCATTTCGAACCAATAATAACTACAGAAGCTTTGTTACTAGGCCTGTCACGGTTTTCAGGTTCACTGATTCATTTCTCTCTCTCTCTCTCTCTCTCTCTGTGCTTGTGAGTGCTGATTGAGTCGTATCACCTGGTCCTCAATAGCACAACTCTACTGAACCTGTGTCTTTTCTGTTCTGTGTTGTCAGAAGTTTGGTGTTTCTCGTGCGTTGTGTTCCAGCTCGCAGTTGTTCCTCAGTCCTGTTCCAGTGTGGATGATTGCTACTCTTACAAGTTCGGATCGTGTTTTTGGACTGTCTGTTTGCGGCTGTGATTGTTGCCTGGATCCCCTCGACTCTCCTTACCAGTGTTTAACTGGCTTTGCCTGCTGTTCCCATTTGTGTTTGGCTAATAAATTCACCTAACTGCATTGGCAATTGAATCTGTCTCATTCATCCCTGACAAGGCCTGTCAAGATCCAAAAAAGACAGAAAAGAACTATAAAAGTATTATTAAAGAAAGCAAATATCCTTTTATATGCTAGTTATACATCAGTGTTTACATTTATAGCTCAAGATATGGGCCAATAAATAATGGCAATACATCCAGGAGAAACAAGGACACATTATCATTACTGTCTGTGCTGTGATTTGATTGGCTAGATGACAGCTCTAGAGGTGTGGCATTGCTGGAAACTGTCAGAGTCAGTGATAGGCTGAAGAGACTGACGCTGCTTTATTCAGTATATATAATAAATCAGGGAAAGTCTCCAGCCTGAGCAAACCTCACTAAGGCCTAACTGTGAGTATATCATATTCATTATTTATTCATTTTTATTATTATTATTATTATATAAATTGTAAAATTGCTTTTCTGCCCAGACTGGATGAAAAAAAGCATTTGAACATGATTCAAGAGGTCACTGGAAACAGGAATATTTCCTTCCTGTCTGCTGGATTCTCTGGTATACCTCACATGAGATATTATTATATATTCCTGTTTATTGCCTACTTTATTTCTTTTCTAGGAAACTCATGCCTCATGTTTGTTATCATTACGGAGAGAAATCTTCACACTCCTAAATATATCGCTGTCTTTAATTTATCACTGACTGACATTTGTGAAAATACCGCTGTTATCCCTCAGCTTCTGGATGCAGTTTTGTTTGGGAATCAGTTGATCCCGTATGGATTGTGCATGTCCAATATGTTATTTGTTTCAGTGCAGTCACTAACTCTCACTGTTCTGTCTTTTGACAGTTTAGTAGCTATTTGTTTACCACTGAGGTATCATATGATTGTGAGCCATAGATCAATGCTTGTTATAATTGGTGCTTTATGGACATTGGCACTGATGCAAACAATAACGGCAGCAGTTTTCATGACTAGACTTTCTTTCTGCAGAACTAGCGTCATAATCCTTCATTTCTGTGATCACAGGTCTGTTTTCCCAAGCTGTGTCATCATAAGTGTTTTGTTTCAGGTGATCATGTTTCCAGTATTTTGTATGATCTTTTCATATACATGCATAGCTGCTGTGACATTGTTCAGAATCACAACCCCACAAAGAGCCACAAAGACATGTACTGCTCATTTAATATTAGTGGCTGTATTTTATGTGCCCATCTGCCTAAAATATGTACTTCAGGTCCTTGTAAGCATCAACACTACAATAATTATTCTTTCTCTGACCTCTGCACTTCCTCCAATGCTTAACCCTATAAACTACACATTTATAACAAAGGAGTTTATGGCATCTGTGAAAAAGCTTATCAAAAAAATGATCATGTTTTCATCTAGAATACCAACTGTGTTCCAGTTATAGTAGGCCTATGGAATCCCTCTCATCTGTACATTTATTTTAATGTAATTATCACATTGTATTACAGAATGTTATAGAATTACTGAAGGTGAAACAGTGTTTGTTTTGTGTTACTTGAAGCATAAATTGTAAGTGCAGCATATTTAATCTTGTGCCAGTCTGATTTTCTAAATATAAAAGTTCTTCCCGTATTCGTTTGTATTGTACTTTTTAGACACACTGTACTGTATTTATTCATTAAAACTGTTTAGGAAGGCTGGTCTGTAAAGACAAGGGTTATTCCATGAATCGTGGTGCCAAGCAATACTGACAAATACACTGAAATCATTACTTTAATATTCTGTTAATGATCTAAAAACAGTTCTTTATCACAGGTAACACAGCATTCCAGACAACAGGCAACTCCTCTGCAAATGAGACTTTTGTTCGTCCTGCAGCATTTTTCATCAATGGTTTTTCTAATATGCCACATGCAAAATACTACTATGTGTTCTTGTGTTTTGTATATGTTGTGACTGTTTTAGGGAATTCATTTATCATGTCTATCATTTATTTGGCCCGCAGACTTCACACAGCCAAATACATTGCTGTTTTCCATCTGGCCCTTTCTGATCTGTGTGGAAGCTCGGCTTTGATTCCAAAACTCATAGACATGTTTTTATTTGAGCGCCAGGAGATTTCATATGAAGAGTGCTTGATGAATATGTTTTTTGTCTTTCATTTCATGAATCTGCAGTCTTTGACTCTACTTGCCTTGGCTTATGACAGACTGGTTGCTATTTGTTTTCCTCTAAAGTACCATGCAGTTGTTACCAAAACATCCATGTCATTCATCATAGGCGGTATGTGGATTTTTTCTGTGACTTTTTTTTCTGTACTTGTGGGTTTAGTCAACAGACTATCTTTTTGTAGAACTAATGTGGTTAATAGTTATTTCTGTGATCACGGTCCTGTCATCAGCCTTTCCTGTAATAATAATTTCATAAATTATCTCTTGGCATATATTTGTGTTGGTCTTCTGATTTGCATGCCAGTGATACTGGTAACCCTCACATATTGTTGCATTGCTGCAGCGTTGCTTAAGATTGCTCATGGTGCTGATCGCATCAAAGCCATGAAAACCTGCACCTCACATCTCATGTTAGTGGCAATTTTTTATCTTCCAATTTTAAGTGTAAATGTTAAATCCATTTCAACATCTATTGATCAAAACTCCCGGATAATTAACAATTCCTTGACACAAATAATACCACCTATGCTGAATCCCATCATATACACTCTAAAGACAGAGGAGGTCATGCAATCCATAAAAGAATTGTACAAACGACGCAAGGTGAACACTATTTCAGAAAGAAATGTGAAACAGAGAAAATAAATACAGGTCCTTGTCGCATTATTATTATTATTATTATTATTATTATTATTATTAATGATTGTATGACAGAAACCTGATACTATTTCTTACATTTAAATATTGGACAAACTATATTATGTAACTAAAATCATTTATCAAATCATTATTTAACAAATTATCAGGATTGGCTGGTTTGGTGTTTAGATATTATAAAATAATTGTACAAATTTCTCATGTGTGATTAGAATTTAACGTCACAATGCTCAAATAAAAATATTTGATCAGAATTTGTGTGGCTCCTTTGTTGTAATTTACAGTGACATCACCAAGGAAATTTCACTCCAAAATCTGAAGTTGGATTTGTAATTTAGGCCGCTGCATCACAGACATTTGTAAGCAAAAACACTAAAGAAATGAAAGAATAAGACATAATATATTAAAGGGTAAATAATAACTTTATTTTCTTTGAAGGAGCTTCTCAATGTGCTTTACAAGGTAAAAATAATAATTTGTTACATTTATACATTTATATAGCGCTTTTTCTGAGACCTCAAAGCGCTTTACATATGGAAGGGGGGAATCTCCTCAACCACCACCAATGTGCAGCATCCACTTGGATGATGCGACGGCAGCCATATTGCGCCAGAACGCCCACCACACACCAGCTTACTGGTGGAGAGGAGACAGTGATGAAGCCAATCAGTATATGAGGATGATTAGGAGGCCATGATGGACAGAGGCCAAGGGGCAGATTTGGCCAGGATGCCGGGGTTACACCCCTACTCTTTTTCGAAGGACATCCTGGGATTTTTAATGACCACAGACCTTTTAAGGACCTCGGTTTTACGTCTCAAATACAAGGAAGTCACCAAATAAACCAACAATAGTACATTGGTGTGTTAAAACAACAAGAAATCAACAATGTTAGCACAATCAACAGTAAGCTAATCAAAAAAAAATTAAAATAAATAATGTTTCCAAAATTCCAAGACACTATGCTTCCCATATTTCAACTGGAAGTTGGTTCCACAACCTGGGAGCAGATAAAAAGCTCTGTCACCCATGCCATGGAACATAACTGTGTTTGATGGACATCCAACGGACCATGCTGAGAAGAGCGAAGACTTTATTTAGGAATATATGGTGTTAAAAGCTGAGGTAAATAGGCCTACCAGACTCAGTCCATGAAGTGCTTTGTATGTGAGCATAATAACTTTAAAACCAACTCAGATTTGACTGGTACCCAATGCAATGATTTCAAAATGGGAATAATATGATCTCTTGTATTGGTCCAAGTTAAAATTCTAGCTTCAGAATTTTTAACATACTGTAGCTTATTTAGAGTATGCTTTCGAAATCCCAGTAAGAAGCACATTACATTAATCAAGATGAGAAGAAACAAATCCTATTAATTGAACTTTTCTGCAACTAAGGGATAGCATTAGACACAATTTTGAAATAACTCAAAAAAAAGAAAAGAAAAAAAGAAGTCTTTACCACATTTTGTACATGAGGGTCAAATGTCAATGAAGAATCAAAGATCACTCAGATTCCTTAAATTCTTTTAAAACTCAAGCACTGAACCATCAATGATAAGAGGTGTTTGGCCAATTATGGAGCTGATGAGGAGAACCAATAAGTTTGAGTTTTATCACCGTTTAAAGGTGCATTAAGCAACTTTTCATGTTAAAAATACCCGTTTTTCTAACCCATACATGCTTAAACAATTGCCTGATGGGCTGAATGAGCCCTTCTATGATCACTGCGATTGCCTCTATAATCCTGTACAGTAAAATAAATAAGAGGGATTCGGGATGGAATCGACTGGGCGTGACGTCATGCGCGTTCACGCTCACCTGGTTATGTCTGGCAGGTTTGTGTATTCGCCGCCATTATCCGCATCAGCGAAGACAACTCGAGCGACTTTTGCAAAAGTAGAAGATGGATTCAAAGAGACCTGCTTCTAGTTCATCCCAAACCCCAACGCAAACTCCATGTAACCGCGTGCACAACTCTGGTTGCAGTTTCGCGTGTCGCCAGAAGGGGGCATAGTTCTGCAAAAACTCAGAGACTTGCGCAATGCACCTTTAAACAAAGAAAATTGTTAGCCAAAATGATTGTTAACAATGAATCTGTGTGTCGTCGTATTGGCATAAAGGTGATACTTAATACCTAGAGTTTATAAAAATTGGCCAAGTAAAGACTAAAAAGTAAGGGTCCTAAAATTGAGCCCTGAGGGATGCCAGTAGAAACTGGTCCAATATCAGACCTGTATTACCTTAAAAAGCAACAAACTGTCTGCATCTAGTCAAATATGATCTAAACCAGATCTATGTTACACTACTAGAGCATTACAGTATGATAGTGTTACAATCTCACAGTGAAATGGATCGTTTCCAACTTTACAAATGTCAAATTAAATAACAGATGTTACAGATCACAAAGTAGATGAAAGTAGTTGAAGTAGTAGAAGGTTTACTTCATCCAAAAATGTATATTGTGTCCCATTTTACTCACCATAATGTTAAAACATTTCTTTGATTGTACATTAAATTCAGGATTCTGTGCATAAGTGAAATAAATTAAACACAGAAGAAAGACCTCATAGATTCTGTGTGGCAAAACTCTTAAACGTTTAATAATAAATTACAACAGAAATTACTTTACAATGAATTCAATTGAATTTTATTGCACACTTTACCTGAATGACTATAAGCCTTATGTACTATATCCACCTAAATACCCCTTAAAATTGTGCCATCTAGTGGTCATCAGACTAAACTTAAATTACTGACATTCCTTACAGTCAGTTATAAACAATACCATGAACCCCATGCATAAACAATTTTCAAATGTTCAGTCAAACTATTAGATGCAGAAGTGGTTCTGTTAATGTAATAGTCACACTCACGTTTTATGCTTTGCTAGGCCTGACATTAAAAGAAATCAGTCACAGTCAATTAAAAATGAGGGGCAGATAGGTACCTCTTCATATCTAAACAGCCAGAGTAAGAGTACTCACACACAGTCCAGTGGCCTATGTAACAATTAATTGTAATTGCTAATTTTATTAATTGTGATTTGTTTATTTACACACATCAGTGACTTCTGGTATACTTTTTGATCTCCGTAACTTAAAAAAAATAAACATGCTTGTATTATAATTTAAGGACGTACTTCTAGAAAAGAGTAAAGCAGACGTATGCTCTAGTAAAGCTCAGACACAACATTGTGGAAGCTTGTTTCCGCCACTTTGCAAATTTTCTCTCACAATTCGGACTTTTCTCTCTCACAATTGCGAGTTTATTCTTTTTTCTTACAATTCCAAGTTTAGGTATAAACTTGTGAGTTATAAACTTGGAATTGTGGGGGGAAAAGTCAGAATTGTGAGGGATAAACTCACAATTAGGCTACCTTTTTTCCCCAATTCCAACTAGCAGCACATACTGTAATACCAGACAAATCTACTACTAAACTTACTAATGTGCTGTGCTGTTGTATTCCCTCCAAAATTATGTCACTTCATGCAGGATGATGTCATTAGGAAACTTTTTGTTGTTGTTGTTAAAGGGAAACCACAAAAGATAAACAATACAGAAAGATGCAAAAAACTAAAAAAAACTAAAGACCAATTCAATTTAAACATATTTTGAAAGGGGAAAAATGAAACACCAATGTTTCTTTAATACAATTGTCCAGTTTTTAAATTAAATATAGCACCTGAGCACGTTGCAAAATGGCTACACCTGCTCAAACCAAAGTAGCCTATATATATATATATAAAAAAAATGTGGAGTTTAATATTTAACCAGCACAAGAAGACATATCCAAAAGTCTGAGACTACAGTGTAAAAGCATCTTTCTGGTCATTGTGTAAAAAATATGTTATGTAGGCCTATAGCATACATTAACATGTAACTGTTACTGGAAAAGTACACCTTTCATGAAGTATGACACTACGCATTTTGTTAAGAAAACTAGATGGATATGTTTTATTCTGTAACAGTCACAGAGGCCGTTGCATCAGGCAGATTGTGTAGCTGATGTCCTTTGCTTCAGGAGCTGCTCTTTTCGAGTGTTCTGGTAGGTGGTCATGCACTCCTTAAACTTCTGAAGGGGATGGGGAAGGAGCCGAAGCCATACTGTCAGAAAAACGATAATTTAAAGATGTGTGTGTTATTATATTGATCGAAGAAAATGTATGTAAACAAACCGGTCGTATATCAGTAACTTATTCGTTTTTCTTTCACGCTCGCGTCAAAAAAAAAAAAAAAAACCTCTTAAAGGTGTAATATTTAAATAAACTTGCCTTTGCAGTTTGTGATGATATCAAGAGTTTACTTCAAAAAGGTTTCATAACTTGTCTAGCCGGGCACCTTTCATATCACGAACAGGAAATGTGTTACATTTGTAAAAGTCCGAGTCTATTCATCGACGTAGGTAAAATGACAGTACATGTAATTACAATCGTTATCCACTAGATGTCAATGTTATATCAGAAAATAGCAATGGACTGAATTGTTCACGAAATCAAGTCAAAATAGTTTTTCTACACGTTTCATGTATATTATTTATTGTTGTCTAAAAGGGATAGTTCACCCAAAAATGAAAATTCTGTCAACATTTACTCACCCTCAAGTTGTTCCAAACCTGTATGAATTTCTTCTGGTGAACATAAAAGACGAATATGGGTAAACAAGCAGTTAATGGACCCCATTGATTTCCATAGTAGGCTATGGGAATTATTTTGTCAATATCACTTCAATAAGAAATTCATACATGTTTCAAACAACTTGAGGGTGAGTAAATGATGACAGAATTTCCATTTTTGGGTGAACTAAATCCCTTTGTGTTAGGTTAACTTTCTGAACAAATGCTGGTCATTGAGCCAACGGTTTTGACCTTGTTGAAGTAGTTAAACATGGCACCAGCTTTGCACTTTGAAGACCAAGCAGCTTTTGATTTTAATCAGAGACATAGGATACAGGGTAAAGAAAGTTTTAAACAGAGCAGTTAAAAGAAAGACTTTATGTAAAAAAAAAATATATATATATATATATATATATATAAAATAAAGCTTCAGAGGAATTGAATAACATGGACAATCAAAAGCCACAGTTTTAATCAGATCAACATTGCACTCACATTATTGGCAGCTTTTTCACAGGTGTAAACATTTTGTGAATATATAACATTGTTATCACACTTATATTCTTTCTGTCCATCCATTCTTAAATTATTTATGAACTTCAAGAATTTGCATTAGGATTTTTGAATGCAAAGCGAAAACAAAAACTGGCTGCGTACAGTATCAAGCACAATGAGAGAAAACATGGAGATGTGCTTTCTTTGACTTTTAAATGGTGCAAGTTGATCAAGCAAAATCATTTTTACAAGTTACATGCAGAGCAAATGTAGATTTGGGAGATTTAAATAAAAAACAATGCATTTTAAACTACAAAATAATACAAAGAAGCATCACAGAATGGCTCCAAAATAATATTAATAACATGGATAATAATAATTGAATCACAATTATGTTCTACATTAACGTGCATTTTACAAAGGATGAACAGACAGTCTGCGGGTTAACAACGAATAAATCCTGCTTCGAATCTCTTTAGTTTTCAATGAGTAAATGATGGGATTCACACAGGGTGTGATGAGGGACGACAAAGACAAGCACACCGTTCTTACATTTGGGTTTATAATAGTTCCAGAAAATCCAATATTGAAGATAATTAAAATTGGAATGAAGAATAAGGTCACTAACACGAGGTGTTCAGTGCACGTGGCCAGCGCCTTATAACGGCTCTGATTATTTTTCATTCTAAATACAGCAATTAATATACCAATGTAGGTCAAGATAATAAAAGTCAAAGGTGCAACCACGAAGAGTATAGTTAAAGCAGTGGCAAAATTCCATTGGTGCGTCGTATCGCTGCAAGCGAGTCTTAAAACAGGAGCATAATCGCAAAAATAGCTGTTGACCTTAAGAGAGCCACAAAATGAGACGGTCGGGATGGATGAAGTGCCGTAGAGTACTGTAGTAAGACCAAAGAACCAAACTGCACCAATTATGTAAGCCATTCTAGTGTTTGTGTTTATAGACTCCTGTCTTAAAGGCAAGCAGATCGCAATGAATCTGTCATAAGAGAGAACACATATGGAAAACGACTCGAGGGATACAAAAGTATAGTAAGTGTACATTTGCACAAGGCACAGTTTGAATGGCACAAAATTGTCTAAAACAAGGTAAGTCTTTATCATGCCAGGCACAAGAGAAGTGCTGAGAACAAGATCAACCAAAGCCAGATTACCAACAGCCATGAACTTTGGGACATGCAGTCGGTGGTCATAGAAAATGATGATGATCAGAAAGACATTGCATTTAACTGTGATCACATAGAGCACAGTGAGGAACATGACATAGATGTTATTGTAAGGCAATGAACTCAAGGCAACAATGTAAAATCCTGCAGGCTGAATGAGGGAGTTGTTGGGGGCAGAATTGCTGGCATTCTGCATAGCCGTCCTTTCCTTTAACTTGACTGTAGCGTTCTTTGCTTTCAGAGGACGAGAAACCAGGCAGATTCCTGTGAGAAACAGTCATAAACAGCCTGTGCTTTACAATTCACCTCTAACATCTATGTTATTTGATGACAGAAGCCTTTATCAAATTCAGCAACAAGAATGAAAATATAAACATAACATGTTACAAGGATTGTCTTATTCATATACATACATGCAACAATGTTGTGATGGTTTGTAGTGAAGACCGCACTAATGTCTTCCCTGCAGTTTTTGCCGTAGCTTCACAGTTCTGGATCACTGTGAATCCTGAATGTTAACTTGGTAATCTTTTATGGGCAATATATTGTCAATTTGTCCTCCAGAGGTGTAATTAAACAGGAGAGATTCTCAGGTATCCAAATAGCCTTGAGAGAAAAGACATTCATTAGTGGTGTTTGCTTCACTAATGTGAGATTATGGTATAACTAATTGGCTTAAGTGTCACTAATTAGTCTGTTTTTGTGTTGTTGTTTTTTTGCAACAATAATGCACATTTCTCATGTGGGATAATGCAAAGATGGCATTGTGAAAATTATAACAAAACTTTACATTTAAAGGGAAGAGCTGTAAAAAAAAAATCTTTCTAAAGTAACTTTTTGATTTCATTTATACAATGAAATTAATAAACACATAAATAAACCTGTTCAATAAGTAAAAAAAAAAAAAAATCTTTCTGTTCATTAAAGAAACCTGAGAAAAACTATATCATGGTTTCAACAAAAATACTGAGCACCAAATCAGCATATTAGAGTGATTTCTGAAGGATCACGTGACACTATAGACTAAATAAATCTTTGCCATCACAGGAATAAATTACATTTTAAAATACATTAAAATAGAAAACAGTTCTGTCATGAAAACTCTCAGAGAGTTTGGCATGGTAATAGGTATGACAATGTTAATATGTTGAGAAAGCACGATATGCTGCTGCTGAAGCATACATGAACCACTCCCATAGCTGATATACAGGTGGAGCTGGGGAAGGTGGAGGGTTTCTGAAAGCGTGCTGCAAACTGCTACAGCACACAATAAGCAAGAATTAAAATGTTGAACAGCAAGCTCATTGACTACCAATACAGTGGGAACCAATCAGCTGTGCCCTATAGAGCATTCACGAGTTCACACTTACAAATAATTCGGATACAATAAACGGTATGCATATTTGGCGTGCTGTCCGAGGTGAGGGCTCCAGACCCAGAGTACTCCCCCATATTCCTGGCTGTGGAAGGAACAAGCCAAGAGTGAGGAGTCGGGGGGGGGGAGGGGTGTAGAGGAATGTAGGTGAGTTGACTGAGTGAATATATATATGCTACCTGCTGATAGGATTGACATGATGATTGTTGATGACAAGTTGATTGGATTGATTATTTGAACGTGCTCCTCCAGAACTTTGTTTAATGAAACATAATTTATGTGATTGCAAGCATATTGGGTTAAGGACTTGGGATAAGGTCGGAAGGCTGCGCCATAGAGTTTAATGACAGAACTTTGTATTTATTTTAAATTGTAATATTATTTCACAATATTACTAATTTTATTGTATTTTTTTATCAGATAAATGCAGCTTTGGTGAGTATATAAGATACTTATTTCGAATCATTTTGTAATATTGCTTTCAGTAACAAAGCACACAATGAAAGAAATAGAGAACAAAAACAGTCTTTAATGAAACAAACAAGGAAAACTCAGGAGATTGCAGGAGAATACATAACATAACCAAAAGGCCCCAGAAATTTCACAATGCATAAGTATTCAGACCCTCAACTCAGTACATAGTTGAAGCACCTTTGGCAGAGATTACAGCCTTCAGTCTTTCTGGATATAATGTGATAAGCTTTGCACACCTGGATTTGAGGGGTTTCTCACACTCTTCTTGGCAATTCCTCTTCAAATTCAGGTGTGATGACTGTCCGTGGACTGTCATTTTCAGACTTGCCACACAGTACATCACCATGCTTTACTGTTGGTATTGTACCTGTATATAATGGTATTGTTAGGGGTTAACAGTTTAGGACCCAAGGACCAGATGTTTCAAAGAAGACCCGGAGTCAGATTTATAAAAAAATTGAAGAAAAGTTTTACTGAAGATAGTTTGCAGTTTCATCAGCAGAAGTCAGCTTCAAGACTCACACAGGAGTTCGTAGGCCGCCCCACTTACAGTTACAAAGATCACAGCAGTTATACCATTTCCAAGGTCTAAGCTACGTCATTGCTTACAGGCTGAATGATTCTTACTGGCCAAGAAATTGATAAACATAGTAATTTTCCACACATATACAGATAGACAGAAGCATATCTCCATAGATTATGCCGCTGACACTCGGACCCTGAAGTTAGGCACGTCATGACCTTCCAGGTCGCAAATTTGGATTGCTGGGTGCCAGCATGTCTCGAACAACAACTCAGTCAATCTCCAACAATGCCAGTGGTTCCTTAACCTGTAAGCAAGAAGACTAACACACACACCCGGCACACATCTTTTCCAAGGTTGGATTTGGCCAGGCTCTAACTATAAACAGGAGTCTCGTCTCAAAACATCAAGATAACAAGTTCTTTCTCTCAGGATAGGACACTTTATCCTAAATGAAAACTACAGGCTTTAACTGACAAATAGTACCTTAAACTATAGACTTAAATGACCCCTATGTGTTTTAACATGTTGAAGATCTTTCTCAAACACAAAACCAGTCCCTATTTAATTTCTGGAAGCTGGGATAAATAGGCAAGCAATGTTACTGCATTCAGATATCAAATACTGACATTAATGAATACATGAAAAGAACATTTCAGTAATCACACTGGTAACTTCTATAACAAAGTAAAATCTTCAGAGAAGTCATTCAACTCATTTGATATTTAGAAGGAAAAGTATTGATTAATACCTTGATTATAATCACTCATTACATATACATTGAAGCAGCAGTGGATTCCAATCCACTCCCTTCAGTATACATATTTAACTTTAAAATATATCAAATATAAGACAATCCTCCATCCATCAGGAAATACCAGACATGAAAGTGATGGAGAAAGACTGAGAAAAAAAAGAGACTGCATGACGACACTTCGCTGAAGTATGAACACAACTTAAACAGCTTGATTGATTGAAAAGTCGTGAAACTTACTTTCTTTCAATCTATCTTTCTTTCTTTCTTTCTTTCTTTCTTTCTTTCTTTCTTTCTTTCTTTCTTTCTTTCTTTCAATAATTACATTTAAAGATATCAAGCTGTTGCTGTAATTTTTTGAGTAATTCAATCAAATTAAAATGAGACATCTGAAGGCACTGTTTCATTTGAGAATCTTATTGCTTCATGAACAAACATCCCAGTAGACATCTGTCTTAAACTGGAGAGTAAAATAAACATAATTTTCAGAGTCCTTTAACTCTTTATAATACATTTTAACTGCATAAAGACAACTTATAATTTGCTTTGAAAACACATGCTAATCAGAATTCATTTTAATCAAAACTACAAAAGGATTTGAGCTGGTCAGAGGATATTGGATTGATCAAATGTCTCAACTCGAGGTGAGTTAACTTTGAGTGGTCACAGCCTCTCCAGATAAGCGAATATTTCCAGTCTGCCATTGGTCAGACAAGAAGTTAACAGAATGACCATTGTTTGACTTTACAAATATTACAAAATGCAGTCAGAAAATATCCTTGCAAATGCTGCATCTGTGCCATACTGTATAAAGAAATGACAACCCAAAGGGAGAAATAAACAACAGACAAAATATAGACAACATTGACAAAGTGACTCATTCGCCTGTCTTATTAAAGCAAATCTGAGGCAAAAACAAATCAGGTCTAGCCTGTGTGAATGATTTTTGCCCTAATCAGCCCCAAGCTGCTCTCATCTCATGAGGGTAAGAGGTAATGACCTTAGCTGAAACACAATGTAAACATGTTTGTCCTCAGGGCGAGCTAATTGATCTCCCCAAACTCAAAAAGACATCTTAATGTTAAGAAAAAATAAATAAAAAAAAATAGAGACAAAGCCCCCGATTATTAACAAGATTTATTGAGTATACGTTTCCACAACAATGATGTACTAAAAACTAAACATTTTCACGTACAGACGACACCATTTTTGAAATGATGCTCATTCACACAGATCCGCATTTACACAGAGACGATAACGTTATACTTTTGGAAAACGTGCACTTTGAAACCCTTTTTCAAAAGTTTACATTTGCAGGCTCCCAAAACGCAGTTGTCGTGTAAATAAACAGTAAACAGTTAGGATCTGGAATTTAAGTCACCTTGCATCATTTGCATTTTCATCAGGTATAGATGAGTTTATCTCCTATTATGATTATTAAAATGCTTGAGTTGGCAGCACTGATGTATGGCGAGATAAAAACCAAAATATTGTACATGCCTGACAAATTTCTCAAAACATTTCATCGCCAATAATGCCAGAGCAACAGGTCTTAAATCATTTAGAGTCTTAGCAAAATGAAGTTTCATATGAAAGGCACATATTCAATAATTCAATTCAATTAAATTTTATGTATTTCAGAAATGTACAAATACAAATCACAGTTAGCTAAAAATGTATTAATTTAAACAATGTAATAATTTAAGGCAGAAACAATGAGCTCATTGAAGTAATGAATACCTGTCTGTTAACAGATGATTATGACATAGAAAATTTAGCATTGGTGCACGTTGATTCAGAGTTTGCATCATCTGAAGTCTTCGCAGGAGTTGGCGCCGTCTCTTCACAGGTATTGGTCATCTGAATTCTTCATAAAAGCCTGGATCCAAACTGGAACTGAAATACTCTCTAGTTACCTCAGGATGTACCTCAGAACATTAAGCAAGGATAATCATGTGCATTTAATTTTCATGTGCATATAATTTTATAAGGTTATGAGATGCATTATATGAATGTTTGAGTGTCTTTATTTAAACTGGGAGAGTGAGTCTTAGCCCCGAACATTATCAGGAAGGCTACTCAGTTAATCAATCAATTGCCAAAAGAAGAGGTATGTATACAGCAGACTTACCTCCGTTCGTTGACAGTTTAACAGCATCCCTCCACCACCCCTTCTCCTCACTTTTAGTCCTAACCACTCTTACAATAACCGGGTAGTTAAATGGTACCAGTGTACCATTTACAACAAATGGTACACTGGGTTTGGGCCAAATTCCGAGCTCGGAGCAGTCCCCCCGGACAACACGTCAAATACGCATAACCTTTACTCCACTTAATTACAAGTAAGTGTGAACTCGTGAAATGACAATAGGCCTATATTCAGATTATGTGTGCTTGTGTATGACCTTAAAGCCTTTTTTCTATTAGGTTGTCTTGCACTCAAAAATGGTTGGATGGAGTTAAAGTGGTGTCAAATAGTTCCAAGTTGTAAGAACTAAATAAAGTATATATCACTTTTGATTTGAAACTAACTAACTATCTGCAATGGTTTGGGGGGATGGTGTTATTTTATGCAACACCCCTAGTCTTTCTGAGAACTCTCTGGGGTTTATATTAACCACAGAGGAGACTTTTTACAGTACAGTTGAACACCATACTGGGGCGTTAGGTCCCAGTCAGATCACAGGATGACCACCCACTGCTGGCCTTACTAACACCTATTCCAGTAGCCACCTAGTTTTCCCAGGAGGTCTCCCATCCAGATACTGACCAGGATCAAACCTGCTTAGCTTTAATGGATGTTCAGGTTGATAGCTGCTGGCTTGTGCTTGTGTGTCTCCTTAAGCGTATCTTATACACATACATCTGGCCTGTAGCTTTCAAACCAGCAAGACTCTATTTTACATGTTCATTGGCATTTAGTTGCTCATCTGAACTATTTGTTGCACAAAGGAACATCTTATAATGAAGAATGGACGATGGGTCATTAAATTATCATTAGAAAGATAATGCACACAGTTGCAAATGAAATACACAGACTGCAGCATACCGGTACTCATCTTCGCACCAATAAAATGTGAAACACTTTGTTTTCCTACCAAATTATATGTAATATCTAATTAATTTAACTTGCAGTGGAATGTTTTCCTCAACGTCTCGATATTTTGGGGCATGAGTTCCCAAACAGGATGCATGATGGGATATGCTTAGCTTTGAAACCCGTTCCGAAGTGGAATAGTGTGGGTTTAGTGTGCGTTCAGGGCACTGCTCTTTAGCATTTTTAAGACATGGGACAGTCTTGTGCACTTCCTTTTGCCCTACATCCAATGGCCCTACAGGAGAAGGATTGAACACCTCTGGTCTAGTTAGTCACTGGCTTGTCTGGTTAGTTAGCTGGTGAAACATCTTGGATTAGCAGCAAATCGGCTACCAGCTGGTCCTACCTGTTGAAGGCTGTCAGATATTTTTCCCCCTTCATGAAACTAGTCAGCCAGCAAATGATCAGCTTAGACCTTCCCTTACGAAAAAGAAGTATACTTCAAGTTCATTTTATGAAGTATACTTAAGTGTTGTTCAAGTATATTTTTAAGTATACTTTATGTAGTAAGTATACTAATATCAATGTGTACTTGTAGTAAACTTGTAAGTGTACTATTTCAATAATGCTTGGGACTAAATTGGCCCACTTTTTTAAAAAAACGAGACCGATTTAAACATATTTTGAAAGGGGAAAAATGAAACACCAATGTTTCTTTAATACAATTGTCCAGTTTTTAAATTAAATATAGCACCTGAGCACATTGCAAAATGGCTACACCTGCTCAAACCAAAGTAGCCTATATATATTAAAAAATTGTGGAGTTTAATATTTAACCAGCACAAGAAGACATATCCAAAAGTCTGAGACTACAGTGTAAAAGCATCTTTCTGGTCATTGTGTAATAAATATGTTATGTAGGCCTATAGCATACATTAACATGTAACTGTTACTGGAAAAGTACACCTTTCATGAAGTATGACACTACGCATTTTGTTAAGAAAACTAGATGGATATGTTTTATTCTGTAACAGTCACAGAGGCCGTTGCATCAGGCAGATTGTGTAGCTGATGTCCTTTGCTTCAGGAGCTGCTCTTTTCGAGTGTTCTGGTAGGTGGTCATGCACTCCTTAAACTTCTGAACCTCAGTCTGACACTTCCTCCAGTCCTGATGCTCAGCCATACAGTCCTGCAGAGCGTAATGCAGCTCAGCACAGCCTGTCCTGGAGATCATCCCATCCACTGGATCATCCTCATCCTCATCCTCACTCCTGCTCCGGTTGTGAGGGGATGGGGAAGGAGCCGAAGCCATAGGCTACTGTCAGAAAAACGATAATTTAAAGATGTGTGTGTGTTATTATATCGATCGAAGAAACTGTATGTAAACAAACCGGTCGTATGTCAGTACCTTATTCGTTATTCGCTCGCGTCTAGAAAAAAAAAAAAAAAACTCTTAAAGGTGTAATATTTAAATAAACTTGCCTTTGCAGTTTGTGATGATATCAAGAGTTTACTTCAAAAAGGTTTCATAACTTGTCTAGCCGGGCACATTTCATATCACGAACAGGAAATGTGTTACATTTGTAAAAGTCCGAGTCTATTCATCGACGTAGGTAAAATGACAGTACATGTAATTACAATCGTTATCCACTAGATGTCAATGTTATATCAGAAAATAGCAATGGACTGAAGCGCTTGTTCACGAAATCAAGTCAAAATTGTTTTTCTACATATTTCATGCATATAATTTATTGTTGTCTTAAAGGGATAGTTCACCCAAATATGAAAATTCTGTCAATATTTACTCACCCTCAAGTTGTTCCAAACCTGTATGAATTTCTTCTGCTGAACATAAAAGAAGAATATGGGTAAACAAACTGTTGATGGGCGGTTGGACCCCACTGACACACACTTAAATTCTTTCTGTCCATCCATTCTTAAATTATTTTTGAACTTCAAGAATTTGCATTATTTAAAGGATTTTTGAATGCAAAGCGCAAACAAAAACTGGCTGCGTACAGTATCAAGCACAATGAGAGAAAACATGGAGATGTGCTTTCTTTGACTTTTAAATGGTGCAAGTTGATCAAGCAAAATCATTTTTACAAGTTACATGCAGAGCAAATGTAGATTTGGGAGATTTAAATAAAAAACAATGCATTTTAAACTACAAAATAATACAAAGAAGCATCACAGAATGGCTCCAAAATAATATTAATAACATGGAAATTATCAGTTGAATCACAATTATGTTCTACATTAACGTGCATTTTACAAAGGATGAACAGACAGTCTGCGGGTTAACAACGAATAAATCCTGCTTCGAATCTCTTTAGTTTTCAATGAGTAAATGATGGGATTCACACAGGGTGTGATGAGGGACGACAAAGACAAGCACACCGTTCTTACATTTGGGTTTATAATAGTTCCAGAAAATCCAATATTGAAGATAATTAAAATTGGAATGAAGAATAAGGCCACTAACACGAGGTGTTCAGTGCACGTGGCCAGCGCCTTATAACGGCTCTGATTATTTTTCATTCTAAATACAGCAATTAATATACCAGTGTAGGTCAAGAAAATAAAAGTCAAAGGTGCAACCATGAAGAGTATAGTTAAAGCAGTGGCAAAATTCCATTGGTGCGTCGTATCGCTGCAAGCGAGTCTTAAAACAGGAGTATAATCGCAAAAATAGCTGTTGACCTTAAGAGAGCCACAAAATGAGAGGGGCAGGATGGATGAAGTGCCGTAGAGTACTGTAGTAAGACCAAAGAACCAAACTGCACCAATTATGTAAGCCATTCTAGTGTTTGTGTTTATAGACTCCTGTCTTAAAGGCAAGCAGATCGCAATGAATCTGTCATAAGAGAGAACACATATGGAAAACGACTCGAGGAATACAAAAGTATAGTAAATGTACATTTGCACAAGGCACAGTTTGAATGGCACAAAATTGTCTAAAACAAGGTAAGTCTTTATCATGCCAGGCACAAGAGAAGTGCTGAGAACAAGATCAACCAAAGCCAGATTACCAACAGCCATGAACTTTGGGACATGCAGTCGGTGGTCATAGAAAATGATGATGATCAGAAAGACATTGCATTTAACTGTGATCACATAGAGCACAGTGAGGAACATGACATAGATGTTATTGTAAGGCAATGAACTCAAGGCAACAATGTAAAATCCTGCAGGCTGAATGAGGGAGTTGTTGGGGGGAGAATTGCTGGCATTCTGCATGGCCGTCCTTCCTTTAACTTGACTGTAGCGTTCTTTGCTTTCAGAGGACGAGAAACCAGGCAGATTCCTGTGAGAAACAGTCATAAACAGCCTGTGCTTTACAATTCACCTCTAACATCTATGTTATTTGATGACAGAAGCCTTTATCAAATTCAGCAACAAGAATGAAAATATAAACATAACATGTTACAAGGATTGTGTTATTCATATACATACATGCAACAATGTTGTGATGGTTTGTAGATAGTGCAGACCGCACTAATGTCTTCCCTGCAGTTTTTGCTGTAGCTTCACAGTTCTGGATCACTGTGAATCCTGAATGGTAATCTTTTATGGGCAATATATTGTCAATTTGTCCTCCAGAGGTGTCATTAAACAGGAGAGATTCTCAGGTATCTAAATAGCCTTGAGAGAAAAGACATTCATTAGTGGTGTTTGCTTCACTAATGTGAGATTATGGTATAACTAATTGGCTTAAGTGTCACTAATTAGTCTGTTTTTGTGGGGGGGGGGGGGGGGGGGTTGTTTTGTTTTTGCAACAATAATGCACATTTCTCATGTGGGATAATGCAAAGACGGCATTTTAGAAAATTGTGAAAATTATAACAAACCTTTACATTTAAAGGGATAAGCTGTAAAAAAAATCTTTCTAAAGTAACTTTTTGATTTCATTTATACAATGAAATTAATAAACAAATAAATAAACCTGTTCAATAAGTTTTTTTTTTTTAAAATCTTTCTGTTCATTAAAGAAACCTGAGAAAAACTATATCATGGTTTCAACAAAAATACTGAGCACCAAATCAGCATATTAGAGTGATTTCTGAAGGATCACGTGACACTATAGACTAAATTAATTTTTGCCATCACAGGAATAAATTACATTTTAAAATACATTAAAATAGAAAACAGTTCTGTCATGAAAACTCTCAGAGAGTTTGGCATGGTAATAGGTATGACAATGTTAATATGTTGAGAAAGCACAATATGCTGCTGCTGTACAAGCATACATGAACCACTCCCTATGATATACAGGTGGAGCTGGGGAAGGTGGAGGGTTTCTGAAAGCGTGCTGCAAACTGCTACAGCACACAATAAGCAAGAATTCAAATGTTGAACAGCAAGCTCATTGACTACCAATACAGTGGGAACCAATCAGCTGTGCCCTATAGAGCATTCACGAGTTCACACTTACAAATAATTCGGATACAATAAACGGTATGCATATTTGGCGTGCTGTCCGAGGTGAGGGCTCCAGACCCAGAGTACTTCCCCCATATTCCTGGCTGTGGAAGGAACAAGCCAAGAGTGAGGAGTCGGGGGGGGAGGGGTGTAGAGGAATGTAGGTGAGTCGACTGAGTGAATATATATATGCTACCTGCTGATAGGATTGACATGATGATTGTTGATGACAAGTTGATTGGATTGATTATTTGAACGTGCTCCTCCAGAACTTTGTTTAATGAAAATGAAAGCTTTAGCATAAAGTTCTGCCGGGAAGACTTAATTGGATAGATGAAAGGTAAAGTGACGTAACATTACAATCACATATAACACTCATGCATAAAAGATGTTGGAGTTCGCAGATGCTGACGCTCCTATTCACCACCATCCTCCCCACCACCTCCAAGTCGAATCCTTCCCTCCATCCTCCCCATCACCACCACCAGGATGGTCCCTTCCATACCTCACGGGGGTCGGCTGCGCCCCTGCCTTGATCTTCAGGCAGGATATGCAGAGTCCGGACCCTCAGATTGCGAGCTACGGACGGGGCCTACGCCAAAGAACTTTATTGCTTACTGGGTTGTTAATAAATGGATAACTGTCATAGTATTTATTCTCCCGAGTCTTTCTGGTAGAACATCATTTATGTGATTGCAAGCATATTGGGTTAAGGACTTGGGATAAGGTCGGAAGGCTGCGCCATAGAGTTTCATGACAGAACTTGGTATTTGTTTTAAATTGTAATATTATTTCACAATATTACTAATTTTATTGTATTTTTTTATCAGATAAATGCAGCTTTGGTGAGTATATAAGATACTTATTTCAAATCATTTTGTAATATTGCTTTCAGTAACAAAGCACACAATGAAAGAAATAGAGAACAAAAACAGTCTTTAATGAAACAAACAAGGAAAACCAAAACTCTATCCATCCAAACGTCAAGTGAATCTTTCCAAAGTTTGCAAAAAAAATAAATAATAATAATACAAACAAACAAATGTGAATTAGGTGCGTTTCAGTCAAGTTGTTAGAGCTGTTGATGGTGGTATCGGTAACCAACAGTAAATAAAACACAGTCTTGTGTTTAATTTTCGCCACGTCAGAATTAATTCGGCAAATTTGTTTCCTTCTCCCATTATTCGCATTAACTCTTTTTCGCACAAATCAAAAACCACGTCAAGTGATACTTTTTTCCTAAATTTGGTGTTACCGTCACTCGTTTCTGATGCAATACTTCAAAATGTGCATAAAAACAGGGTGATGGAAATAAATGACAATAAAACGGAACATACACGCTTTGCCTTGCAAAAAAAAAGTAAATAATAATAATTCAATCAACACAGGCCCCAGAAATTTCACAATGCGTAAGTATTCAGACCCTCAACTCAGTACATAGTTGAAGCACCTTTGGCAGAGATTACAGCCTTCAGTCTTTCTGGATATAATGTGATAAGCTTTGCACACCTGGATTTGAGGGGTTTCTCACACTCTTCTTGGCAATTCCTCTTCAAATTCAGGTGTGATGACTGTCCGTGGACTGTCATTTTCAGACTTGCCACACAGTACATCACCATGCTTTACTGTTGGTATTGTACCTGTATATAATGGTATACATATTTAACTTTAAAATATATCAAATATAAGACAATCCTCCATCCATCAGGAAATACCAGACATGAAAGTGATGGAAAAAAAGAGACTGCATGATCCGCCTGGCGGCACTTCGCTGAAGTATGAACACAACTTAAACAGCTTGATTGAAAAGTCGTGAAACTTACTTTTTTTCAATCTATCTTTCTTTCTTTCTTTCTTTCTTTCTTTCTTTCTTTCTTTCTTTCTTTCTTTCTTTCTTTCTTTCTTTCTTTCTTTCTTTCTTTCTTTCAATAATTACATTTAAAGATATCAAGCTGTTGCTGTAATTTTCTGAGTAGTTCTACCAGAAAGACTCGGGAGAATTATTTCAACAAATCGTACATTTATTGACAGCTCAGCAAGCTGATAATATACAAAGTCATTTGGCATAGGCCCCGCCCGTAGTGCATAATCCGAGGGTATCGGATCTGCAATTCCTGCCTGATGACGAAAGCAGGGGGCGCAGCCGACCCCCCCGGGAGGTATGGACAGGACCATCCTGGTGGTGGTGGTGGGGAGGATGGGGGTAATCGTCGCTTCAGTATCTGCGAACTCAAACATGTGTAAGTACCGAGCTTTATACAGTGAGCATAAGAATATGATTGGATAGAAGTGAAGGCAATAGGTGACGTAGTAATTGAGTCTTCCCGGCAGAACTTATGCTAAAGCTTTCATTTCAATCAAATTAAAATGAGACATCTGAAGGCACTGTTTCATTTGAGAATCTTATTGCTTCATGAACAAACATCCCAGTAGACATCTGTCTTAAATTGGAGAGTAAAATAAACTTAATTTTCAGAGTCCTTTATCTCTTTATAATACATTTTAACTGCATAAAGACAACTTATAATTTGCTTTGAAAACACATGCTAATCAGAATTAAATTTTAATCAAAACTTCCACTACAAAGGATTTGAGCTGGTCAGAGGTTATTGGATTGATCAAATGTCTTAACTCGAGGTGAGTTAACTTTAAGTGGTCACAGCCTCTCCAGATAAGCGAATATTTCCAGTCTGCCATTGGTCAGACAAGAAGTTAACAGAATGACCATTGTTTGACTTTACAAATATTACAAAATGCAGTCAGAAAATATCCTTGCAAATGCTGCATCTGTGCCATACTGTATAAAGAAATGACAACCCAAAGGGAGAAATAAACACTCATAAACAACCTAATGACTCCCAAACACCCTAATTGTCTCTAAATATAGACAACATTGACAAAGTGACTCATTCGCCTGTCTTATTAAAGCAAATCTGAGGCAAAAACAAATCAGGTCTAGTCTGTGTGAATGATTTCTGCCCTAATTAGCCCCAAGCTGCTCTCATCTCATGAGGGTAAGAGGTAATGACCTTAGCTGAGACACAATGTAAACATGTTTGTCCTCAGAGCGAGCTAATTGATCTCCCCAAACTCAAAAAGACATCTTAATGTTAATTAAAAAAAATGTTTTATATAATAGAGACAAAGCCCCCGATTATTAACAAGATTTATTGAGTGTACGTTTCCACAACAACGATGTACTAAAAACTAAAAAATTTCACGTACAGACGACACCATTTTTGAAATGATGCTCATTCACACAGATCCGCATTTACACAGAGACGATAACGTTATACTTTTGGAAAACTTGCACTTTGAAACCCTTTTTCAAAAGTTTACATTTGCAGGCTCCCAAAACGCAGTTGTCGTGTAAATAAACAGTAAACAGTTAGGATCTGGAATTTAAGTCACCTTGCATCATTTGCATTTTCATCAGGTATAGATGAGTTTATCTCCTATTATGATTATTAAAATGCTTGAGTTGGCAGCACTGATGTATGGCGAGATAAAACCAAAATATTATATGCCTGACAAATTTCTCAAAACATTTCATCGCCAATAATGCCAGAGCAACAGATCTTAAATCATTTAGAGTCTTAGCAAAATGAAGTTTCATATGAAAGGCACAAATTTAATAATTCAATTAAATTAAATTTTATGTATTTCAGAAATGTACAAATACAAATCACAGTTAGCTAAAAATGTATTAATTTAAACAATGTAATAATTTAAGGCAGAAACAATGAGCTCATTGAAGTAATGAATACCTGTCTGCTAACAGATGATTATAACATAGAAAACTGTAGCATTGGTGCACGTTGATTCAGAGTTTGCATCATATGAAGTCTTCGCAGGAGTTTACAACAAATGGTACACTGGGTTTGGGCCAAATTCCGAGCTCGGAGCAGTCCCCCCGGACAACACGTCAAATACGCATAACCTTTACTCCACTTAATTACAAGTAAGTGTGAACTCGTGAAATGACAATAGGCCTATATTCAGATTATGTGTGCTTGTGTATGACCTTAAAGCCTTTTTTCTATTAGGTTGTCTTGCACTCAAAAAATAGATGGTTGGATTTAGTTAAAGAAGTGGTGTCAAGAAGTTCCAAGTTGTAAGAACTAAATAAAGTATATATCACTTTTGATTTGAAACTAACTAACTATCTGCAATGGTTTGGGGGGATGGTGTTATTTTATGCAACACCCCTAGTCTTTCTGAGAACTCTCTGGGGTTTATATTAACCACAGAGGAGACTTTTTACAGTACAGTTGAACACCATACTGGGGCGTTAGGTCCCAGTCAGATCACAGGATGACCACCCACTGCTGGCCTTACTAACACCTATTCCAGTAGCCACCTAGTTTTCCCAGGAGGTCTCCCATCCAGATACTGACCAGGATCAAACCTGCTTAGCTTTAATGGATGTTCAGGTTGATAGCTGCTGGCTTGTGCTTGTGTGTCTCCTTAAGCGTATCTTATACACATACATCTGGCCTGTAGCTTTCAAACCAGCAAGACTCTATTTTACATGTTCATTGGCATTTAGTTGCTCATCTGAATTATTTGTTGCACAAAGGAACATCTTATAATGAAGAATGGACGATGGGTCATTAAATTATCATTAGAAAGATAATGCACACAGTTGCAAATGTTGTACAAAATACACAGACTGCAGCATACCAGTACTCATCTTTGCACCAATAAAATGTGAAACACTTTGTTTTCCTACCAAATTATATGTAATATCTAATTTAACTTGCAGTGGAATGTTTTCCTCAACGTCTCGATATTTTGGGGCATGAGTTCCCAAACAGGATGCATGATGGGATATGCTTAGCTTTGAAACCCGTTCCGAAGTGGAATAGTGTGGGTTTAGTGTGCGTTCAGGGCACTGCTCTTTAGCATTTTTAAGACATGGGACAGTCTTGTGCACTTCCTTTTGATTACTTCAGGTGTGTTTAACTCTGCATGACAATGGCCCTACAGGAGAAGGATTGAACACCTCTGGTCTAGTTAGTCACTGGCTTGTCTGGTTAGTTAGCTGGTGAAACATCTTGGATTAGCAGCAAATCGGCTACCAGCTGGTCCTACCTGTTGAAGGCTGTCAAATATTTTTCCCCCTTCATGAAACTAGTCAGCCAGCAAATGATCAGCTTAGACCTTCCCTTACAAAAAAGAAGTATACTTCAAGTTCATTTTATGAAGTATACTTAAGTATTGTTCAAGTATATTTTTAAGTATACTTTTTATGTAAGTATACTAATATCAATGTGTACTTGTAGTAAACTTGTAAGTGTACTATTTCAATAATGCTTGGGACTAAATTGGCCCACTTTTAGTATATAAAAGTATACGTTTAAGTGTACTATAAGTGTAAGAGTAGTACACTTTAAGTACATAACTAGGTTTCTCATTAATGCATCTGTACTACATGTGAACTTATAAGTATACTAGTAGTTTACTATTTTAATACAAGTGTTACATTTTTTAGTTTATGAAAGTACACACTGAATGTCAGTAAACTGGTTTACACTGCAAGTATACTTGTAAGTTTTCCTTAAGTGAACATAACATTATACTTATAGTTTACTATTTATATATAATTTTTGCACTTGCAGTATACTACTATGTTCAAATGTTTTTTGTTTTTTTTTGTACTTGAAAAATACCTTTAACTGTACTTTAACTAAATTTAAAAACAACACTTAAATGTTGGTAAGTTTCATAAAGAAAGGCAACATTTTAAACAAAAAAGTTGAGAAAATCACAAACCTGGTGCAATCTTTGCACTTTGATTACCAAGCAGCTTTTGATAATCATAAGAGACATGGTAGACAATAGATACAGGGAAAGAACATTACTGTATTAAAAATAAAGACTTGGTTTTATACAGTGAGGAAAATAAGTATTTGAACACCCTGCTATTTTGCTAGTTCTCCCACTTAGAAATCATGGAGGGGTCTGAAATTGTCATCGTACAGTAGGTGCATGTCCACTGTGAGAGACATAATCTAAAAAAATGTTTCCAGAAATCACAATGTATGATTTTTTCACTATTTATTTGTATGATACAGCTGCAAATAAGTATTTGAACACCTGAGAAAATCAATGTTAATATTTGGTACAGTAGCCTTTGTTTGCAATTACAGAGGTCAAACGTTTCCTGTAGTTTTTCACCAGGTTTGCACACACTGCAGGAGGGATTTTGGCCCACTCCTCCACACAGATCTTCTCTAGATCAGTCAGGTTTCTGGGCTGTCGCTGAGAACCACAGAGTTTGAGCTCCCTCCAAAGATTCTCTATTGGGTTTAGGTCTGGAGACTGGCTAGGCCACACCAGAACCTTGATATGCTTCTTACAGAGCCACTCCTTGGTTATCCTGGCTGTGTGCTTCGGGTCATTGTCATGTTGGAAGACCCAGCCTCGACCCATCTTCAATGCTCTAACTGAGGGAAGGAGGTTGTTCCCCAAAATCTCGCAATACATACAGTGCAGTCGCCCTGTCCCATGTGCAGAAAAACACCCCCAAAGCATGATGCTACCACCCCCATGCTTCACAGTAGGGATGATGTTCTTGGGATGGTACTCATCATTCTTCTTCCTCCAAACACGTTTAGTGGAATTATGACCAAAAAGTTCTATTTTGGTCTCATCTGACGACATGACTTTCTCCCATGACTCCTCTGGATCATCCAAATGGTCATTGGCAAACTTAAGATGGGCCTTGACATGTGCTGGTTTAAGCAGGGGAACCTTCCGTGCCATGCATGATTTCAAACCATGACGTCTTAGTGTATTACCAACAGTAACCTTGGAAACGGTTGTCCCAGCTCTTTTCAGGTCATTGACCAGCTCCTCCCGTGTAGTTCTGGGCTGATTTCTCACCTTTCTTAGGATCATTGAGGTGCATCTAATTTAGGATAATAAATGGAGTGGAGGTGGACATTTTAAAGGCAGACTAACAGGTCTTTGAGGGTCAGAATTCTAGCTGATAGACAGGTGTTCAAATACTTATTTGCAGCTGTATCATACAAATAAATAGTTAAAAAATCATATATTGTGATTTCTGCATTTTTTTTTTTAGATTATGTCTCTCACAGTGGACATGCACCTACGATGACAATTTCAGACCCCTCCATGATTTCCAAGTGGGAGAACTTGCAAAATAGCAGGGTGTTCAAATACTTATTTTCCTCACTGTATATGTGGTGATAAATAATTTAGAGGCTCTTTCCCAGGTGTGAACATTTTACAGAGATGTTGCACAATGAAAGAATACATGGAGTGGTTCTTTATGATAAAATTAAAGTATGCTAGTTCTTACAAGATAACTGCAGAGCATTGAGTAGTGTTGCTTTCGTCAACGAAAATGATGACGAAATATTGTCGTCAACGAACCGTTATCACCTGACGAAAACGAGACGAGACTAGACGTAAATGCATGGTCATGTGACGATGACTAAAATACATGTATAATGCAATATCGTTGACGAATAAAAACGAGACTAAATGTGGTTTAAAAAAAATAAAAAACTATGCTAAAATGTCTCTTCATTTTCGTTGACCAAAACGAGACGAGACGAAATGTTATAACGTCACGACGAATGAGAGAGTTGTGCGTGAACCCATAGTTTTGTCGGCTTTAAATTCTGGATTGCGATCTGGTCACCCGATTATCAGCGAATTTAACAATATATTACTCCATTAGTTATTCTATTAAAATGTCTCATTGATATATTTGACACATTCATAATCATTACTTTTGCCGGTTCTTTGTGACAGCTGCATGTTATTGGCAGCGTCTCTGTTTACATGAACACGTCACCGCATCAGCGCCAGAACATGGAGATTTTATTTTAGAGAATAATCGCACAACCTATTCGATATCCTATAATTAAATAAACTAATCGAATATCCAAAAATCGTGACTCATCCCTGCATGGAATCTCTTGTTTCTTTTCCCAAATCTTCACTCACGTCACGTCTCACCCATTTTCTAAAGGTAGCCTATTATAAACGTTTCTTGGTTCGCTAGGCCTATTATATTCGTATTCTTTACTGTGGTAAAGTAGAAAAACGCTGTAGGACAGATAGCCTACATTTGTACTTGCATGTCAAATTCTTTTTAACAGAACTTGCTTCTTGTTATATTAGACATAGGGTGCGTCAAGTTTAGTTGTAAGCGCGTTTCACACGCGCGGGTGATTTTTAGTTTCACTTTCTCTGGCAGCGCAATCTCAAACATAGCCTAAATATTTCGCCCTTGTGGAGGATAAAATTCGCTCTTCAAACCAATTTACATCAAGTAGAAAACACAAAGATATCATAAAGAGATCGATGGAGATCGATATCTTCGTGTTTTCCTGCCTGTGTCCCACATGCCTCTCAAAGCGCAGAGTGTATATCACGCGTCTTTGTGTGGAAATATAAAACGAGTTTTTTTTTTAAATAACCCCCCAACCACCGCCGGTAGTTGGTCCATTACCGCGGTGGTAAAAAAAACCTGCCACCGTCACAGCCCTAAATATAGGCCTACTAAATAGCCTAATAAGATAGCCTTGTTTGAAATTCTATATTGACTGGGTTAAATAGAATCACATTACTAAAAAGAGACTAAAATACAATTTTCATTGACTAAAACTAGATTAAAATGTCATCAGTTTTTGTCGACTAAAACTAGACTAAAATATCATCAGTTTTCGTTGACTAAAACTAGACTAAAATGTCATCAGTTTTCGTTGACTAAAACTAGACTAAAATGTCATCAGTTTTCGTCGACTAAAACTTGACTAGACTAAAAAGAGTATGAATGTGACTAAAAGTAATAAAAACTAAAATGACAGCCTGACACAAAGACTAGACTAAAACTAAAATTAAAACAGGCTGCCAAAAACAACACTAGCATTGAGGAATTGGAGATTTAAGTTTTATAGAAAAACAATGCATTTTAATATGAACACAAAATAATACCAAAAGCATCACAGATATCCTCCAATATAACATTATAAATAATCTCAGCACTTTGCACTTGAGCCGCAATTATGTTCTATACATTAATGTGCATTTTTAAGAGGATGAACAGACAGTCTGCGGGTTAACAAAGAATGAATCCTGCTTCTAATCTCTTTAGTTTTCAATGAGTAAAGGATGGGATTCACGCAGGGTGTGATGAGGGATGACAAAGACAAGCACACCAGAACAGCATTGGAGTTCCAAAAAACTCCAAAAAATTTAAGATTGAAGATAACTAAAATTGGAATGAAGAATAAGGTCACTAACACGAGGTGTTCGATGCATGTGTACAGCGCCTTATAACGACTCTGATTATTTTTCATTCTGAATACAGCGATCAATATACTCATGTAAGTCAAGAAAATAAAAGTCAAAGGTACAACTATGAAGAGTATACCTAAAGAAGTGCCCAAATTCCACTGGTGCATCATATCGTTGCAAGCAAGTTCTAAAACAGGAGCATAATCACTAAAATAGCTGTCGACATTAAGAGAGCCACAAAATGAGAGGGGCAGGATGGATATAGTAACAAAGATTATTACAACAACACAAAATAACCAAATTGCACCAATTATGTAAGCCATTCTGGTGTTTGTGTTTATAGACTCCTGTCTTAAAGGCAAGCAGATCGCAATGAATCTGTCATAAGAGAGAACACATATGGAAAACGACTCGAGGGATACAAAAGTATAGTAAGTGAACATTTGCACAAGGTACAATTTAAATGGCACAAAATTGTCTCGAAAAAGATGAGTCTTTATCATGCCAGGCACAAGAGAAGTGCTGAGAACAAGATCAACCAAAGCCAGATTACCAACAGCCATGAACTTTGGGACATGCAGTCGGTGGTCATAGAAAATGATGATGATCAGAAAGACATTGCATACGACAGTGATTAAATAGAGCACAGTGAGGAAAATTACATGAATTTCCTTGTACGGCATTGAAATCATGCCAACAATGTAAAATCCTGCAGGCTGAATGAGGGAGTTGTTGGGGGCAGAATTGCCGTTCTGCATAGCCGTCCTTCCTTTACGACCAAGTTTCCTTGCAGCGCGCTTTGCTTTCAGTGGACGAGAAACCAGATTCCTATGAGAAACAGTCACACAACAGCCTGTGCTTTATACAAATCACCTTTAACATCTGTATTATTTGATGGCAAAAGTCATTAAAACATTCAACCAGAAATCAACAATGAAAATGTTACATTGTCTTAATAATACATGAAAAGGTGTTGTGGTGGTTTGTGGACAACACGTTTTTGCCTCTGCTTCACAGTTCGGGATCCTTAATGAAACTTGAGAACATTTATGGGGAATATATTGTCAAATTTGTCCTCCAGAGGTGTCATTAAACAGGAAAGAACCTCCAGTATCAACTAGTCTTGAGAGAAAAGACATTCATTAGTGGTTTTTGCTTCACTAATGTGAGATTATTGATGGTGTGACTAATTGCCTTAAGCGCCACTAATTAGTCTGTTTGTTTTTGTGTTCATTTTTGTAACAACAATATAATCTCCCAGAGGGATAATATGAAGACAGCATTACAAACTCCATAACACTCAAAGTGGGAAAATCATATAACAAAAACCTTAAAGGTAACACTTTATTTTAGGGTCAAATTCTCACTATTAGTTGCTTATTAGCATCAGAATCAGAAAGAGCTTTATTGCCAGGTATGTTTATACATGTGACAGAAGCTTCAGCACAAACAGAATGACAGTGACATAACAGACAATAAAAAGAATGAAAATAAGTAAATAGGAAATAAAAATATACAAAAAATATTTTTCAAAATACACACTATACAAAAATTGGCAATGGACGTTATATGTGTGTACAGGTATGTTATGTACAAATGCAAGGAAATGTAAATAAGTATGGCGTTTTAAATAAATAAATGTATAATAGTGTTGTGTAATGTACATCCTTATTGCCAAGTGGGGGCATTAAATATTCATGAGATGGATTGCCTGAGGGAAGAAACTGTTCCTATGCCTGGCCGTGGTGCTCAGTGCTCTGTTGCGCCGACCAGACGGCAAAAGTTCAAAGAGGAAGTGGCCTGTATGTGAGGGGTCCAGAATGATTTTGCCAGCCCTTCTACTCACTCTGGATGAGTACAGTTCTTGGAGAGTGGGGAGGGTTGTACCAGTGATTAGCTCAGCAGTCCGGACTATCCGCTGTAATCTTCTAAGGTCTGATTTGGTGAAACAGACAGATGTAGAAGTGCAGTAGAACTATATCAGCAGCTCCTGTGGCAGGTTTAATTTCCTCAGCTGGCAAAGGAAGTGCAGTCTCTGAGAGAAAAGAGAATGACTACAACTGCACTTTGAAGTGTGAACACAAGTTACACAGCTTGATTGATTGAGGTGTTAAAATGACATCAATCCTGAAACTTCTTTCTTCCTTTCTATTATAATTGCGTTTAGAGATATCAAGCTGTTGCTGTAATTTAAAATAAATGAAACTGAGATGCCTGAAGGCACCGAATCATTTGACAAGTATAACACTATGAAAAAAAACAACAACAAAAAAACAGTGTTGCTATATTAAAGTGCCCCTATTATGCTATTTTAAAGGCTTCTAATTTTGTTTGAGGTCTCCTACAACAGTTTTATATGCATCAAGGGTCAAAAAACACTTTCATTTTCAGTGATTATCAAACGACTCATTGGATGAATCAGTCTCTTTAAATCCCTCCCTTTTATCATCTTTAAATCCCTCTGCTCTGATTGGCCAGATGGCCCAGTCTGTGATTGGTCTACCGCTTACAGCACACATCGGAAACAAAACGCCCATTACCATTAACTTCAGCTCCGGAGGCTTCCTAAAGCTCAGCTATTGTACTCACAGTAAAGACCCTAACGATGACGTTGATTTTACCGTATCTATCCGAGTCCGATTGTGAAACATTGGATGAACTACTTATTCAAACCGAACCTCCATCGCAAGCACGACTTGAGCAGGATGTTTCTCAGTGATAAGCTGCTCGGTTTGAGGTACATTAGGAGATGTTTCAACTGTAATTTCTCACCATAAGCATTAACAAGTGTATGTCCAAACAAACATGTTTACATTTCTAATTTATTGCAGTGCACATGCGAGAACTGCATTAACTGTATCAATAACGGTGAATACGTTAGCCGAGCACTAACGTGAATGACTGATGTAACATTAAAGTTTGCAAAAAAAAAAAATCTTGCTCCATCCTTTATCTTTTCTCAAAGTAGTAAGAACGACAGACAATCTGCATTAGACACAGTTTTAGGCAGTAGTGGCCCACAGCTGATTTGCTTACACACTTACACAATATAAAACACAAACACCTAGTAGAAAATATAGGCTATACATCAATTATTATTCATACTTACAGGTTGATTCTGAGGAGCAAGTTGTTCCAAATAAACAGAGTACTAATCCATCTTTCAAGAGCAAGCATTTTGTGAATCCTGCGTTGAACTCCGAGAAGTAGTCAGTAAAATTAAGAGTTTGAAGGCGGGACAAGTTGTTCGCGGGAGGACAACGTACAACTAGCGGGCATTATGCAAATGTATTTTCTGGTGACGTAAAACCGGTTTATGTGGTTTTGAGTCGATTCCTTCTTTTGAGAGACAGTAACTTTATTTATCATGCACTTTCGAGTTTACATCTTTGCCGAACGTTTACATTCACAAACAGCTATATTACACACTGAAAGGGAATATTAAAAACAAAACAAAATAGGGGCACTTCAAAACACATCACCATATCTGTCTTAATTTGGAGTGCACTATTTAAAAAGTGCCATCCTCACCATCCTTATCGTTTTTGTCTTCATAACCCACATTTTAACTGCTTTAAACTTATAATTAGCTTTGATAACATATAATCTTCATTCATTTTAATCAAAGCTTCCACTCAAAGGATTTGGCCTGGCCAGAGGTTATTGGATTGAGCAAATCCAATTCAAGGTGTTTCAAGTGGTCACAGCCTCTCCAAAAGTATCATTTTCGTATATTAACCTGCACTGTACCGGCATTAAGTATCAATTATTCAATTTATGTACAGTATACCTTCATTCATTGTGTAGTATTTGGCTTCAAAGCACGACCTGTTTCGGAGCAGCTAAAGCCGTTTCTCATCACTCTGTGTGAAATACAGACTGAACGGCGGGTCAAAACAGTTAATGTCATACTTTTACGCTCAGGTGGAGTGAAGTTGTCATATTTTATACCACTCTGTGATCAAATTATAGGATAGCAAGCTTACTGAGACTTCATGTGATGAGGATTTTACTAAAAAGACCTATGGAATAGTGCACGTGAAATATTTTGTGGCTGTAAGGGTTTTTAAGCTGTTTTGCAAAATCTCATGTATAAATGTATTTGCCGGATTTGAAAATTAGATCATTGTGGGCTTATCGAATATGTGTCAGTTTTGGGAACTTAAAAGAAATAGAAAGTTCTAAATACTCATAAAAGCTAATTTGATTTGAGTTTACCGTATACTCAAACCATTAATTATTTTGAGCATTAGGTTTTACATAGTTTTACAAATTTAGAATAAAGCCAGAACACACACACACACACACACACACACACACACACACACACACACACACACACAATGTCTTTAAATAAAGACAACATTGACAAAGTGACTCATTTGTCTGTCTTAAAGCAATTCTGAGACAAAAACAAATCAGGTCTAGTCTGTGTGAATGATTTCTGCCCTAATTAGCCCCAAGCTTCTCTCATCTCATGAGGGTAAGAGGAAATTACTCTCAAAACTTAAATGAAAAAAGGTCACTGAGGTCGCCCTAAATTTGGTGTTTATTTGTTCATTAACAATTATCAATTTCAATAGAGATTATCTTACTATAAGGATTACTGAAATATTGAGAGTTGGCTGCAGTGATGTATGGCGAGATAAAATTCTGATGTGAATATTAATGAGATGTTGCATCAAATACATCATGTGTATCATCTTCTGCCACCTGGATTTTAGAAGCTTCAGGTAGACAGAAAACTGACAAGAGCCTGTCAAAACCTTCAAATATATTTTGTTTGAAAGCTGCTTTTGCCTCATGATTGCTGATGAAATAATTTTTTTGACAATTGCCATCCATTATGAAAGACAAACGCTTTATTTCATCATTTTCTGTGGGTTATGTAATGAGCCACCACAGTTTTCCAAGAGTCCCTTTACTCAAACTAGTCAACACATTAAGGATTTTAATGAGTCTTAATTAGAGCATTGGAGCAACAACCCTTTTTAAATAATGTGTCCATGACAGTATCTTGACAATTCCAAATGCATACACACCCCAATAATTAGTAAGTACCTGTTATGTATTTTACATACTCAAGGTGAAGAATAAGACGACACAGACACGAGTACCTAACGGAGATCATGCTAATAGTATAACTTTATATGACAAGTTTCTTTGGAGAAGTAGCAGATGGAAAAATCACATAAGAACAATTGCTATAATAGTTTTCCAAGAGTCCCTGAATGTTAACTCCGGAAAAGCTTTTACTGAAAATAGGTAGTTGCTTGGCCGGCACTATGCTAAGGTGTTCCTTGTGCAAAAAAGATAGTATAGAATGGTAATGGGTTGTCCTAGCACTATAAAGAGTTAGATGAGTTGGCACAAGACCAGAGCAGCACAAAACGGCTGGCCATTATAAGAGAAAATAGCCTATTCAAAGGGTTTCATTCTTTATCTCTTGCTCTTTTTCTTTTTTTTGCTGTGGTCGGCATAAATATTTGACTGTTTCCTCAATTTTAGAAAGTCAGTGAATTGGACAAAGTCATTTCAAATTTCACTCAGGCTTACAGGGGGAATGGACTCTGAGTCAGAGGCCTAATTCTTTACACACAGAGTGTGACTAACTCAAAGTTGCTGAGAGACTGGGGTCTGGAGTAGGTCATGTGAGATTAATAAATGTATGTGTGAAATTAAATCAGAGTGGGAAAGAAGATTCACCTTCTGAATATAACAGATGAATGATGCTGAGGCAGAATCTTTTTTTATCATCTAAGACTTGAACTGATGCCATCAGCACATATTAAAGGTGAACTAAGTAACTTTTTTACCTTAACCGAACAGCTTCGGAGTCATTGGAATAGTTATATGACTTTTTTGGGGTTGAATGGTGGTCGTCTCGCACCCCCCAAGCGCCTGTAAGCCGAAAAACCACCCTTGCAACTTTGGGCCGGCGTCAGGAAGTATCGCGTGATATCAGGTCTCGCGATGTAACGAATTGCTTTACGGCAAAAAAAATCTGCTAAAATTCTGTCATTATTGCGCTCCCTCACACTGTTCGAACCTGAATGAAGAAGACGTTTTAAAGAATGTCCCATCTGCTTTGATGTCGTTGATCTACTAGCCTCTGGTATCTGAGAGTCGCCAACGAGTTTTTCGACAGTGTTGTGAAATATCTATTCCGAAGCTGTAGGGGGAGCTCTAGAGAGAAACCTGTGAGCAAAAAGCGAGAATACAGCGAAGAAATTCCCGAAACTGCATAGCCCTGCTTTAAAGCAGAACTCGGCAACTCTAGCGAACTCTAGTCACTTCTTCTCTGATTTTCCCTTTTGTTGTCGCATGTTTTCCCCACGAGCTCCCCCTACAGCTGTGGGGGTGTATATTTCACAACACGGTCGTAAAAAACTCACTTGCAAGCAAGCCAACTGTATCGTGTGGAGCTATGTCTACCGAGGTGGGTAATCTGGTAATACATCATACATATGCGTGTGTGTTTATGTCGAATTGCTGTAAAGCAATTCGTGTTTCGCGCTCGTTCTCGCTTCTCACGAGACTTCCAATTTCTATCTTGCCGGGACGGTAGTCCCCAAGTTGCAAGGTTGGTTTTCTGCCTGGGAACGCTGGGGGGAGCGGGGAAAGTCACCAATATCACCAGAACAGGTTGTTTAACCTTCCAAATGATTTCTAGACCGTTTTATTAAGTTAAAAAAGTTACCAAGTTCTGCTTTAACACCTGCAGCTTTCTTAGCCAGAATCAGCACCACTAGTTTTGCAATATTTTTAGAATCCTCAAAACCCTATTTTGAGTACATTTTCTGAAAATAATGAAATACGGTATGAATCCCTAAAGGGACAGTAACATAAAAATATTTATTTTTTAAATTATAAAGAAATTACTATTTCCTCAAAATATTAGGGCTCAAATAATATGATTTAATGTTTTTCTTAAAATATTACTCTTATTTTCAAATTGCAGGAGCAATTTGAAAGAAATAATCGGCTCAAAATAAATTTACCATTTACCATTTACTCACCCTTATTTTCTTCCAAACTATAAGACATTTTATCTGTGAAACACAAGGATGATACGATTGGTGATTGTAACTGTGAAACTCCAAAACTCGCATAAAAGTACCATAAAAGTAGTCCATAAATCCTGTCTAGTGGAATGTGACTCCCTCTCTCCCTCGTGTGATCCAATCATTTGATCTCTGTTTCCCACCTGTGTGAAATGGCTTCTCAAACAAGAATAAATGTTGGGCGGAACTTTATTTTGTCCATCGGGAATTGATCTGATGGTTGTGGTTTGCTCTTGCTGTGATGTCATGAGAGTGACAGGTTGTCCCGCCCTCGCACCAATTAACACGTCATCAGAGAAGAGATGTCACTGCAAGAGGGAGGGGAAGTTATTTTAATTAAAGATTACAAGGGCACATGAATTAAAAAAAAAAATTATGCATGGATAAATCGTTTATGTTAAATATTGCAATAATAAAAAAAGAAAAAAAAAGAAAGAACAAAAAAAAAAAGAAGAAGAATTGTCCATTTTGATATCATGGTGATTTTAAGTTGTATCCACTCAAAATTGTCTCCTTTCCATTCGGGTTTGTTGCGTACACAAAAACGTTTGTTCATTACATGAGCACGACTTAGGAAAATAAGAAACTTCATCGTGATATTCTAATTCAAATTGAATTTTGGGAGTGAACAATAATTAATAACTAGAAAAAAAGTCTCCCACACGCTGAAAACGAATGTTTAAAATGACTATCCAACCTCTCTAATATCTGGATTCCACAGGATACAGAAACCATCAATGCAGTGAACATTAATAACAAACTTTATATAAAAAAATTATTCAGGCTAACTGGAGGGAAATGGATTTGCGCAGGACATTCATTTTCTGTTCAGTACCCACAGGATTTGTATCAGGGGTTGTGCTGGTGTGCAACTGACCTTGTGTTTAAAATCAAACACCCAATCATAAGGAACCTAGTAATTAAACCTGGGCAAATGAAGCAGCTCAGGGGCGAGACCCAGGATTTATAGGACATCCGCCTCTTATAGTTATGACCCTGATGAGATTAATCCCAGCTATAATTATGTCACAGATTTGTCTTCAGCCAATGCCTCTGTTCTTTTATTAGCAGCAAATTGTCTCCAACTATCATCAGTATTAGGGAGAGATAGCCTCATAGTAGGTTATTTAAAGAGAGAGTTTGAGATACACACACAAAAGTGTGCATACATACAGTACATGGTATTGCATTTAAAAGTATTTAATGATATTCCACTTATAAGAAACTGCCATTCGCTTCACTGCAATCAAATAATGCCTTAAAAATGTGTTTGCATTTGGAATAATGGATTTCCTCTAAACCCGGATTAGTTGACATTATTTGATATTCTCAATTATGAAAATCCAGAATGTTTGTTGTAAAAACAAAATGAAGCATGAAGGAACTCATGAGACACGTCCCTGAGGGGACCTATGCAAAAAAAATAAAAAAAAAATAGGACTTTCGCGTGCGCATGCAATAGTTTCTCGTGCGCACGCGTTTTATATTGAAGTCCTAATTTAAAATAGATTTTGATTAATTCATGCGCATCCACATCCATGCTCTTGTTTTCTTAGTAAGATGGCAGTGACGCAAATTGAACGCAAACCGGAAATTGTAATGTGTGAGTAGGAGAAAGTTTCTTGTGAGCATGCGATAGTTTCTCGTGCGCACGCTAAAGTCCTATTTTTTTTTTTTTTTTTTTTTTGCAAAGGTCCCCTCAGGGGCTCCGTAGACACGAGACCCATAAAAAAAAATAAAAAAAAATGCACACACACACACACACACACACACACACACACACACACACAAAGAGCATTCATTGAGGATATCTTGAGCTTTATTGAGGATACAAGTAAAATGGTATTATGTCACTGCTCTATATTGTAATTTCATCAGAAGATTATCCAGGCTGCATCACAGTAATTTAAAATATGATATAGGCTATATTGATATAAATATGATAAATATTTAAAATATTATAATTGTACATCTTTTGCACAGTCAAATATTCATACACATAAACAAAATCAAAGGTCTAGATTAAAAATTGCCAAGAAAAAAAAAAGGACTCATGTCATTGTGTCTCACTCTACACCAAGAGTGTCTGGAAATTGGCACTGTATACAAGGTTATGTGGGGTAAAAAAATAAAATAAAAAATAAATAAAAAATATGAAAAATTCAAGCAGTTCTCCAGGAAGTGCATATACTGTCTGTGCATATACTTTCACTCTAATGTACTTAAACATTCTCATACTATGTCACAAAAGCTAAATGTATTTACAGTTAAACCACCTGCATTCCATAGCCTAATACCTATTCCTATTTCCTATTGAAACAAATTTCTCACAAAGGATCTTTAAAAAATTCTCATTCCAACAACATTTTGTTGGACGAAAAATTGGACACGCCCATGAGTCCATGATGAGTTATTGAAGTTCCAGGTCCATTATCCTATCGAAGGCAGCGCCCTCCGGAGGGTTTCTCAATTTTAAAAGAGACAGCAATAAAGTTCATTTTAATAGTGTATATCTGCTGAAAGTTAACTTGGTCAACTTATAAGAGTTGCTACACTTGTCTTGAAGCTAACAGACAAAAGCCACAAAACTCCAGTTTCATTGCCATAGTGTGAGACACCATGCAAAGAGTTCAAGGAAATGGTGTCTCACGAGGTTCCGCTTAAACGGCAACGTTTGCTAGTCTGGGATCGGAGTCCTGTTCATATCTGTAATGATACACCTCCATTTGATCCCGGCAGGCCTCTCTGATGTTATTGAGCCATCTCTTAATGCCTCGTCTGTTCAAGTACAACACCATAAGGAACACAACTCCGATGAGGGCTAGCACAATGCCGAGAAGCACATAAGAACCCAAGTCTTGGGGTTTGCATACGTTCACCAGAGGTATATCCTTCTTCTCTTCAGGTTGAGCACATTTCAGAGTTTCCAAGTCTACGCATTGGCGGCTATTCTTAAGCCAATCATAAAACTCCTTCAGTTTGTCACATTTGCACTCGAACGGGTTCTGTGATAAGTTAACACTTATTTCCTTGAATTCATTAAATTTTTGTAAATCACGTTTATGCAAGGTGGCGATGGAATTATTTGTCAGTATTAATGTGGTTAAATTGAGGTTACCAAAACCATTAAGAGGAATTGATTTCAAATGGTTTCCAGACAGGTCCAGTGTCTGAAGATTACACAAACTGTCTGTGGAGAGTGCGCTTGGTAATTGGCTCGCGCCCGAAGCCATTAAGGTGTTACTGAGGTAAAGATTACGCAGCTGTCCCAATCCACAAAAAGCATCAGGATTCACAGCCATTAAACGGTTGTAACTCAATTCTAAGTAAAGAAGTCGGGGGAGTCCACAAAACGCACAACTTTTGATCTCCCGTATGTTGTTGTCCTCCAGTGACAGCGTGAGCAACTCCATATCTGTCCCGTTGGCTGAAAAAGCTCTCTCGGTTAAAACGGAGATATTGTTTCTGTTCAGAGTTAAGGTTTGGGTCCTTCTCGGCACTTCGAGAGGTAGTTTGATCTGTTCCGTGTCCGCACAGATCACGGTTCTGTCATTACATTTGCAGGTATCTGGACATTCATAAGCGTCAGCAGACAAAACAAACAAACACATCAGTCCTAAGGTAAAATGACATCGCTTTGAAATAAGTTGTTTTCGGTTGATTTCCATTTTAATCGTAAACGAATAAAAGTCTGTCATTCCAAAACGGACAGGTTTAATAGCCGCATAAATTCTCTTCGTAGTTCGGATTCACTTTGCTCCGGGAAACCGTTTCAGCCATCGAGGAAAGCAGTCCGCGAGGCCAGAGAGTGAGTGTTCAGCCCGGCAGCATTTTCTCTTCCTGCAGCTCCCCTGACGACGCCTACACTTACACTACTAATGCGATCAAGTGCTGTCTAGCAGCATCCCTGAGGTGAGCAAAACCTCGCCCACTTCCCTCAGAGAGAGACATACACAGAGCCGTGTAGTTTTTCAGTTATGACAGAGTGGATACTGAATGAACCTAATGTGAAAACAGTGTCCACAAGCATTTTGGAAACTCTTGCATGGTCTATGGGGCACCTAAACAGGGATGTAAAAATAAAGAAAAAGTACTCGTCTAAATTTTCTATAATAAAAATAAAAAATAAAATAAAATAAAAATAATAAATATTGTAGAAAGGCTGGTATACCCGTTTTTGGGACTGCTATTTTCTATGTACTGATATGTGATACCAACTCTAATAGACACATTTTTGTGGGGATGGATAGAATAAGAAAACAACTATAGTAATGACAATAATACATTTAATTTAATAAAGTAAAAAAAATCTCACACTCAAAGTGCTACAATACAATATAAAAGTATCTTAAAAAAGCCTATAAAAACCTTTATTTATATAGCACTTTATACAATATTGATTGTTTCAAAGCAGCTTTACAGTGATAAACAAGATTCAATGATGCTCCGTTGTCAATTATTAAATTAGTTAATTTCCTCTATAAATCTCTATTCCTCTGTTGAAAGAATGCACAGGAATACACAGGAATAAACTCAATTAAACCTTATAAACAAATACAAAAATATGAGTTTTGAATAATTTCTTCAAACAACTTAAGGTTATTTAAATCTGATTATGTTTGCTTCAACTTTCTATGTAGATGTCAGGGACATGGAAGGATCCAGACATATCTATTCATGAAGCACTGTTGACTTTGGGCAAACTCTACCCACAGGTCTTACATAACAAGAATTATTCCACCTAGAAAGACAATTCAGAAGACATAACATCTGAAATAACAAACTGAAAATTAATGAACGTACAAAACAAAAATACAAGCTTCACATTTCTGCTTTTAAACCCTCTGGCTGTCTTGCCTGCCAGTTGTTCACAGCCAACAACAATAATGTTGCTGCAGGATCGAAAGAGATTTATTTTTTATTTTTTATGCTTAACAGACTGTGACCACTCCTTTAGACTATTAATTCATGAATACAGTTTTACTAATCCCTATGCATTGATGCCTTAACCCTGCTCACAGTTTACTTGCGTGCTCATGGACTGCTAACCTGTGTGCACAGCTTTCTAATCCGAAATGACTCATGTGCCAAGTAACATTGACATTTATAATTGGAGACTTTTATTTATTTTTTGACATAAACCAATGAATTGAGTTTGATAACGTAGGATTAGTGGGAAAAACAATTGTCTCACAATGAAATATTTAACACACGAGCACAATGCCAATTCTTTGTAGCCTTGTTCAGCCGAAGGATAACTCTGCATGTGCGCTCTGTAATGCCATCTTTGATTTGCTGTATCTGTTCACAGTGTGGCCCCTGCAATCCAATCTACAGTATATTGTGAACTCCAGCTGTCTACAGGGTCTAACGTTACTCCATCCTTATCTGTCTATGGGGTACAATCTGTTGGCAGGTAAAGCCTTTTTCAACCCCTTGCAAATTTTGCTCACTGGTCCATGAACAGTATTTTTGGAGAACAATTTCAACCACAGTGGGTCATTGTTTAATAGTGATGAGGAAATATCCAGGCATCATGTTTGCAATGACACAGTAAAATAGCTTTACTGGTACAATCATTCAGACAAATAGAGACAAGTAATCGGATCTATAAACTCAGGTGTTAAGGGACATAAAAGAAGGATTCATTTTGGGGACAAAGCTGAAGCTGCTAGCTCCTGCAGAAGGGATGTGGTCACAGGATAAGTCCCTTTTCCACCAAAGGTTACTCGAGTTCAGACGGGAGCACTCAGCATTTAGTCATTTTCTCCAGTCAAGTGGAGCATGTAGCTTTTAACGCTTGGAGATAATTCAATTTTGCGGTATTTCATTACGGTAACCCATCCTCCACCCTTTAGCCACATGAAATGTATTACTGATCACTATACTTTAAATTCTAAACTTCTGCTTTCCACCTTAACTCAGCATTACATCAACTAGACTGAGAAGCAGGCATCGTAATCATCAAAAATGCATGCATCAGAAGGGCTATAGTCTAAGTGATAGCTGTTATCAAGTGATGCACCATGATTATTTTATTCAGTGGGTACCTGACAAAGTGGCCTATTTGTGTTTGTCAACCTATGATAAGCCGGTTTGAGGTGTACAACAGATATGAGCTATCATGTTCCAAATGGGCATCTTGGCCGGGTGCATTACTTTATCCTGAGGCTGTCTGTCTGGAGTATCACAGTCGGCAAAGTGTCACCATGTCTGTCACTCGTGCTGTAGCCAGAAAGTTAGAGAGATGCTTTTTAGCAGTGCATAAATGTGATAGGACACCAAATATTGTCTGGAATTACTCACTAGTAATGGAAATAAAGCATTGTGTAAATCCTTTATTTAGGACCTTTAAGCTTTTGCATAGACAATATACAATTTGCCCCTCCGAAACAAAACAAAAATATTCTATATACACTACACTGGTCCAAAGTTTGGAATAATTACGATTTTGTAATGGTTTTGAAAGAAGACTAATGCTTACCAAGGCAGCATTTATTTGACCAAAATACAGAAATATTGTGAAATATTGTAAGGACAATGTTTTCTATTTGAATATATTTTAAAATATAATTTTTTCCTGTGATGGCAAAGCTGAGTTTTCAGCAGCCATTACTCCAGTCTTCAGTGTCACGTGATCCATTAGATATTTCTATCAATGCTGGAAACATTTTTTGATGTTTAATATTTTTTTGGAAAGAATGATACACTACCATTCAAAAGTTAGGGTAAGATTATTATTTAAAAAAGAATGCTTTTATTCAGCAAGGATGCATTAAATTGATCAAAAGTGACAGTAAAGACATTTTATAATGTTACAAAAGATTTCTATTTCAAATAAATGTTGTTCTTTAGAACAAAAAATCCTGAATCAAGAATCATTCATAGAATCCTGAAAAAAAATCACTAAATCACCATTAGAATGATTTCTGAAAGACACTTTCACACTGAAGACTGGAGTAATGATGCTGAAAATTCAGCTTTGTCATCACAAGAATTTGTGTCCCGAACTTGTGTTTTTAGAGTGACGTGTTTTTTACATGCACAGTAGTTCTGTGTAATTGTTTGTGTGTGTGAGTTTTCATCACATGTGCATTGTTTTGTTAAGTGCATCAATTATGCGTTTGTTCTATGCCTGTCACTTTAAAGTGTGTGTATTGGCAGCATGTGAATGGCTTTCTGCCTGATGGATCAGTAGTAACTGTGCCCTCTGTCTGGGTCTTTAATAGCTCATTCTCTATTCTGCTCACTTCAGATCAACCCGATCTCTCAACAAACGCTCGGCATTAACCCTAACCGCACATTTCCGCAAATGTCCAACATCCACCCCAGAGTGACTGTTAATTGTCAGAGAAGAGAACTCAATCAAACCAGTGCATACTCAAGTCACTCATGCAACACAGAACAATCAAAACCAGACTGTTGAATTACTAATGTGTACATAGCTCAAATTAAGAAAATTATTATAACGATAGTGATGGTTTAATCTTATATATCATGTTAGTATTTGTCTTAATTTAAAATTAAAAGTCGGCATGTTGTGATGTATATCCAAGTGAAACGGTTTCTTAAACAAGAAAAAATGTAGAAAATAATGAAAATAGCCTTTATGCAAAATACAATTTCTTTTTTACTTTCAGGAGTGCAATATGTTGCTCAGTATATTACTTACATCTACTTACATTACAGTTTCATCTAACAATATATGCACTTTTTATTTATTTAAAAAATAAGATTCACCCTGCTCTGTTTTGCAGTAGAGAGATTTACTTAAAATTTGTATCAGTTACCATCACCTTTCAAAGACTTCTCAATAGTAAAGGGCTGCATTGTAATGGCAAAGCCTGCAGGTATATCGCTGCCAGTGTGTTTTGTTTCCCCCCCCCGTGACCCAGACAAAAGGGTTGGTTGGTTGGTGGGTGGATGGTGGAGCCTGGAGGAGGTGATTGGGGTTGGGCTTCTCTTCTGCTGGCTCTGATAAGCATTAACAGAGGCTTTTATTTCTCATTAACTCAAGGTGCTTTCCTCACAGCTGAGCGGAGGATGAGGAAATTACACAGAGGCATCTGTGAGGACCTGTAAGACATCAAGCACCTGTGCTCAACCAGGATGTCTGCTATCAAGCTGTGTCTACACCAAACACAGATAAGAAACCTTGTGATTATAATATTACAGCTGTCACATTAACCCGCAGGCTTGACGTAAACAAGGGTGTCATACACTGCAGTTATTGCAGATGTGAGCATCTGACATCTTTGCCTTGTTCTGTCAGCAGAATTTGTCACATCAAATGCCTTGATGCATCAAACTAGGATGTATGTCATTGTCAACAGACGTCTCACCTTATAAAGAGGTCCAAGCCTGACACATTCATTCAGATTCAATATATACTATGGCAAGCCGTTTTAACTTTTCATTTCCAGGATATGAATTGTTGATATCAAAAATGTATTATTCACTAGTGAAATGTCACCATAGGCTGCCATTCAAAATCAATTGTTGATATCAAGAATTGATTTCTTACTAGTAGAAATATAATTTTTGATATCAATAATTACATTGTTACTAGTAAAAATGCGAATTACTGATATCAATAATTCAATTGTCACTAGTTGAAATGTCTATTCTTGATATCAACAATTGAATTGCTACTAGTAACATTTTTCATATTTGATATCTGAAAATGTATTTCTGATATCAATATTATTTCAGATATCTAAAATGGCTTTCTTACTAGTAACAATCACATTCATGATATCAGAAATTAACATTGTCACTAGTGAAAATGGAATTATTGATATCAAAAATGAACATTGTTACTATTAGCAATTCAGTTGTTATCAAGAATAGACATTTCAACTAGTGACAACTGAATCAACAATTGATTTTGAATTTTGAAAATACAATTACAGATATCAAGAATTATAGTTTTTACTAGTTGAAATTCAGTTGTTGATATCAAGAATTATCATTTTAACTAGTGAAAATTGAATTGTGGATATCAAGAATTAGCATTACTAGTGGAAATGTAATTTCTGATATCAAAAATAGCCATTGTTACTAGTAGAAATCTAATTCCTGATATCAATAAGTATAATTTTAACTAGTGAAAATTGAATTGTTGATATCAAGGATTCATATCCTGGAAGTTAAAGTGGAGAAAGTTAAAACGGCTTGCCATAATATACGCTTTTTAAACTGCCTACTATGAGACGCACATACATTCTGAACTCATGCAGACTGTTGGAAAACAATTCAGTTGCTTTGTAAAAAAGTTTAAGCATTTTATGTAAATGAGATGTGATTGGTGAGTAGCCTACCTTTAACTGTTTATTTCTCCTCTGGCAAACTGAGTCATGAAAAACCTTACCAAGTCAAGCATGCACTTTTCAGGCAAATGAAATTACAGAGATTTAGGACATAATGCAAGACGTTTGTGTGTTTCTTAAAGCAAAAGCAGTAATGGAAACACACACACACACACACACACACACACACACACACACACACACACACACACACACACACACACACACACACACACACACACAAAAACAGTGTGATGGGTCAATAGCAGAACTGAAAAAATACAAATGTTTTCTCCATAACCACTGAAATGTGATATATTTATATATATATATATATATATATATATATCGCAAATATATATATATATATCAAATATATATATATATATATATATATATATATATATATATATATATATATATATATATATATATATATCAAATATATATATATATATATATATATATATATATATATATATATATATATATATATATATATATATATCTCAAATATACAGTATATATCAAATATATTCATATCCTTTTCATTACTATGAGAATTACTATGACAGGTTTTTGTGAGGAAATAGATAAGCTTATTTTTTAAGACTTGTCACAAATCTGTCAACCAGCTTCTATAAACATCTCTGGAGGCTTACAGAGGCCATGAAAAGTTTACACGCAGAAAGTATCAGCGATGAAAGTGACCTACAGAAGCAATGTGTCAGTGGAGATTAAAGCTCATGTGTTCACAATGTGCTCCCATTTGCTTCACATCAGGGGACCGCTTATGTCCCAAATGGCAAGGATTTGTGGGTAAATAGTGTTCATTCTGTCCCTCCCATCGCTCGAGTCCTTCAAAGCTGCCTCTAAGCAAAGGGTAAGGAGTTGAAGGACTGTACACTATTCTTGCACACATGCAAGGCTGTACCTTCAGCAAGAGGTTTTTCATTCATCACGTACCACCACGTAAACTTAAATCAGCTGTCTGCGTGACAAACGGCTCTGCCCTGATAAAGCACCGACGCAGGTACACGTTCCTCATCAATCAAAAGGCAACAAGGTCATTTATATCTCATCCTCAGTGGGAAACGCGTCCTTTTGCTTCACCCTCAAGGTCATCGATTCTTATAGATCAGGCATCGCTATTAACAGAAGTGAGAATTAGACACACAATCCTCCAAACTGCTTGTGGCGAGCAGGACGAGGCCGAGGGCCGTGATGGAACGACGCGAAGCCGGTGGCGTGATTGATAATGAGCGACACCTGCGCTACACACCGGTCTCGTATCTCTCACGGAGGAGCGGAAGCATAAGGGAGGAGCGACGACAGTGAAGTTCGAGAGAGGACAGGCCTGGACTTACGTTGTGTTTGTTTTATTATTAAATCGTGTGTTGAATGTTCGCCGGTTCCTGCCTCCTTCTTCCCACAACATCTAACTGCGTTACACTGCCTTTTTGCAGATGGATTTCATGAAGGAAAATCAATCATCGCTCCGATCAACTCATCATTCATCCCCGTCCCGAAGACGGTCTAAAAAGCATCCTAATCACTTTCCAGGTCATAAAAATTCAAAAGGATTCCTTCTCAACTCCTCTTCTCCATCTGTCTACAGCGAGGCGGACGCCCCTGAGGCTGTAATCAAGCCGTGTCTTTGATGAACACTGCAGGAGTGCAGAGAGACACACTACTTAAACACTATTCCTGAGCCATGTGAATTAATAATGGAGGTGGAATCCATCTTTGCTTGGTCACTCTGGATGTGTTATACCTGTCTATTGGCCGGAGAGTAACAGATACTTATAAAATGGTGTCACCTGTCAGAGAGGCATTAATTAGTCATCCACAGTTGTAACGGAGCGAGCCGTGTCCAGGTGGCAGCGTGAGGGCAGTGTGGCACGATATCATCTGTTTGCTTGTTCCAACATGGCCATCTTATAATGCATCTCATTCGACCTCTGACATAAATGGCTTCTAAATGAACATCAACACCTTTGGGACAACAGCATCAATTCCCAGTGATACTGCCTGGCAACACTCAGCTGATGAACAAGATATCAAAACTGTTGTGGATCTACTTCCCTGTACTAAACTTAATTTAATCAAGTGGTTTTAACGCCATGATCTTATTTGCAGATTTTCTACACATGACGCACCTCTTGTAAATGTATTATTTTTATATAATATATATTATTTTTTATTTATTTATTTATTTTATTTTACAGCATTCACCTTTTAGGTAATAAAACTGTGCATGTTCATTTTAGTTCACAGTGCGTTAACAGATAAAACTTTTGATCTTAAATATATAGAGATTACAGTCAGTTATGTTTTAAGTGAACAGTTGAGAAAGAAAACGCATGTGTAACAGTAGGCTATAATGGATATGTGAGTCAGGTCTTAAAGTGACAGCAGCCTAACATACCTGCTAAAGAGATAATATTAAAACTATCTATATGGCAGTTTTTCCCTGTGGCATCGATGGCAAAATTGTTGCCAGTGAAAATGCTGAGTAACTTTGGAAAATCATTTGCCATAGTATATACAGCATTTCCTCAAGAAAACATTGTAGGCAACGCAACGGCCTTAAAATAAAAAAAAGGTTGCCCTGTTTTTTCCCCCTGGAAGCTGAAGACAAGAGCGGTGCTTGGTCACTGCCTCTGGGAGTGACCTTGGAGGGGCTGATGTGTGGCCTGGGCAGTGTCTACACACAAATTCAATTATTTATGGTGTGGCTGCTGTGTAGAACTCAACTGTTTGCTGAGAAGAAATCCCCTCATCCATCTCAGAGAGCTCCAGAGGTTCAACAGGAAAGAGATTAAGAGAAGTGAAGTTATTCACACCAACACTAATTGTGCAAAAGGACACTGTTCAAAAAAGCAATTACGGAATCAAAATAATGAAATGAGCCTGATTGCTTAAAGAAATAAACCCTTTTTTTAAAGACTGTTATAGCACTATTCTTTGTGTTTTATTACCTTGCCATTCAATTACAGATTTCTGGTAAACGCTGCTTCAGGGCCCTATCTTGCAGCCAGCGCAATTGACTTTGTACACCGACGCATGTATCATTCCTATTTTGCACCCGACGCACAGCAGACTTTTCCCTCCTCAGACGCACGTCGGTAAATTAGTTTAAAATTAGTCCTTCAAAATTAGCAAACGTTCCCTGATGCTATTTGCAGGTTTAGAAAACAATTCCACCACAGACCAGGAAAAACCTGGTCTAAAGTCAATGTAGCGTGTGCACAACATGCATACACTTCTCTCATCTACACAGAAGCAGCAGTTTTCATTTTTGCAAATCATAGGCTACATTATTACAAGGAAAAATATTAACACACGAGGGAAATCATTGATGTGTCCATGAAGATGTGAAAAAATAGGCATAAATCTAGCTTACACATTTACCCAAATTATCATACGCCTGTTTAACCGAAGCTAATTTGGGTGGGTTTCTCCAGTTCTCTGTCTTTTATGGCCCTGACGAGAACGTCGGTCTCCTCGGCTGTGAACCGCTCCTGGCGTGCGCCTGGCAAATCCGCCGTTATTATAGCAACCTGCCATGGAACAAGCGCGCCTGCTCTTAAAGGGAATGTGAGATGACGCTCTGATTGGTTTATTTCACGTTACGCCCAAACCTATGAATAATGAAGCTACTTCAGACCAACCCATTTTAGATTTGCGTTGGGCGCAAGAGTCATTTATCCCACCGGTATAATAGCAACAGCGCCAAAGATCCGCCCACAAAGTTATTTGCGTTTCGCGTTTGATACTTACGTTTCAGATCATTAAAATAGGGCCCTCAGTGTTTCTGATACAATAGCTGAGCGAGTGACTAATTCTCTCTTCTGACCAATGTAATCAATCTCTCAGTATTATTCTCATATTTTGTTGTCATAGAAACACTATCATGGATTTTTTCTTTTTCTTTTGCTATTTAGCAAATGGAAATGCAAAATTTAATGTATTACATAAGTTTACCCAACTATGATGACTTTTCTGAGAAACCCAGAAATGAGAAAATGGTCCATTGTCACTGAAAGACTATATAGAACTTAATGGTGCCAGTGTTTCTGTTACAGGAGATCTTTCCCGTTGTCCGCACATGGTATTCCGAGGATTTGCTTTGTCCTTCCTCAACTTCCAATTTTAGAAAACTGCAGCTGAAATTACATCACCTTTCAAATAAACTTGACTCAGTTTCCCCTCTCAAATTCTCTCTCTCATTCTTTTCTGCTGACCTAAGTCTCTTGCCCAGGGAGATGGTTGAAATAGCTCAATGTGTTATATAGAGATGGAGAGCGCTGCATTTAATGTGGACAAATATGAGCAGCGGCTCATCGTTGTTGTTTTAGTTTTTTTTTTTAAGGAAGATGGGTAGATAGGTAGATAGATAGATAGACCTTATTAAACAATACTGAAACCTTATCAAATCTAAGCCAACATCCTCCCACTTTGCTGGTAAAAATGTAGCCTTATTAAAGTTTAATGGCCCAGAGACCCTTCAATTAGTGAGTTTGGCTCATACATTAAAATAATGACTCTAATGAGGAGAGTAATGATGACTTTATTATGCACATGCGAGGAGATTAAAACTGCTTTATCAGCCACTATGTGTCACTGAGCCTGCTAAAATAAGATGAAAAATAAGGTCAAAGAAAGTGTAATGAACAATGTGTTAATATTTAGCACCTCTGCAGGTCATGATATCCTATTACTGCTTTTTCTTTTAATAATTATACATTTATCTTGTTGGGTGGACATATTAATTTTTAATAATTATAATAAAATGTGTATTTCTGAAGGATCATGTGACACTGAAGACTGGGGTAATGGCTGCTTCAATTTCAAATTCTTTTTTTTGTGTGTGCAATATTATACAATGTTAATTTTTTTTTACTGTTCATATATATAAATACATATACAGTATACATGTACTGTATACATAGTATACATGTATATTACATACACACACATACAGTATATACATACACGCGCAAACACACTATAATCCAAATTGTGGTCATGTAATCTCATTCCTTTCTATTTGCTCATTTATCAGCAAATATGAAACTTTCTTCCGCTCAGTGTATGACCAAAGCATTGCAGGCCCGGATAGAGAAACCTCAGCTGATGCATTATGGTCATGGTTATTGATTGTATTATATACAGTCAGTCATTTGATATGTTAGTTCAGTTACAAAAATTGCAATAATTGAACACTTGCTTAAAGGAACAGTTCCAAAATAACAAGCTGTGTTATCATTTACACTCTATCGTATCAAACCTCTATGATTTTTTTTCTCTTACATGGGATACAAAAGCTGATTTATCAGGGTTCTGTTAGTCATTTGCAAACTTAATAGTTGGATCCAGTCAGTTTTCCTATGAAAAATATGTTAGGGTGGTGATAGCTCTTTGGTTACCTCTCTCACTCTCACTGTCTGCCTGTAATGACCTTGGCTTATACATTTCTGTGTTTGATTGACAGTCGAGCGTTGTGCTTGGTGGGACAGCTCACTCATCGCCCCAGCAGCTTCGCAGACGGTTTGAGAACCTGACATCAGCAAAACACGCACTCTTACACACATATATCTGACAACTCTCTCACAGCTCTGCTGTCAGTCAAAACGAGAGGTTTCTCTCAGCCAGTGAGACTGGCTCTTTCATGAGTCAGTATATCATAAAACCTGCATGCAGACAGTTTACTTAATCAGGTCTGGTTACCTGATGGAATTACGTGGTGGAAACCAGCTGTGGAAAATTGGCCAAATGATTCCGCTGGCTGTGATGTGCTCGCGAACAGACCACACGCACAGGATGCTCCAGTGATCTGTGATATGAGACGTGATAGATGGCTTTTCATTATCGACAGAAGCATCCATTTTATTTAAAGAGCACATCTAAAGAGCTCCAAAAAGTATTTGAACACTTAAATCACACTTAAAATATTTAGATTTGAGTGCATTAGATAGTAAAATAGCAAACCAAGAGACATTTTAAAGAAGACATTTCTAAAATAAAGTTAACTTTTTTACCAAAATATTTCAAGTTTATTCATATAGTTTAAAAATTCTGGAAAAAAAATAAATCTGGACACTTTGCGGTTGAACTAAGTGGTATATATGCTTGATTACTTCATAGATTTTTACTGATTAGATAGCTATCCATTAAAGACCAAGTGGAAATGCCCTCCCGGAGGCATTCGAGACTGATAGCAATCCAATAGCTAAGTGTAGGATTCAGGTTCGTTTAACACGTTACCACTTTTAAATCCACTCTGGAAAATTCTCAAATTTTCCCCCACAATCAGCACAGAAATATATATATATATATAAAAAAAGAAGTATTTTTTTACTATGGTTAAATTGTCATTGTTAAAATTGTTTAGAAAGTGAGTTTAATTTGAGTTTAAAAGCTCTGCATCATTTATTCCCACTAAAGCAATGAAATTCATAATTCATACATTTGGGGCCGGTGTAGATGCTCTTTTGTTGTTTAATTCATCTAAGTGTAGAATTGCGCTATAAGCATTACATACTGTGATAGAGGACACACTGTATACTGCTCAGTTGTGCTTTAATCCATGTAGACAATGTCAGAATGAATACAAATGCCTGAGACAGACAAATCCACCTGATATTAAGTCAGGTGGGCATTTCTGCTGCTACAGAAGCCCCTGTACTGCAATCAAAATGAGTGGGAGATATATGTGCAAATCTGCTCAGGTCAGCCATAAGTGTATGACCTCTTGCTATGTATACATTTAGACAAGACATGTCACATGATCTTCAGAGAATGGGAATATTATCCTTCCAGAATGCAGAGCTATTGCTCCAGTTAATAATGCAGAATAATTTAAACAAAGGATGCCGCTCATCCTAGACCAACACTTCATATTTTCATAATTTCATAATTATTTTTAAACATTTTTATTTTCAAACATATTTTGAAAGGTTTTCGTTTTTCGAGTTTTAACAACCTGAACTGAAATTGCCTGATATAATTGAGAAAAACTTAACACACTGATTTTCAAATAACAGAACAATTTATAAATAAACAATAATTAAAGATAATGCCAAATTCAAGACTTTGACCTTGAAATTTGACTTTGAAATTTCAAAATGAATTACTAATTTTAATTAAGTCATCATGCAAGTATATTCAAGTCACTGTCTGTAAATTTTTTATTTTTAATATAAATTAATAGATCCATGTTATAATTCCTGTCTTGTTTCCCCTGTTTTGTGTTGAAGGACTTATGTTGAAGTGTATTCTGTTTCTATTGTTCCAGTGGTTCACTTCCTGTGTTTAGTTCCTATTTACTTTCATTTCCATTGCTACTTTGTTTTTTGCCATAGTGATTCATTACTCACACCTGTTTCTTGTTAGCTCCTTGTTAACTTGTGCATATAAGTCAAAATCTGCGTAATAGTTTTGTACTACAATACTACAAAAAGGCGTAACAATGGAACAACAGTTTTAATGTTGAATTTGCTGAAAACAGTAGCTGTGAATTTGAGAACTTGTACAATAAATATTCGTACTTGTAAGTGAACATTTACACTCACAGCTCCAATGTGAAAACCTGTAAAATAAAAATCTAAAGCTGAATGTTGAAATTTGCACTCGCAGACAATAGTCACAAACCTGTATTCTGAATTTGAAGCTGCAGACAAGTAGTCACAAATGTGTAAATGCCATTCACAGAAATACAATGACAGAAACAAACTTGTAATATATATTTGCATTTAATTTTACATTCACATTCGCACAAAAAGAGTGGCAAAAGTCAAGGCGCAAAATTTGAAATTGCAGTGAAAGGTTTGAGAAGCTGCAAGTGCCTAATTGAGGTTGTACTGCGAATGTGAATGTAAGATTAAATGCAAATATATATTACAAGTTTGTGTCTGTCATTGTATTTATGTGAATGGCATTTTACACATCCTGGTCCAAACTTTATGTGGCACGTTGACTCGAAGCCTAAGTGTTTTCGTGCTCGTCTATAGGCAACGCCATCTGGGCCGAGAACACTTAACAGTAACCGTACTGTCTCCCTCTTCATACATCTTAAGTGCATCAATCTGTATCCAATCATTTGGCCGGATCCCGTGATTTCCTCAGATATAATACATAACCACTGGTGGTGGTTGAGGAAAGATTCCCGTAAAGTGCTCTGGGTGTAGGCCTACAGTAGACATATGAAAGCGCTATATAAATGCCTCATTCATTCATTCATTCATTCATTCATTCATTCATAAAGATGGATATCTCCATCCAGTCTGAAAAGTGTTTTCGCCTGTAAAGTCTATTCCGGCGCAGTATATTTTGTAACGTCCTAAAACAAATGGTAATGCCATATTGGTAGATTGGCACCTGTAGAATTTCCAATGTTGAAAGCCCAGATCAAAATAATTAAGCTATTTTGTGTAGATCCATGTCCGAGGCAGGTTGACTTCACGAACGCATTACTTTACACACACACGCACACACACGCACACACACACACACACACACACGCACACATATACATCACACACACACACACACACACACACACACACACACACACACACACACAGGGCCTGGGACCATCCGCTCCCCTCCTGCATAGGTAACACATGCACACACACATATACATCACACACACACACACACAGGGCCTGGGACCATCCGCTCCCCTCCTGCATAGGTAACACACACACACACACACACACACACACACACACACACACACACACACACACACACACACACACACACACACACACACACACAGGGCCTGGGACCATCCGCTCCCCTCCTGCATAGGTAACACACACACACACACACACACACGCGAGTAATGAATTGGAAACACTCGCTCTGCGCGAGTGGACGCGATGTTTTTACATTGCATTTCAGGGCTTCCGTAATATAAAACAAAGTATAGTGTTTAAATAAATGTAATTACATGGTTAAAAAAATAATTAAAATACAAAAAATAATGTTCTCCTGTTGACAGATATTTTTTTCATAATTCTGGCAATAGGATGAACTGTTGAATGAGTAATCTTGAGTCAAGTCCCTGTAGTCATCCAATCTGGCTCTCATATGCTGATGAAATATATATTATAAACTTGACAGGTGATTTTTATTTTATTTTATTTTTTATTAAAAAAAGTAGTTTGAATAGAGTTGTTTAAAAGATGGAAGCAATTATCAAAGTAAAAATGTTGTTTCATTTTCCAATAAAAGATGATACATTTTTACTTGATTTGTTACATTTAATTACCCTTAGCAGATTTTGACTCATATGTAGCCCTTGCGTTTCTCTTGTTGTCAGTCGATGTTTGCTGTAGCGTGTAGATTGTGTGCGTCCGAATTCCTTGCCTTCCGTGTTCCTTTGATATTGGTTTTTACAATCTGGAAAAGAGTATGTCGTCATATAGGCTACTAGATAAATATTCACATCACATCATTGTACATGAAAGTATTTAATTTATTTATTACTTATTTGCTGTAATTGATAAGCTACTTCAGATAAGACCTTGCTTATGATTAATCTCCCAAGGTATTAAATGTTAATCCCATTCCATAAAAAAAACTATATCATGAACATGCCCTTAAGCATAAAAAGTTATTTCTTACATGGAGGTCACATATCCAGCCATGCTGATTATCTGCCTGTTGTGAGTCTGAACGGCCCTGAATGTCAACATGAGGTCACACACACATAGTTCCTGCTCTCCTGAGATATATAATCTCATTATCCCCTGACTGTTAAACAGATTTACCGACGCAAAAACCTTGACTAGAGGCTCAAACCAACCACTGGAATAACACGTCTCTAAACAGCATATCCAAAAACCTCACACAGGCTGGTGGTTGTAAGAGTGATGAAAGTGCTAAATCTATTGGCTTGGATTCCCCTTTACCAGCTGTTTTTAAGGAGAAGTATAGAGAAGGTGGTTTAATTCCTTGTGAGCACAGAGATAGTCCCATGGGTTTCACTCTAGTTGTCTGAGAGCCTATTAGCTACGTTAAATGTCAAAGGCCTTCACTGGATTATTGTACCATTGTTCTTAAATATACGGCCGGCCGTTTTGTGTCAGTGTGTTGGTGTTTGGTGATACATTTTTTCTAACACATCTAAAGGGATCCCACTCTATAGGCTGAGAACAATATGATAAACTAAATGTTTTAAGAGGTTCTCCTGCACTTCAATGTTGAAGAACATTAAATATTCAAGAGCACAGGATTCTACTTTTTCTGGTTCTTGAGGGATACCATGATGCAATGGTAGAATATGAATTACAAGAAGCCTTTTATAATGCCTACTATCATGCTAAACTTGAATATGGAGTACAACCATACCATAAAAAGAGATGCATTCGGGTTTTTTTGAGGATTGACACTTTACTGAGTATTGACACACAGAGCTGTGCTGTGTCTCATAAGCATGGTTTGTATTTCCTCACTGTTGTTAAAGACCGCCACCTAGAGGTATGAAATGGTGTTTGCAAACTACTATTACTGTTGCTCAAATTTAAGGTAAGAGATTTAATGACAGACTTAAATGATGACAGATTAATGACAGTAGACAGATTTCAATTTGATTGTATATTTACATTCATATGTAAATGTAGGGGCATCAAGAATTCCAATAAAGTATCACATCGCATGTTAATTCATGACTTTTAATACTACTGCACATATATAAAAATAAATAAAAAGATTCAAAAGCATTACATGTTGTTTGAAACTACCATTCAGTTTTGGTTATTTCACAGCAGTCCTTGTAGACAGCGTTCCATTTCATGAAGTTCCTGTAGTTCTTCACAGTGAGGGCCACAGTGGAGAGAGAGGAGCCTATGGGCCCTGGGAATCACAGAGAGAGCCGCACCACAGTCTCTTCTGTCAAAGGAAAGAGGAGAAGAACTGTTTTTGATCATAAACAAAAGTATAAGAAATCTCATATGCTTTACGGATAGAGTTTGACAAGTTTAGCTCTTACGCGTTAAAATGTAACTGTGCTAGTTTAAAAAGCTGTCGTCCAAGCTCAATGCTGTCCTCTCCGAATTGGGCCTGAACAGCAACAATGCTGCGCTTTAGATGGGACGCGGCCAGACTCCATTCACCTGTGAGTAAAATAATCCTAAAATCATACTACACACTCTTCACTATATGAATTTAGATGTTACTTATTTCATCAGTCAAAAGGCAATGTAGAACTACATATCTTACAATCTTAGACAAATATAATACCTTGGCTTAGAGTTGTAATATTTACCCTTAGGGGCTGTTCATACAGAATGTGTTTTTGCACATAACTGCACTGCTTTTCCATGTTTTTTCTATGTAAACATATGCTAGACGGACATGAGCATCTTGTGACACAGCATTCTAAAAAAATGATTTTTTTTCTGAGTGTTAGGAACATGTGACACATATCTCTTTTGAAAGGCTGTTGTTCTCACCTGTTGTGGCGTACACACGAGCGGTCGCATCTGCTAGCTCTCCTTGGAGAGGGTGAGTCTCTGTTAGGATGCTGTTTGCCTGAGAAGTAGCTGATTTTAGGATCTTTAGGGCTTTGTCTGCAAGACATGGATACATATTATGGATATTTATGGATATCTAACACAGACAAAACAGTTTGTGATTCAAACTGAGGCAGTACCTAATCTGTCTCTCTCCATAAGATGAAAGGCTTCATCCAAAAGACACTGTAAACCCTGAAGTCTGTTTTGTACATCGGCACTGGTGATCTGATGACCACAGGATGGCAAAGAGCACATGTACCCATCCATACGGGACTGAAATAGTATCAAATCATTTGTTTGGCAAATGGTTCCTTTAGTAAATAAATGTGTAATACCAGCAATATCTCCAAATATTTTGATCAGTATTACTTTTCTGCAAATGTCTACCTGAAGAGGCCTTTCACATTTCACACACTTCAACCCAGGTGTTGCGTTTTCTTTTGCATTCTGGCTTCCTTCTGATAGGTCTGTCAGACAAGCTTGACAGTTACAATGGAAAAAGTACTGCTCCAGCAGGTGGCGCTGACGCTCCTTCACCTCCATTCTGCTACAGTGTGGGCCTGTGAAGAAATTATGACATAAAAAAAAAACATATATATATATATATATATTTCAAACCAACCAACCAACCTAAAACTGAATTCACATGTTTTACCATAACAGTGCAGAATCTCCTGTCCTGCAGTAAGATGTTTTGAAGCGCGTACAGTGACCGTCACACCACAGTGAGAGCTCTCTGGATGGTCAATGTGACCTTCAGAACAGCCGAACTGACTGAGCGGGTCATTCTGAAAGCCTGCAGTAAACGAGATGCTTGTGTTTGGACTGCAGGAGTGGTTAAGTAGGCTGAGTACAGGAAATATTGCTGTGGCAATTCGGATTTCACTACTGGACTGAACAGCCATACCACTTACTTCTGTAAGAAAATTGATCAACAATCATTAAAATTCATGAATCTAATGTATTAATTGGTAGTTTGAGTTCAAGCATGAGAGTTCTGTCGAACCTTTGTCCCTAACAGCAGTGAGTGCTTGAGCGTTACACCTGAGCTGCATCATGTGTCTCAGAGCTGTGGCTCCTAGCATGCTCATCTCAGGCTGCCAGATTCCACTAACTTCTTCGTCCTTGCAAGATGCCCACATGTCCGGTGGGGATCCACCTTGCAGCCTCCTATAAAGCACCGCCATGGTGATCGCCGATAAGAAGCGTGAGACGGGTGAGTGTTGTGCCACATGTGGTAAAAGGCTGTAGATCCCCATGTATGAGTTGCCATGATAACACTCGGTATGGTCTGAATCTTCTCTACAGTGGCCTCCAAGACTCAACTTGACTGGCGAATCACTTTTATAAGAGCTACATGTCACGTGGTCTTCTTGTGAAAAGTCTGAAGCGTTTTTCTTCACCCTTTGAACTTCATTTTGTCCGGCTTTCAGGGCCACTCTAAGTGCAAGATGTCCCAAAACCCCAATGGCCAACAGATCTGCTCCAATTGGGCACTCCCATTGGTGCCAGCGCTCCCAAGCATCTTTTTGACAGCTCTCTCCACAGTACCGAGCATAACTACAGTTTGGACAAGGCACAAAGCTCAATGATTGGCTCAGGCAGTGGTGACAGTGTCGGTCTTCAGTATCAAAAGTCTTTCCTTCCTTTTTAGTCTCTGTATTGAGTTTGTTACTTGGGACGAGTACATAACAGAAAGCCTCGTCCTCCAGCACCACCTCGCCAGCTGGTTTATTTTCCGTGGCTAATATGTGGCGACCTTTCTCTGGACTGAAACAAACAGACACACCATGTGAAATACAAGTAGTAGAGTTTCTGCTTTTCTGGCATGGTGGTGTTTGATGATTTGTGGTTGGCATGTTGGATTTTTCAGGTTTTCTAAGTTGATTCAGGCATGCGGCTTGTCTAGTTCTTAGTTTGTCTTGCAGGTGGCTTGGGTAACCAGCCTCCAAAGAACGTTGAATATCCTGAAGACATTCCTGAGGGAAAAAAAAGAAAATCACTTAAACTCATATAGATGTGTCAGTGTTGCACTAAACAATTAGTCTTGTCCTTATTTGAATACTTCCACAAAAAAAAGAGCATAAGACAGACTCTTACTCTGTAGAGGCCATGGTAAAAGAGGGCTGCAGAACGGTTAGCATAGCACAAGGATAGCTCTTCTGTATTCTTGTCTGCATTGCAAACACCCTGAAACATCAGAGAGAATGGGAATATATCATGATCACAGTACAACCTGCCATTTGAAATCCAAACCATTTTTAGCATAAACACTGAGCTCAAACCATCATAAAATGTTTTCTGAACCACAGTGATTAACTTTATTCACAATATGTCCTTAGTACCTCAATCTTAACGGTTTCAAGATGGATTGCTCACCATCAGATTGTGTTGCCCCATGTTTCTTCTACTAGGAGTTTCTAATATCTATCAACCTGATACTGTCTAGATCCATCTTCATGCAGGAAAGAATCAAACAGTTGGACAGAGGCTGATATATGCTGCGCCATTCTGTATTCTTTTTGCGTTTTGCTCTCAATTAAATATATTTGTTAAAGGTAACCTGTCGAGTGCATCCTTGCAACACAGTAGGTTACACCATGTTTCTTGTACATACCTTACAACGCATCAATCAGTCACCTACCTTACAACGCAAGAATGTACAGGGAGACTGGTAATGTTTACTCATTGAAATCAGATTTAATTTCCTATTAATTCAATTTAATGCCTGGGAACCCCAACATGGCACAGAAGAAGAAAGAAGTCTGATAAATCGCCGTTTACTAGGCTGTGTATAGGCCTATTAAATATAATGTTACATAGCAATACTTTACAATTTTTCCAAATAATTCATTTCATAATGATACTGTTATTGTTGTTGATATTGACCTAGTACTTGGTAGCGAAAAGACAAGTTGTTTTGCCAAACCCAACCGTCACCAATCTGAAGGAATCGCAAAAAAATCTGTTATCAAACAGGTTTCCAGAACCCTCGAGGTTTCCTGCTCCCTCTGCCTGTCATTGGTCAAACAAGCACATAACCCCGCCCCAAACTCCACAGTTGGTTATTTAAAATCGAGCAATAGAGCGATAGTGCAACAAAATCGATACTTTTTGAGGATATCAACGTGGATTATGCACGTTAGGGAATAAAGCAGGAATAAATAGTAACAAATCAGGAATACAGTGCTTTAATCATACACAAAAAAGTAAGTTAACAAAGAAAATCACACACATTGAAATTTATTGATGTATAATATCGTTATTATATGAAGCAGGTATTTAGATCGCGTATTGTCCTTACCTTGGAGTAATAGAGTGCAGCGACTGTGTAATCCTTCACTTTGAAGCTGAGGTTACCTTGCTGTCTAAACTCAGATGCCCTCTCAGGAGACTTTTTCACAGAGTACTTCTCAGAGATTCTGGAGAAAGTGTTGAGATCTTCTGGGCTGAAATATGGACAAATGACAAAAGGTATGTAGAATATTTATTTTGATTTAGAAACATACAGCTGGTATTTAAATATTTTCAAATTGTTCACACTATATGGAATATCTCAATACAAACTAGTGCAGCAACGTACAAAGGCAGATTAGTATCATATTAGGCTATCTAAAATAATTTAAGCGATTTCATAAACAACTCCAGAGTGCAATATACTGACCCTAATATTGACAGCCCGTGGCTGAATATCACATCTATATCTGTCAGAAGGCAGAAGCCTTCAGTTTCTTCAGATCTCATTTCCGTCCATTTCTGCTCGACATGCCGAACCCACTCTGGACAGGGCAGATCCATTCAAAAATACGCCCTAAAAGATACCTATTAACCGAAAAAATATAGGTACGAAATTGTTTAAACACTTTGGATTTGACGGCAATAAAGTGACTTCCTGTTAAAACTTTTATCAATCTTCAAAATACAGGCCCTGGCAAGCTCCTTGTTTAAAAAAATAAAATTAATAATAATAATTAACAAAAAAATGTAATTTAACTGTAGCTATAAATACAAATAATAGTTATTAAAAGGGGGAACATAAATTAGTTTACATGTTGGTTTGATGTACTTTTTAGCATTTTAATTTAGATTGTAGATTGTTTTAATATATTCATAATAAATTATTAATGTAAATATTTTTATGTCGTCTGCTGCCTCCTGGGAAGTTTGTTGATCTTTTTTTAAAAAAAAAAAAAAAAAAAAATTGCTTTATTCATCATCTCAAATTATGTCTCTTTGAAAGCAGAGATACAGTAAGAATCACTGGGAAGGGAGGTGCATTATTTTCCCCAGTAGGTGGCGACATTGTTCCACGTTACAATCTTGTTTTTAAAAAACACTCCTCTCAGGGACACAAGGCAGGTGCACATAGGTATCAGTTGTTGCCACGCATTTTGTTCTTTTAATAGGCTATCTCTTTCTGTTGGTCAAGCTCTCTGGGGACTTCATTAGCTATTGTATCTCCAGGGGGAATACAATTACTGTTTAAAGAGTCAGTTCTGTCACTAAATAAATGCCTATATTTACTGCCCCAATGCTTTCAGATTAGGTCTAATGCAGGTTTTGTCCTGGACATTATAAACAGTTTTCAATCAATGTCGAAATAATTTGAATCTCCTTCATAAGGATTTATAGGATTTGTTCTTTGGTTTGCTGTGAGAAATTGTCCTCTGAAAATAGAGTATTTTACTTTTGATGAAATTAATCAGCATCTGCAAAAGGAGAACTGCTATACAATATTTGTGAGTTTTGTAATTTACATGGAAATGTTTACCCACTAGACAAAAACACTTACTACAGCTTCACTGTACTTATTTCTTGTACGAAGAAAGAAGTACTATTTAGTTCCTAAATATATAATGACATATAGCATACATTTTCCTATACAGCTCATAAATACTTTACAGGGTGGTTGCAGGTAGATCAGGCCACTTTTTTTTTATTCATCTCAACATGTTATACAGCTGTAACTGAGCTCAATTGTATCTTTGGCACAAGACAGGCTCATATTAATCAAAATTTTGAATAAAAAGGATTTAATTTTGTTTATTACTTGGTTTCACTTTATGAAGTGTCTCCATGTCTGCATATGAATATTAATGTTGTGTTGTATCTGTAAAGCAGCTGCATCTGTGAGGTCCTGGGGGATGGTGCTTATCACACATATTACTCTAGCTTTATGTTCTACCATTTTGTTTCATATTTTGTGTCTCAAAAGCTGCTATTAATGCACCCTGTGATCTAGGGCACTTCTCTTGTATTTTCATGACTGACTTTGTTGTTGCATGTGGGTGGAATGTTTTCCAAGAATGTAACTTGCTTTCTGACATTTTACCTTCTTTCTGAAGAGTTGTCTTCATTTTACCACTCTTAAGTTTAATATGATGCAAGTTATACTGCCTCTTGAATTCTTCTATGGAATGAAACTTGCCATCAGCTCATACTGTAATTAAATTAGCCTATATGGTGAACCTTATGGCTACTTGGTACATTACAAAAATATAAATTTGAAAAATGAACAACATGACCCAAACTATGCAATTAAATCACTATCTATTTAACAGATGAGTTTGTGAGATTCATTTTAATAGTTAGGCCATTAAATGTCTGTTTTTGCTTCGCTAAAAAGAACCAGTAAATAAGAGGCATTTGTTTGTGATGCGCTGTATGTTTTTGATTCACTTAAAAAGAACCAGTTCACTAGAGTCATTTGTTCATCAATCAGACTACATTTTGGTTTGCTTAAAAGAACCGGTTCATAAGAGTAATTTGTTCATCAATCAGACTACATTTTGGTTTGCTTAAAAGAACCGGTTCATAAGAGTAATTTGTTCGTGCTGTATGGTTTTTGATTCTCTAAAAAATTCTCACATTTTTTCGTGAATCAGACTACACTAGTTGCGCTGTATGTTTTTTATTCACTAAAAAGAACCAGTTGACAACAGTCAATTATTCCTCAATCAGAACACTCCATGTTTGTGATTCTCTAAAAAGAACTGGTTCATAAGAGTTATTTGTCTGTTAATTGGAGGACTACACTTGTTTGCACTGTGTTTTTGCTTTGCAAAAATAACTGGTTCATAAGATTAATTGTTCGTGAATTGGATATTGCCCTGTATGGCTGCATCCGAAATCGCATAATTCCCTTCTATAGCAGGCGAAAAACAGAATGTGACAAAAGAAGTAGGCCTATTTTGAATTCACAGTACTCATAAAGGTGTAGGCAAGGCAAGTTTATTTATATAGCACATTTCATACACAATGGCAATTCAAAGTGCTTTACATAGAAGAAATTAAAATAATAAAAAGAAATTAGAATAATTAAAACAGTTTAGAAAAATAAAATACAGTACAGTAAACAGTCGGACGAACAGCGGCACAGTGCTCATTCAGTAAACGCATAGCTAAACAGATGTGTTTTGAGTCTGGATTTGAATGTGACTACTGTAGGAGCACGTCTGATCTCTTCTGGAAGCTGTTTCCAGTTGCGTCTGGCATAATAGCTAAAAGCCAACTCGCCATGCTTAGAGTGAACCCTTGGTATTTCTAGCTGATATGATCCTTTGTGATCCTTGTAACAGTGATCTGTTGGGTTTATATTCAGTGAGTATATCTGCAATGTATTGAGGTCCTAGGCCATTGAATGATTTGTATACCAGTAATAATACTTTAAAATCAATCCTAAATCTAACTGGGAGCCAGTGTAAAGACCTGAGGACTGGTGTGATATGTTCATATTTTCTGGTTCTGCTCAGAATCCTGGCGGCAGCGTTCTGTATGAGCTGCAACTGTCTTATGGTCTTTTTGGGAAGGCCAGTGAGGAGTCCATTACAATAATCCACCCTGCTGGTGATGAAAGCATGCACAAGTTTCTCTAAGTCTTGTCTGGAAACAAAGCATCTAATTCTTGCAATATGTTTCAGATGAAAGTATGCTGATTTAGTTATTGCTTTGACATGACTAATGAAACTAAGGTCTGACTCTAGTGTCACACCAAGATTCCTTGTGTAGGCAAAACAGTACCTGGATGACATACTTCTTCAACGTAACTGGCGCTGGTAGGCCACATGATAATGACAACATGGCAAATGTAGTACGTCCAGACTATATTCATGCTGCACACATTCATACTAAATAGAAAATACTTTTAAAATACTTTCAGCCATAATCAGCCATAGTGCTGTGTGTTTTTGATTCTCTAAAAAGAACCGGTTCATAATATAATTTTTTTCATGAATCTGAATCTGAATACACTGGTCGCACTGCATGTTTTTGACTTGCTAAAAAGAACTGGTTCACAAGAGTAATTTGCTCGTGAATCACACACTGTAAAAAAAAAAAAAAAAAAAAATTCATGGTGAACGGCTCAACAGCTCATTACTTTGCAATACATGCCCTTTTTAATTTAATGCATTCAATTCGTACTGTAGCCTCTGGTAAAATATACCTTTTGCTGTAGGGCCAAATATGTTGAGCACCACTGATGTAAACAATACTATGCCAGTTGTCTAATGTGTAATAAACACATAGGATATATTCTGTTACCATAGCATCTAAATAACTTACTTTATGTATGTGTCTGACCAGTTAAAACCCCAGTATAGCTGCCATGTGCTGATTAAGATGTTGTAAAGATGGATTTGGTTTAATTGTCACATATCTGTCAGTGACTTACAGTTTCAAATTTCAAATGGTCACTTAATCCAAAGACTGGGATATCTCACCCTATAAAATGTCACATGCCTCAGGAGGGCTTCTATTGTAGATAAAGGCGAGGAATTATATATAAACGGAGACCCAATAAAGGATCATTTAAGTTTCTCCAGTTAATGTTCAATGAATTTTCCAATGCCTGCTGTAATAACACCAGTGAACAGATGTGAAAAGCACCCTGTAGAGCATAACAATGTTGTACTATTACGTAATTGAATGGATTTTAGTTGGTTTCATTTTAATCTGAGCCAATAACCATAATGCATTAGCAGCTGAACAAACATTTTTAGTTGCGTAGAGATGAAAATACACGTCAAAGTGTTCTCTCTCTTTGATACACACTCATTTCTCACACAAAGCCACAACCACACACGCCAGTCGAGACCCTGTGGCCCGGTTTCCCTGTCTTTTCATTGTGCGTGTCTTGTGAGATTTGGTTAAAAAAACATGGGATAATGAAGTCCTGAATCTCCTGATCCATGTTCTGTCCAACCAGACTGTTTGATTTCATTTTCTGGATTGTGAAACCCAGTTTGCTCAGTTAAGCTTCACGGACCACTGAGGTCAGTGGAATGGTTACATTTGTCTTTCATTTCAGTAGTGTTGGAAACCTTTCCTTCGTGAAAGCAGAGACCAGGAGATGTTGGGATATCTTTCAAGCAGAAGTTACTCTTTATTGAGAACTCGCTGTGCGTTGCTGTAGTCATCAAGTCTAGTCTGACTAAGGAACATTGCCTTGCAAATTATATACATTTAGGGGGAGGGATTTACATTGAGGTTGAACAAAGCATGTAAATGAAGTATACAGGTTTAGGAACCCGCCCTAGACTCCAGAGTGTTACCAATCCTAATCCAATCAGCCTAACTATTCAACGACTGGAGCTGGGGCTCGGGCTCCAAGAGCCATTAAAGACAAAAGGTGAGAGTCTCAGTAATCTGACTCATTTAACTTACAATAGAAAAAACAGGTCTGGCAGGAATCTCTTGCTGGAAACTCAATAATCATCATTTATACCTCAAATGCTAAAATAAGTCTACTAAACTTTCTCAGTTTATATACTGTAGTGGAACCTAAATTAAACATTGACTAAATTTGTAATACAACAGTAGATACACACGTCTTTTGTGTCATTGTATTTAGAATGAACCAACTCTTTAAATTAGTTTTACTCTTTATAAAATATAAATCTTTTATGATACAAACATTGCGAGATCATTTAAAATAAGAAACAAAGTCGTATTGTGAGATTTAAATGATTAAAAATGTTTTAAATAAAGGCAGATATGAGACCTAATGTTGCAGTTACATAGCCAAATTATGAGATATAAAGTTTAAACTACATTAAAAGTGTGACTAGTATTTAGTATTGCAATTTAAAATAACTGTTGTATTTAAATATATTTTAGCATCTTTCAGCATCAATACCTTTCAGCATCATGACTCCAGTCTACAGTGTCACATGATCCTTCAGAAATCATTCTAATATGCTGATTTGATGCCCAAGATTTTTTTTTTAATAATTATCAATGTTGATACAACAGTTGTGCTGCTTAATAATTTTGAGGAAACAGTTTTTACCCGGATTCTTTGATGAATAGAAATGTCAAAAAGAACATCTTTTTTTATTTGGATTATAAATATTTTGTTAAATGTCTTTACTTCACTTTTCATCTATTTAATGTGTCCTTTTTAAATAATAATAATAATACAAATTGGTAGTGTCGGAAGTATATAGACTTTCTATATACGAAGTATATGGTTTAGAGAAATAAGGTTGCAGTTGTGAACTATAAATAATTATTTTTTTCAAGCTGATTTAGTGTGAGAGACCTTCCATGCCCTCATGTCGGATGGCCTTAACCGAGAGAGACGTGTCATATCCACTGACAGACTTTGGCATCTTCCCAGGGCTGACTGTGGTAGTGCATGTGTCGTTGTTGTTGACTTGTGTATATCTGTAAGTTTGTTTGTGCGTGTCGAAGATCAATAGAGCACATCTGTCTCCTGAAAAGCTCTTTTGTGTTTCAGTATTCATTTTGGTTGCTTGGTCGGTGTTCAATAAAGCAATTCATTTGGGAGAACTGAGGAGAAAAGAAAGTAAAAATCTATCAAAAGCTCTCTCTTCTTGAAATGATCAAGTTTACAGCATTTTCAAAAGATGAGACATGTATTTTGCTACAGCTCCAAGTATTTTCTTTTGTTACTAACATTTAAATATGTGATTGTAATATAATAATAGGCTATATTTACTGTAAAATGCAACTATTTACCAAAATATATAAAAATTCTTGACTCCAGAGGAGCTTCATTGTATTCTGGATTATTTACAATGAATTTATGGTGTCTAATGAATTAAGCCTCATTAATTAGAACATGCTCCACTGGATCAGGGATGGAGAAAGGCTTTTCTGGTTGACCGATAGCAAATAAAGCATCTGCTTGACGTTCATTTGAGCTGCAAAGCAAAATAGTTCTGCTCACATTACAAGTTTGGTGGTTCGGCTGAGAAGAGCTTATGTAATAGATCCCTCAGGCCTAGATTTTCACAACATTATCCTTTATTGATAATGTTTTGATAGGATATTTGGCCACTCAGCACTAGAAACAGGAAGTACCTACTGTATGTGTATAAACTGTCTAGAAAGTTTCCCAGTAGTTCAAGAAAAAGAGATAAAAAGAGATGCATTCTCTTTTATTTCACAGCAGTCCTTGTAGACAGCGTTCCATTTCATGAAGTTCCTGTAGTTCTTCACAGTGAGGGCCACAGTGGAGAGAGAGGAGCCTATGGGCCCTGGGAATCACAGAGAGAGCCGCACCACAGTCTCTTCTGTCAAAGGAAAGAGGAGAATAACTGTTTTTGATCATAAACAAATGTATAAGAAGTCTCATCGGATAGAGTTTGACAAGTTGAGCTCTTACGCGTTAAAATGTAACTGTGCTAGTTTAAAAAGCTGTCGTCCAAGCTCAATGCTGTCCTCTCCGAATTGGGCCTGAACAGCAACAATGCTGCGCTTTAGATGGGACGCAGCCAGACTCCATTCACCTGTGAGTAAAATAATCCTAAAATCATACTACACACTCTTCACTATATGAATTTAGATGTTACTTATTTCATCAGTCAAAAGGCAATGTAGAACTACATATCTTACAATCTTAGCAAAAAAAGTACAACAGCTTGTCACTGGGCAGTACCCTCAACTATGTACCTTATCTACTCCTACAAGGTGCATATTAATACCTTGGCTTAGAGTTGTAATATTTACCTTTTGGGGTTGTTCATACAGAATGTGTTTTTTCACATAACTGCACTACTTTTCTATGTTTTTTCTATGTAAACATATGCTAGACGGACATGAGCATCTTGTGATACAGCATGCAAAAAAAACAATTTGCGCTCAACTTTAAAGAAGTTTTATTTATATTTTCACCTATAGTTTTATTTTTATTTTTTTCATTCGACTGCCCAGCATCTTGTGTGAACCTGTCCTTAAAAATACTACTATTTTAGAAAGTAAATTAGTTACAAAGATGTCCCTTTAAAGGGATACTCCACTTTTTTCGGAAATAAGCTCATTTTACAACTCCCCCAGAGTTAAACAGATGAGTTTTACCGTTTTAGAATCCATTCAGCCGAACTCCGGGTCTGACGGTACCACTTTTAGCATAGCTTAGCACAGATCATTGATTCTGATGAGTCCAGTAGCATTTCTTTCAAAATGACCAACGAGTTTCAATATTTTTCCTATTTAAAACTTGACTCTTCTGTAGTTAAACCGTGTACTAAGATCGACGGAAAATGAAAAGTTGCGATTTTCTAAGCCTATATGGCTAGGAAATACTCTCATTCCAGCGTAATAATCAAGGAACTGTGCGGCTGTACCATGAGTGCAGCAGGCGTAATGATATGACGCAGCGCCTGAAAATAGTCCCCAGCTCGGTAACTTCTTCCAACGTGACCGGGACTAAGTTTGTCTAACCTATTAGACCTATTTTCAGGCGCTGCGTCATATCATTACGCCTGCTGCACTCATGGTACAGCCGCACAGTTCCTTGATTATTACGCTGGAATGAGAGTATAGTTCCTAGTCATATAGGCTTAGAAAATCGCAACTTTTCATTTTCCGTCGATCTTAGTACACGGTTTAACTACAGAAGAGTCAAGGTTTAAATAGGAAAAATATTGAAACTCTTTGGTCATTTTGAAAGAAATGCTACTGGACTCATCAGAATCAATGATCTGTGCTAAGCTATGCTAAAAGTGGTACCGTCAGACCCGGAGTTCGGCTGAATGGATTCTAAAACGGTAAAACTCAACTGTTTAACTCTGGGGGAGATGTAAAATGAGCATATTTCCGAAAAAAGTGGAGTATCCCTTTAAGGGTACTGTCCTAGTGATAAGCTGTTGTACCCCTAAAGGTAAATTTTTAGCAATTTTATTCTGAGTGTTAGGAACATGTGACATATCAGCCTGTAGTGGCGTACACACGAGCGGTCGCATCTGCTAGCTCTCCTTGGAGAGGGTGAGTCTCTGTTAGGATGCTGTTTGCCTGAGAAGTAGCTGATTTTAGGATCTTTAGGGCTTTGTCTGCAAGACATGGATACATATTATGGATATTTATGGATATCTAACATAGACAAAACAGTTTGTGATTCAAACTGAGGCAGTACCTAATCTGTCTCTCTCCATAAGATGAAAGGCTTCATCCAAAAGACACTGTAAACCCTGAAGTCTGTTTTGTACATCGGCACTGGTGATCTGATGACCACAGGATGGCAAAGAGCACATGTACCCATCCATACGGGACTGAAACAGTATTAAATCATTTGTTTGGCAAATGGTTCCTTTAGTAAATAAATGTGTAATACCAGCAATATCTCCAAATATTTGTATCAGTTTTACTTTTCTGCAAATGTCTACCTGAAGAGGCCTTTCACATTTCACACACTTCAACCCAGGTGTTGCGTTTTCTTTTGCATTCTGGCTTCCTTCTGATAGGTCTGTCAGACAAGCTTGACAGTTACAATGGGAAAAGTACTGCTCCAGCAGGTGGCGCTGACGCTCCTTCACCTCCATTCTGCTACAGTGTAGGCCTGTGAAAAAATTATGACATAATATATATATATATATATATATATATATATATATATATATATATATATATAAATATATATTTCAAACCAACCTAAAACTGAATTTACATGTTTTACCATAACAGTGCAGAATCTCCTGTCCTGCAGTAAGATGTTTTGAAGTGCGTACAGTGACCGTCACACCACAGTGAGAGCTCTCTGGATGGTCAATGTGACCTTCAGAACAGCCGAACTGACTGAGCGGGTCATTCTGAAAGCCTGCAGTAAACGAGATGCTTGTGTTTGGACTGCAGGAGTGGTTAAGTAGGCTGAGTACAGGAAATATTGCTGTGGCAATTCGGATTTCACTACTGGACTGAACAGCCATACCACTTTCTTCTGTAAGAAAAATGATCAACAATCATTAAAATTCATGAATCTAATGTATTAATCGGCAGTTTGAGTTCAAGCATGAGAGTTCTGTCGAACCTTTGTCCCTAACAGCAGTGAGTGCTTGAGCGTTACACCTGAGCTGCATCATGTGTCTCAGAGCTGTGGCTCCTAGCATGCTCATCTCAGGCTGCCAGATTCCACTAACTCCTTCGTCCTTGCAAGATGCCCACATGTCCGGTGGTGGTCCACCTTGCAGCCTCCTATAAAGCACCGCCATGGTGATCGCCGATAAGAAGCGTGAGACGGGTGAGTGTTGTGCCACATGTGGTAAAAGGCTGTAGATCCCCATGTATGAGTTGCCATGATAACACTCGGTATGGTCTGAATCTTCTCTACAGTGGCCTCCAAGACTCAACTTGACTGGCGAATCACTTTTATAAGAGCTACATGTCACGTGGTCTTCTTGTGAAAAGTCTGAAGCGTTTTTCTTCACCCTTTGAACTTCATTTTGTCCGGCTTTCAGGGCCACTCTTAGTGCAAGATGAGGGGGAAAAAAAGAAAATCACTTAAACTCATATAGATGTGTCAGTGTTGCACTAAACAATTTGTCTTGTCCTTATTTGAATACGTCCACAAAAAAAGAGCATAAGACAGACTCTTACTCTGTAGAGGCCATGGTAAAAGAGGGCTGCAGAACGGTTAGCATAGCACAAGGATAGCTCTTCTGTATTCTTGTCTGCATTGCAAACACCCTGAAACATCAGAGAGAATGGGAATATATCATGATCACAGTACAACCTGCCATTTGAACTCCAAACCATTTTAGCATAAACAGTGAGCTCAAACCATCATAAAACGTTTTCTGAACCACAGTGATTAACTTTATTCACAATATGTCCTTAGTACCTCAATCTTAACGGTTTCAAGATGGATTGCTCACCATCAGATTGTGTTGCCCCATGTTTCTTCTACTAGGAGTTTCTAATATCTATCAACCTGATACTGTCTAGATCCATCTTCATGCAGGAAAGAATCAAACAGTTGGACAGAGGCTGATATATGCTGCGGCATTCTGTATTCTTTTTGCGTTTTGCTCTCAATTAAATATATTTGTTAAAGGTAACCTGTCGAGTGCATCCTTGCAACACAGAAGGTTACACCATGTTTCTTATACATACCTTACAACCAAGCGGCAACCTCAACCTCCCTGTCTGTGAATTAATTAGTGAATTAAACGGCAATTCATCAACTGGCCGCTTGAAGCTGGCTGCAAAAGTGAGTCAAATCTGCATCTCCCCCATGTTGAAATGCCCAACTTTACAGCAGAAAAAAAAACGTTTACAGCCTGGAGCAAAAAGTGCCCTTCATGACAACTGTGAGGGGGGTGAAATTTTTTATAACTCATCCGTTTAAATTATATTAAGCCTTAAATTTCTGCATAATTAAGGGTGTGTCCACTTTTGAGTGACAGGTGGATTCCCGCTGCTGTGGTCATTAGTCATCATTAGCCGTTTGTCTGCTGTCTGTTAGCCGTAACGTTAGGGTTTTTCGCCCATTTCTGTTTATCCGGGAGTGACGCAGATTTAATTTCCTATTAATTCAATAGAATGCCTGGGAACCCCAATATGGCACAGAAGAAGAAAGAAGTCTGATAAATCGTGTTTATGTATAAGCCTATTAAATATAATGTTGCAAAGCAATACTTTACCATTTTTTCCAAATAATTCATTTCATAATGATACTGTTACTGTTATTGATATTGACCTTGATAGTACTCGGTAGCGAAAAGACAAGTTGTTTTGCCAAACTCAACAGTCACCAATCGGACGGAATCACAAAAAAATCTGTTATCAAACAGGTTTCCAGAACCCTCGAGGTTTCCTGCTCCCTCTGCCTGTCATTGGTCAAACAAGCACATAACCCCGCCCCAAACTCCACAGTTGGTTATTTAAAATCGAGCAATAGAGCGATAGTGCAACAAAATCGATACTTTTTGAGGATATCAACGTGGATTACGTTAGGGAATAAAGCAGGAATAAATAGTAACAAATCAGGAATACAGTGCTTTAATCATACACAAAAAAGTAAGTTAACAAAGAAAATCACACACATTGAAATTTATTGATGTATAATATCGTTATTATATGAAGCAGGTATTTAGATCGCGTATTGTCCTTACCTTGGAGTAATAGAGTGCAGCGACTGTGTAATCCTTCACTTTGAAGCTGAGGTTACCTTGCTGTCTAAACTCAGATGCCCTCTCAGGAGACTTTTTCACAGAGTACTTCTCAGAGATTCTGGAGAAAGTGTTGAGATCTTCTGGGCTGAAATATGGACAAATGACAAAAGGTATGTAGAATATTTATTTTGATTTAGAAACATACAGCTGATATTTAAATATTTTCAAATTGTTCACACTATATTGAATATCTCAATACAAGCTAGTGCAGCAACGTACAAAGGCAGATTAGTATCATATTAGGCTATCTAAAATAATTTAAGCGATTTTATAAACAACTCCAGAGTGCAATATACTGACCCTAATATTGACAACCCGCGGCTGAATATCACATCTATATCTGTCAGAAGGCAGAAGCCTTCAGTTTCTTCAGATCTCATTTCCGTCCATTTCTGCTCGACATGCCAAACCCACTCTGGACAGGGCAGATCCATTCAAAAATACGCCCTAAAAGATACCTATTAACCGAAAAAATATAGGTACGAAATTGTTTAAACACTTTGGATTTGACGGCAATAAAGTGACTTCCAAACGTTTATCAATCTTCCAAATACAGCCCTGACAATACTTTACCATTAGTAAAGTAGGCTACTGCTTGTTTAAAAAACAAAACAATAATTAACTAAAAATGTAATTTAACTGTAGCTATAAATAAAAACAATATTATTAAAAGGGGGGACATAAATTAGTTTACATGGTGGTTTGATGTACTTTTTAGCATTTTTTAGATAGTAGATTGTTTTAATATATTCATAATAAATTATTAATGTAAATACTTTTATGTTTTTTTTTTTTTTTTTTTTTTTTTTGCTTTATTCATCAATTCAAATGATGCCTCTTTGAAAGCAGAGGTACAGTAAGAATCACTGGGAAGGGAGGTGCATTATTTTCCCCAGTAGGTGGCGACATTGTTCCACGTTACAATCTTGTTTTTAAAAAACACTCCTCTCAGGGACACAAGGCAGGTGCACATAGGTATCAGTTGTTGCCACGCATTTTGTTCTTTTAATAGGCTATCTCTTTCTGTTGGTCAAGCTCTCTGGGGACTTCATTAGCTATTGTATCTCCAGGGGGAATACAATTACTGTTTAAAGAGTCAGTTCTGTCACTAAATGCCTATATTTACTGCAACAATGCTTTCAGATTAGGTCTAATGCAGGTTTTGTCCTGGACATTATAAATACAGTGTTTAATCAATGTCGAAAGAATTTGAATCTCCTTCATAAGGATTTATAGTATTTGTTCTTTGGTTTGCTGTGAGAAATTGTCCTCTGAAAAAAGAGCATTTTATTTTTGATGAAATTAATCAGCATCTGCAAAAGGAGAACTGCTATACAATATTTGTGAGAAAGTAACAATTTTCATAATTTACATGGAAATGTTTACCCACTAGACAAAAACACTTACTACAGCTTCACTGTACTTATTTCTTGTACGAAAAGGAAGACATACCATTTAGTTCATAAATATATAATGACATATAGCATACATTTTCCTATACAGCTCATAAATACTTTACAGGGTGGTTGCAGGTAGATCAGGCCACTTTTTTTTTATTCATCTCAACATGTTATACAGCTGTAACTGAGCTCAGTTGTATCTTTGGCACAAGACAGGCTCATATTAATCAAAAAATTTAATAAAAAGGATTTAATTTTGTTTATTTCTTGATTTCACTTTATGAAGTGTCTCCATGTCTGCATATGAATATTAATGTTGTGTTGTATCTGTAAAGCAGCTGCATCTGTGAGGTCCTGGGGGATGGTGCTTATCACACATATTGCTCTAGCTTTATGTTCTACTGTTTTGTTTCATATTTGTGTCTCAAAAGCTGCTATTAATGCACCCTGTGATCTAGGGCACTTCTAGAATCTTGTATTTCCCTAACCTTGTCTTTGTTGTTGCATGTGGGTGGAATGTTTTCCAAGAACGTAACTTGCTTTCTGACATTTTACCTTCTTTCTGAAGAGTTGTCTTTATTTTACCACTCTTAAGTTTAATATGATGCAAGTTATCCTGCCTCTTGAATTCTATGGAATGAAACTTGCCATCAGCTCATACTGTAATTAAATTAGCCTATATGGTGAACCTTATGGCTACTTGGTACATTACAAAAATATAAATTTGAAAAATGAACAACATGACCCAAACTATGCAGTTAAATCACTATCTATTTAACAGATGAGTTTGTGAGATTCATTTGAATAGTTAGGCCATTAAATGGCTGTTTTTGCTTCGCTAAAAAGAACCAGTAAATAAGAGGCATTTGTTTGTGATGCGCTGTATGTTTTTGATTCACTTAAAAAGAACCAGTTCACTAGAGTCATTTGTTCATCAATCAGACTACACTGTTTGCACTGTATTTTTTTTGGTTTGCTTAAAAGAACCGGTTCATAAGAGTAATTTGTTCGTGCTGTATGGTTTTTAATTCTCTAAAAAAGAACCAGCTCATTAGAGTAATTTGTTCGTGAATCAGACTACACTAGTTGCGCTGTATGTTTTTTATTCACTAAAAAGAACCAGTTGACAACAGTCAATTATTCCTCAATCAGAACACTCCATGTTTTTGATTCTCTAAAAAGAACTGGTTCATAAGAGTTATTTGTTTGTTAATTGGAGGACTACACTCGTTTGCACTGTGTTTTTGCTTTGGAAAAATAACTGGGCCCGGTTTCCCGATAACGCTCACTCTTAGCCTGCTAAGAAGACTCGAAAGATATATCTTACCAAAGTAGTTTATGTTTTTAAGTGTGTTCCCCGAAGTGTCTCTTGGAAGCTTCTTAAATCGCTGCCGCTTAAGTTCAACTTAACAAAGGCGCTGTCCCAAGTGAAGGTGCTGAATTAGTTGGCATCGATTGCTCAGGAATCGATTTTACACTTCACACGGTGCATTACAGCGTTAAGAAAGACAACACGTTCTATCCAAATGAAACATTCCTCAAATTATTCCAGTAACTTTTATTTTAACATAGTGTAAGTTATCAGTAAAATATAGCCTATTAATTAAATGGTTAAATTGTCAGTAATATGTTCACACAATATGTTGTGACGGGTAGACGAACCGGGTATCCCTCGCTAATCATCCACCCTCCTTATCCCGTTGTGCCACTTGTGCAGCTTCTTTACATGGGTTTAACGACTTCTAAAAATTATGTAATTATGCTCTATCTATGAGATACCTTATTTATCCAGAAGGAAATTAAACAGTGTCATTCTAAGTGCACATTCAGATATAAAGTCTCATTTGAAGAGGCTGCGTAAAGACATTAGTTTGTAATGTACATTATCTGTGTGTTTGACGTAAAGCTATGCATGAGGCAAAGCAGTGGAAAGGGAATCCTCTGACAACCATGTGACCTGCGTTCAATGCCCTATAAATGAATGAAGATGAATCATGAGACGTGGTCATTTGGGCATATGTCAATTTTTGATGCAGAAATTCTAACGTGTACGCTCCTTTGTCAACATTAACCCTTAAAGAGTTTCTGTATCTTGGGGGATACAGTCATTTAACAGGCTGTGGGGGGAAGGGCCATGGGGGGAGGGGCATTATGTGGTTGCAGTTGATGAGAAACACTGATGGGGTGATGGGTCATGTAATCAGGTCATGTGACTTTATGCCAACATTCCAAACATTTGTATCAAAATCCAAAATGGCAGCATACGTGGACAAAGACACTGGCTATGAGAGAAGTGTTTTTATATTTTTCACGATTATGATATTTTAGAGTGATTTTGTTTTAGAAAATAGTTTTTTAAGGATAGTTTTACATGTTCTTGTGGATATTTTTTAAATAATCTTCTCACAACTTTGATTATCAGGCATTGAATGCCTGTATCCTGGGGGATACATTGCCCATATACGGGTATTTAACAGGGCTGATCACTCACAGATATTCTTATGTTTTGAGGCCTGTTCTCTACAGATATTGAATATGATAAAGGTTTTTCTTTAACTTGTAGTGTAGTGTAGTGTAGTGTAGTGTAATGTAGTGTAATGTGGTGTAGTGTAGTGTAGTGTAATGTGGTGTAGTGTAGTGTAGTGTAATGTAGTGTAATGTAGTGTAATGTAGTGTAGTGTAGTGTAATGTGGTGTAATGTAGTGTAATGTAGTGTAGTGTAATGTAGTGTAGTGTAGTGTAGTGTAGTGTGTAGTGTAGTGTAATGTAGTGTAGTGTAATGTAGTGTAGTGTAGTGTAGTGTAGTGTGTAGTGTAGTGTAATGTAGTGTGGTGTAATGTGGTGTAGTGTAGTGTAGTGTAGTGTAATGTAGTGTAATGTAGTGTAGTGTAGTGTTATAGTGTAGTAGTGTAGTAGTGTAGCAATTAGAGGCAAATTGTTTGCCAGATTATAATTATCAAAAGTGAATGCCAATTATAGATTGACAATCATTAATGCTTTAATGACATTAGAAAATAGCCAAGGCTAATTAGCACCATTTTAGTTCTAATAACAAATAAAGTCAACTTCATAAATAGTCCTGTATCCATTGCGGACATTTTTTTTATTAGTATATATATCATTATATATAGCATAAAATCATTGTTGAGCCACAACATTGTCAACATACCATAGTTTGACTTGCAAACAACGCTAAGAGAGAGCTTACGAATGGTCTGGACCAACCTTACGAAAGTGTGACTTACAGAAGATATACTTAGCGTACGAACATGTCGGGAACCGTGCATTAAGGTTAAGAGAGAACTTAAGTACTAGGTTAAGAACTACTTAGAGATAAGAACGCTTTGGGAAACCGGGCCCTGGTTCATAAGATTAATTGTTCGTGAATTGGATATTGCCCTGTATGGCTGCATCCGAAATCACATAATTCCCTTCTATAGCAGGCGAAAAACAGAATGTGACAAAAGAAGTAGGCCTATGTTGAATTCACATTACTCATAGAGGTGTAGGCAAAAAAGTACCTGGATGACATACTTCTTCAACGTAACTGGCGCTGGTAGGTCACATGATAAGGACAACATCGCAAATGTAGTACGTCCAGACTATATTCATGCTGCACACATTCATACTAAATAGACCATACTTTAAAAATACTTTCAGCCATAATCAGCCATAGTGCTGTATGTTTTTGAATCTCTAAAAAGAACCGGTTCATAATATAATTTTTTTCATGAATCTGAATACACTGGAAGCGCTGCGTGTTTTTGACTTGCTATAAAGAACTGGTTCACAAGAGTCATTTGCTCGTGAATCAGACTGCACTGGTTGCACTGTATGTTTTGTATTGTCTAAAAAGAACTGGTTCATAAGAGTCATTTGTTTGTGAATTGGACAATATGTTTTTGATTCACTAAAAATAACTTGTTCATAACAGCCACTAGTTTGTGAATCACACTACACTGTTAAAAAAAAAAAAATATATATATATATATATATTTTTTTTATAGCGACAGCTCAACAGCTCATTACTTTGCAATACATGCCCTTTTTAATTTAATTTAATGCATTCAATTCATACTGTAGCCTCTGGTAAAATATGCCTTTTGCTGTAGGGCCAAATATGCTGAGAACCACTGATGTAAACAATACTATGCCAGTTGTCTAATGTGTAATAAACACATAGGATATATTCTGTTACCATAGCATCTAAATAACTTATTTTATGTATGTGTCTGACCAGTTAAAACCCCAGTATAGCTGCCATGTGCTGATTAAGATGTTGTAAAGATGGATTTGGTTTAATTGTCACATATCTGTCAGTGACTTACAGTTTCAAATTTCAAATGGTCACTTAATCCAAGACTGGGATATCTCACCCTAAAATGTCACATGCCTCAGGAGGGCTTCTATTGTAGATAAAGGCGAGGAATTATATAATATAAACGGAGACCCAATAAAGGATCATTTAAGTTTCTCCGGTCAATTTTCAATACATTTTCCAATGCCTGCTGTAATAACACCAGTGAACAGATGTGAAAAGCACCCTGTAGAGCATAACAATGTTGTACTATCACGTAATTGAATGGATTTTAGTTGGTTTCATTTTAAACTGAGCCAATAACCATAATGCATTAGCAGCTGAAAAACATTTTTAGTTGCGTAGAGATGAAAATACACGTCAAAGTGTTCTCTCTCTTTGATACACACTCATTTCTCACACAAAGCCACAACCACACACGCCAGTCGAGACCCTGTGGCCCGGTTTCCCTGTCTTTTCATTATGTGTGTCTTGTGAGATTTGGTTCAAACATGGGATAATGAAGTCCTGAATCTCCTGATCCATGTTCTGTCCAACCAGACTGTTTGATTTCATTTTCTGGATTGTGAAACCCAGTTTGCTCAGTTAAGCTTCACAGACCACTGAGGTCAGTGGAACCGTTACATTTGTCTTTCATTTCAGTAGGTACACACGTCTTTTGTGTCATTGTATTTAGAATGAACCAACTCTTTAAATTAGTTTTACTCTCTATAAAATAGAAATCTTTTATGATACAAACATTGCGAGATCATTTAAAATAAGAAACAAAGTCGCATTGTGAGATATAAATGATTAAAATGGTTTAAATAAAGTCAGATATGAGACATAATGTTGCGGTTGTGAGGTACAAAGCCAAATTATGAGATATAAACATTAAAAAGTCAGTAATATTGTGACTAGTATTTAGTATTGCAGTTTAAAATATCTGTTGAATTTAAATATGTTTTAGCATCTTTCAGCATCAATACCTTTCAGCATCATGACTCCAGTCTATCACATGATCCTTCAGAAATCATTCTAATATGCTGATTTGATGCCCAAGAAACATTTATTATTGTTATCAATGTTGATACAACAGTTGTGCTGCTTAATAATTTTGAGGAAACAGTTTTTACCCGGATTCTTTGATGAATAGAAATGTCAAAAGAACATCATTTATTTGGATTATAAATATTTTGTTAAATTATAAATGTCTTTACTTCACTTTTCATCTATTTAATGTGTCCTTGTTAAATAATAATAATAATAATACAAATTGGTAGTGTCGGAAGTATATAGACTTTCTATATACGAAGTATATGGTTTCGAGAAATAGGGTTGCAGTTGTGAACTATAAAATAGTTTTTTTCAAGCTGTAAATGACTTTGATTCTCATAATTATCTGAGTTATCATGTTTATCTTATGGTAGGATGACATTTTTGGACAACCCAGTAGTATTTGTAAGGTGTACCTGTTGTTGTTCTTCTGTTCTCGTGAATACAAGTAAGGCTCTTTTTGGCTTATTTCGTACTACAGTATTTCAATGGGTTTAATTCTCAGGGTACAGTTGTTTACTTTGAATGCACTGTAAACCTGGCAAATGCTTGAATGTGATGTAAATGTAGGCATTGAGGAGCTGTTTATAACATTCATTTATAGTCATAGACAGCATTCATATCCACTCCTGGAACAACATTATTTATCCAGACAAGAATCGAAGAAGACAACTGTTGATTTAGTGTGAGAGACCTTCCATGCCCTCATGTCGGATGGCCTTAACCGAGAGAGACGTGTCATATCCACTGACAGACTTTGGCATCTTCCCAGGGCTGACTGTGGTAGTGCATGTGTCGTTGTTGTTGACTTGTGTATATCTGTAAGTTTGTTTGTGCGTGTCGAAGATCAATAGAGCACATCTGTCTCCTGAAAAGCTCTTTTGTGTTTCAGTATTCATTTTGGTTGCTTGGTCGGTGTTCAATAAAGCAATTCATTTGGGAGAACTGAGGAGAAAAGAAAGTAAAAATCTATCAAAAGCTCTCTCTTCTTGAAATGATCAAGTTTACAGCATTTTCAAAAGATGAGACATGTATTTTGCTACAGCTCCAAGTATTTTCTTTTGTTAATAACATTTAAATATGTGATTGTAATATAATAATAGGCTATATTTACTGTAAAATGCAACTATTTACCAAAATATATAAAAATTCTTGACTCCAGAGGAGCTTCATTGTATTCTGGATTATTTACAATGAATTTATGGTGTCTAATGAATTAAGCCTCATTAATTAGAACATGCTCCACTGGATCAGGGATGGAGAAAGGCTTTTCTGGTTGACCGATAGCAAATAAAGCATCTGCTTGACGTTCATTTGAGCTGCAAAGCAAAATAGTTCTGCTCACATTACAAGTTTGGTGGTTCGGCTGAGAAGAGCTTATGTAATAGATCCCTCAGGCCTAGATTTTCATAACATTATCCTTTATTGATAACGTTTTGATAGGATATTTGACCACTCAGTACTAGAAACAGGAAGTACCTACTGTATGTGTATAAACTGTCTAGAAAGTTCCCCAGTAGTTCAAGAAAAAAGACAATATCCAATCAGCCAATCACATGGCAGCAGCTCAATGCATTTAGGCATGTAGAGATGGTCAAGACGACCTGCCGAAGTGCAAACTGAGCATCAGAATGAGGAAGAATGGTGATTTAAGTGACTTTGAACATGGCATGGTTGTTGGTACCATACTGAGTATTTCAGAAACTGCTGATCGACTGGGATTTTCAAGCACACCCTTCTAGGGTTTACAGAGACAGAGAAAAAGAGAAAATATCCAGTGAGCGGCAGTTCTGTGAGCACAAATGCCTTGTTGATGCCAGAGGTCAGAGGAGAATGTCCAGACTGGTTCGAGCTGATAGAAAGGCAACAGTAAAAATGGACCAAGAATGGACAATAAAAGATTGGAAAAAAGTTGCCTGGTCTGATAAGTCTTGATTTCTGCTGCGACTTTCAGATGGTAGGGTCAGAATTTGGTGTAAAGAACATCAAAGCATGGATCCATCCTGCCTGTTCAGGCTGTTGGTGGTGTAATAGTGTGGGGGATATTTTCGTGGCACATTTTGGGACCCCTATATTAATTCAGTGGTCCCTATAGTACCAGTTGAGCATTGTTTAAATGCCACAGTCTACCTGAGTATTGTTGTGGACCACCATGTCCATCCCTTTATGACCACAGTGTGCACATCTTCTGATGGCTTCTTCCAGCAGGATAACGTGCCATGTCACAAAGCTCAAATCATCTCAAACTGGTTTCTTGAACATGACAGAGTTCACTACACTCAAATGAGCTTCACAGTCACCAGATCTCAATCCAATAGAGCACCTTTGGGATGTGGTGGAACAGGAGATTCGCATCATGAATGTATGATGCTATCATGTCAATATGGACCAAAATCAAAGACTGTTTCCAGCACCTTGTTGAATCTATGCCATGAAGAATTAAGGCAGTTCTGAAGGCAAAAGGGGGTAAGGTGTGCCTAATAAAGTGGCCGGTGAGTGTATATAACGTGTAGGCCTACTTTAAAGACTATGACATCCGTGTGTCCTTGCAGTCTCATTTTGTGAAGGAATAGAGATCTGAACGATTTGTGATGAAGAAACCTGTTTATGTCAGGTTGATGTTTTCCATCCAGAGAGTTTTATGTAACTAGACCTTTATATAACTTGTTTTGTTCATATTTTTCATCGGCTCCTGTTTAAATAAATCAAAACGAGTCTTTAGTCATTTGAATCATGCTAGCATTTCATTCCTTATGTTTACTAATGATTCATTTTCAGTTCTGGGTTTTCACTGTTTTTGTGTATGTGTGTGTTTACAGCATGTGGCATGTTAATTCTGTGTTTGGTAGATTAGGTGTCAAGACTGTGTGTGTGAAGAGAGCTGGGATCAGGTCGTGTTATTGATGATGTGTCATCTCTGATGTAATTACCTCAGCACTCTGGGCTCATTAGCTCTGTCCGCCTCACACTCCCTGTTTGTGTTTCTCATTTACTGTAATGAGATGGATATGAAGTGTCTCCCTCTCCGCAAACCCTTTTACTCTGTTTTCTGCCCTTCTTGCTCTCTCTTGCTCTTTCTCTCTCCTTTTGTCTTGTGGCTTCTCCGCTGCTTTATTGTCGCATCTGTGGTGTTTTGATAAGGCAGGTTTGCATTGTGCCGGAACGCTGTCCACGTGACTGTCAGACTCACGCTCCATCAAATATTCACCTCGCTTGTAAATTCTCACTAACACACAGTTGGCTGTTTGTTAATTAAACCTATCATCTCCTTGCTGCATGTCCCCTGCACTTGTGTGTGTGTGTGTGTGTGTGTGTGTGTGTGTGTGTGAGTCACAGTAAACTCTCAGAAGTAAAAGCTGTGATAAGATTCAGATGCTTAATATCACAAAGCACGTTTATGCTTTTGTGTTTATCTGTAATGCCATTTGAATTGATCTTTTATTTTATTTTTATTATTTTGGTCCCACAGTTACACGCAGCAGAAAACAAGTACACAAAACACTATTATCATTGTGTCTCTGTTTTATATGAAAAGATATTCATTCATATAATATCCCTATCTTGGCCAGGACACTCCTGTAAAATCTCAGTGAGGTTCTCTCCTGTTTAAATAAAGGTTAAAAAATCCTGGTTAAATAAAATGTTAAGCTTCATCAGCGCAATAAACATGCTATTATAACAAACAATAATTTTGTAGTAAAAACATACCAAAATACATTTACAGTATTGAGCTTTTGTTGTTGTTGTTGTTAATGGAATTGTATTATTGCTAAAAAAAAATTTTTTTTTGATTAAGTTTATTATTTGATCTATAAAGTTTTCTAAAACAGGGGTTCCAGACTTTTTAACGGACCCCAACATTAAATTATTAGATTTGATGTTGTGTAATTTGTTATATATAATAAATAGTTTTTCCCACCTACTTAACGCCTGAATTTATAAAGCTGTATATAAAAAAAAAAATTCTGTGTGTTTTTGACTTTAGGTAGATGGTAAATAATGTTGAGATTATCAATTTCACTTTTGCACAACAAATAAATAGAAATTTTGGTATGTTGCAAATTTGCGACAACAGGCATTTAGGGTAATTTTGGTATGTTGCAAATTTGCGACAGTGGGCATTTAGGGTATTTTTTTACAAAATGGAAAAATTAATAAAACACATTTTCCCATCTCAGGAATGTAGATTTTATTCATGGCACAAAGTTGTTAGAACTTATAAACTTTATACTTATAAACTTTGACAAATTAATGAATCTTGACAACAGCAAGAAACAAAACACTCTCCTACTCCCTAACATTGACAGTAGTTTTTATACATTCCATGTTACACTCTGTTTAACTCTTTCCTTGTTTCTCCAGTGCATACATTATATATTCTTATAGTGTTATATCCTAACATGCTATTTTTTGTGGGAAAAAAAAAAAAAAAAAATTTTTTTGGCTGAAACCATCTAAATACAGCATTATTATAATATGTAGCCATTAGCCCAATCCAGCCGTTATGGCCCAATGTCGCAAATTTGCTACAAACAGAAATCTACAAAGTACGTAAAAAATATTCGTCACATGAAGTCTATATGAATAACATAGCTATAGAAGCAATCAATAAGCTGGTACATATTTTTATCTTAGCACAACTTAACTCATTTTGGGAAATTTCTCCACATTTGCGCACTTGATATGCGGATTTTGCAAAACAAAATATTAGCTTCGGTGAACCGGATGTAGTTCCCACTCCGACCGCTCCTACGATAAACCAGTGCGTGCAAAATGTTCCTAGGTATGTATCGAATGTGCACAAACAGGCATTGGGGGAAAACACACGCTATCTCGCCTGCAGTCTGAATGGAAGAGGTTTGTTGCAAATTCGCGACAGTAGGCGTTAAGGGGTTAAAAACTAGTGCTGTCAGTAGATTAAAAACACTACTAATTTAATGATTTCTAGCGAAATGGTAAAATGATCAAAGTCTGTGAATGTGAATGTTTGAAAATCCCTGTTAAATCGTTTTGTTTCAGGTTGAACTACCTTTCTAGATACTTACACAGGTTTCAATGGTCATTAGACTAAAAGTTGAAAGGAAATAACCACAGACAACATTACTATGATTAATGTTTAGGTGACTATTATTTTGAAATACTGAAATAATTTTCTGTAATTGGCAATATGTCATACTTCGGTTGATAAAACTTGTATTTACCCAGGGAACATTGTTTTTTTTTTAAAGGTGTATGTCCTGTAATTTACACCATGCCCATGAGCTAAGTAAGATTAATAAACAGCGCAGAGGGGAGAGCTACAAAGTTAAAGCAACAGAGACATTCAAGTAAGGTAGTCTATTATATAAACTTTAGCTAAAGTAAAAGTGTCGGTATGTGTACGTGTGTGGAATTAGGCCACCTAGGCAAGCAAAGCCGAGCAGAACAGCAAGAGAATATAAATGATGAAGACAGAGGCATGGCCAAGGCCGTGGGCGCGATGAGCCCTATAAATCATCATTAGACGGAGAGCCCAGAGACATGGGGAGACGACCCACTATACTCATGCAAAATGTGCCTGTTACATATGAGCTAGTATGACACCGGTCATTTGTCATGCATCAAAAAATACATGTGCCGGTAAACAACTTATGCCACCTGCTGTTCTAAGCAGCTTGCATGCAGAGATAAAGGTAGACAACTCACAGGAGAGCGATTTCACATCCCAGATAGCTTGATCTCCATTTTAGGATGTCACACAAAAAAAAGAGCCAAAGGAAGTTACTCTTTATTGGATAAACACACAGCAGGGAGAAAATACCATGGGGAAAAGAAGGGGGAACAGTACGTTTCTAACTGGATTTGAACACAGAGCATCCACAGCATGTCGAACACATGCACTGCACTTATAATTCAGTGTTAGGGGTAACACATTACAAGTAATCAGATTACTTTTTTCAAGTAAAGAGTAAAAAAATGCACTACTTTTACATTTTTATACTACTACTTAAAATATCTGTTACTTTTTTTAAATAAGTATATCGCAATACATATATTTATTGACTGACAGCTCTCCTGTCTCCATGTTGAGAGAAATCGGGGGGCGTTGTGTGCGCTGCGTAAACATGACGCTATTAGTTAGACTAAATATGAACATGCATTTACTCATCTCACTTGCACAAAAACAGCTTCAGTATTCCTTACAATGAACAAAAACAGTAAAATGCAAACTCATTACGTGAATCTGCAATAATCAAATGTTTACTGATATACTTTGTATTTATTTAATCTCACTTTATTTACCAATGTCTTTGCTGCTGATCTTCAATGATCCAATTCAACCATAATAAACAAAAACTTCTTCTCCTGCATTCTATTCTTCTACAGTCCAGAATTGCCGCACAGGCTGTACAGACGTTCAGTCGATTTTGTATTTGCTTCAGCCTTGGGCTTATTCATTTCACTTTTGTTCTGAAAGGGCGTTTACATTTCCCTAAAATATAACTTTTGTTTTTGTTTTCTTGTTATTAAAAAACAAACAAACAAACAAACAAACAAACAAACAAGCAAGCTGAGCCCAGGTGAGAAAAAAGTAACGCACAAGAAACGTAGCATTACTTTCCATAAAAAGTAACACAATTATTATTATTTTTTTAAATTGTCCTTTATCTCACTGAAACTTCTCTTTCTATAATCTCACTTGCATTTGTGTACGTTGAAATTCTTGTGCTTGGTTTGACATGATTTACATTACTGGAATAATCTGTTCCATGCATAAAGCTATCGTTTAGTTTCAGAAGACTATTGCAATATGGGCCACTTTTATGGTGCTTTTTGGGCAGTTTTTAAAACTTGACAACCCTTTTCACTTTTATGGATAAGAATGTGATTAAAATAATTTTAGTACTTTAATTTAAGTGAATTTTGCCTTTTCCCACCAAATCCTCAGGTGACTCTTTACATGAAAAACGAAATAATCCAGTTTTACCCTGTTTAAAATTGTTTATTTTTTCAAACCAAAAATTGGTAATTGGTTATATTGTTGTAATTGCTTGTGTTATTTTAATATGATTTATTTACTATTATAGTAATTATTAATATTTTAAATTCACTTAAAGGTACAATATGCAAGAATTTTGCATTAAAATATCCCATAATCTCAAGGCCAGTGTTATATATTTTGTTAAGTTGATTACTTACAATATCCCAAATGTTTCCAACTATTTTTAAATCGTGAGAAAATTGCGATTTTAACCAAGGAAACGGGGCGTTAGAGCTGGGAGTCGCCAGTCAATTGCGTCATATCCGCGTTACCCTCGGTTTCCGCTCGTACTGCGTGGAGTCCTGGACAAATGCGGAAGTTGTAGTTGTAGCGTCTATCAAGCAACAAACGTTAGCTTGTTTCGTGCAGTCGTTATGGAACACAATTATTCTTTACCGTTTGCAGCTGGTTCTGTCGACAAAGTATGCTTAATTTTATATTTTCCAAATGTAGCATTCGGTAATAGTTATGTTCATGTAAGGGAAGTATTATTGCTTTAGATTTGTGTTTAGTTCATTGACATTGTTTATCACGTCTGGTGTTTATGGCCATGTAAATAAATATAGCATGTGTTATACATAAAGATTAATCAGTATTTTGCCAAATGATGTGGGTATGTTCGAATGTACTTTTACAACAATTGTTTAGAACACGTAAAACTGCGCCGCGTTATCACAACAATGAATTCGACATACAGTAACATCTATGATAACCAATTTAGTATTAAACCTTACTTTTCTTGCGGTTAATTCATTTCAGGTTCAAGAGTCAGGAAGGAAGAAGACAGGGGTCGGCGTGACTGGGACTCTTACTTTATTAAAATAAAGCAAAACAAACAAAAGTCGTGCACAACGCGCATTCACCGTGGCAACCGCGACGGCACAAAACAGTTCAAAAATGAGAGCTCGGATCCACCGGTTTTCTTTCTCTGCGTCCAATTTTCTCTTCAGTCTCTCTCTCGTTCCAGCGCGCGGCTTATAAGCGGTCTCTCCACGCGGATCACGGCAATAAGACACAGGTGTTCGTCATTTGCACTTGACCTACTTGCTCGTCTCTTCTCTCTCCCATTACAGACCGTGCTGAACCACGCCCCCCTCGCCACAAAAAGCATGTCATTATAAAAATAGAACTTAACCTCATCCATGAACATGATTTTTCGATTCCTGTCTGACTGATTTACATCCACGGTGGAGTTTAAAACGACAGTTCCCATCATTCCACGCTCCTTCACATCGCCGTTGTTGTTGTTTGGAATGTAGCGCCCTCTAGCGGCAAAAAATTCTTGCATATTGTAGCTTTAAGTTTTTTTATATTTCTATTTATCTTTAATTTATATCAATTCCAGGTTTAATCATTTTAGTACTTTTTTGTTTTAAGTTAAAATGATTTATGTGCATTTTATTTTATTTTATATCATTTTTTTGTGAGTTTTAGTTAACAATAACAACAAAGTTTATTGGCTGCAGTTTTCCTGTGTCCTTCCATATTAGTTTCATGGACATTCTGCCTAACATGAAGAAAGATTTTTTTTGGTCAGTGAGTAAATGGTGACCAATTTTTTTATGTGTCAAGGTGAACTATTCCTTTGTGGTTTTTACTTTGGGAAGATTGTATCTTCACTGTGCTGCAGTTGGTGGTGTCACCCTCTGGAGGGCTCTGACTTGACGCGAAATGAAAGATACTCTGATGACAGTCTGATGTTAATTAAGGTGTAAACCTAACTATAATTGATGGATGAGCGAGGCATCGAGGGTAATAAAAATGTAAATAAGCTAAAAATGTATTTGTGCGAGGAAAAAACATATCTGCTTGCCCTCGAAATGGAGAGAAATACTGAATATGTAAGTTTGTGCATAAGAATGAGAGTCCTCGGTTTACCCTTAAATGTCCTTCCACTGACTGAATGAAATAAATGCAAATAAAGACTGAAAAGAGAAGAATCTGAAAAATAAGAGGCTCACTGCTATGTAAATAGTGAACCATGATGCCACATTTGCTTCAGTTCCTGCTGCGCTCTTTATAAACACCGGCTTACTTAACATTTCTAATGCATGGAAAGAAGCCTTAGCCGGTTACATAAATGTAATTATTTTGATTGTTTGCCTCTGGTATGTAGCAGTTTTTGGGAATTCTTTAGCCTGGACCACCCGCTGCTGCTCTCTACATCACATGATAATGATGCTTGAGGACACTTACAGCTGAGGCACTTGCTAATGAGAATAAATATGACGTTAACAATGTTAGTCTTCATTATCTTACAGTCTCAGTGATGAGAAAGAAAAATGTAGTCCTGCAAGTCTCCATTCTCACACAAATGTGTAGGTAGATAAAGTAATTTACTAGTGCTTTGAAAACTGTAGACTTTAACTCAACAGGAGCAGCAAACAGCATAATCGCCTTTTAAGATTAACATTTAATTTTGTGCGTGCCTGGTAATTATTGTGAGTAAATGCATCATTTTCTGCAGTGTTTTTAGTCTAATGAATTCTATTTTGCATTGCTCACTTTGAGAACTGTAGTGCCCCACTCTGCAGCATGTTTTCATGGCCCCATCATTTATGCTTTAATTTGTTAGAGAAAATGTTCACATTTAAAAAAAAAAAGAAAAAAGTAAATGCATCATATTAGTTAATTTTGTAGTATTACAAAATCATAATTAAAGGGGTCCTATTACGGGAAGTTTTTTTTTTTTTTTTTTTTACATTTTCAACTCTATTCAGTGTATTGTTGCTGTTTGAGCATGAAAGACGTCAACATATAAAGCAAAAAGTCCACTCCAAAAGGAGTTAAGACCCGTTCACACCAAGAACAATAACTATAAAGATCCAAACTAGTGGACAATATATTGTTCTGTTTATTCTAAGCGTGTGCTTGTCTGTCACTTTAAATGCTTGAGCTCATTACAGCAGGATGGATTCTGATTGGCTTGTTTTTATCGTTCATCAGCTGGATAAAATTATTCTGAAAGTGATTCCAACAATATCAAGTTATCATCCTTGGTGTGAACGGGCATTTATTCTCAACATCAGTGCGCACTGTTTCTGAACACCCTGAAACGCCTTGATTATAGTCCTGAGTTTTCATGGGAACATACAAGTCACAATATTCCTCATTTAAATAATTCCCGCCCAAGGCATACACAAGTTGAGTATGCCTTGGCCTGGTTGAGTTGCGGCAGTGTGTTGAAACTCGCGGTTATGGTAAGGGGCGTGAGATTTCTAAAACACGCTCGAAGCAGTTGACCAATCACAACACACTGGTCCAGCCGACCAATCAGAGCACACTGCACTTTTCAGAAGACAGACTGGGAAGAGAAGTGCTGCAATAATGTAAAATATGTGAAAAATAATGTGTTTTTTGAACATTTATAAAGGCCTAACTTAAATCTGTTCATCATAAAGCGATCAAGTCTCTTCCAAAAATTTGGATTAAACTCTTGATGAACTTTTTTGTAGCATCAAAGTGGTAGTTGCATGGCTGTCAATGGAGGGACCGAAAGATTTTTATTTGTGTTCCGAACATGAACAAAAGTCTTACAGGCTTGGAATGACATGAGGGTGAGTTATTAATGACAGAAGTTACATTTTTGGGTCAACTAACCCTTTAAGTCTTGACCCCTTTAAGTTGAGCCCTCTTTTTAAGTTTCAATCTAACTAAACAAAACATGTTTTCATTATTAATATTGTTTTAATTGGTAAAGTATTTAACGTATCCTCAATATCACTTTCCATCTTGTAATATCCCTTAAAATAACAAAAGACAGTTCTTATTCACATCATCCTTCAGGAAGTGACATCAATTTTGGATGGGAAAATGGTAACACAAACTTCTGTGATGTTTTACTTAGTATTACTTAGATTTGTCTCTGTCCGGTTTGATAAAATTACATCCAATTTTCATGTCTAAATTTCAAAAGATGTTTAAAAGATATATCAAAATGACCTTCAAGTTGATCCTCGTATGTGAGAAAACTCTCAATTCCTCAATGAGCAATAACTTTAGCTCTGTATTTCAATCCTGTTAATTTTCTTCCTATTTCAACTTATTAATTGTGTATGTGCTAAACCATAATATATTTCTGAAAGTCTGCTATACCCTTTAACAGAAACACTTCCTTAAATCACATATAAATTTGTGTAAAGTTAGAGAACAGTAACTCCTTACAGAGGACCCCACAATTTCTGTTTCCCGCTGTCAGTTGACTGAAGAGCTCTAGTGTTGCCCGAGGTGTTATCCAGTGAATCACCACTATTCAGTTTGCTTTACAAATAGATTGTGTTTGCATGTGACCTTGAACTGAAATTCACATCTTGGCAAACATGTATTTTTCCCACATCATTTTTAATATGCCTGTATTTGTGATATGTGATTTTCCTTGAACCACTTCCCAGAATATTTCAGGGAGCGTTGTTACGATCTACACATGTATACAAACACGTGTCGGCCTTTCATTTTCACCTCCTGCCTACAATCTTTTCTCCGCTTCTTTCTTGCCGCTGGTGTGTTACGGTCATAATTAAATACATTTGATTATAAAACTGAAGAAATACTGTTGAAATCTAAGTGGAAACACTTTCATGTCATGACCTTTCTTGGCAAATGTATTACTGTAAGATTGTTCAATATGTTAAAATATTTTGTGAATTCAGCTGAGGTGACAAGAAGCCTCCTGATGGTAATGGCTTCCTCATTCACCTGACAACTTCAAAGCAGTTTGTGTTTTCGTAAATCTGTAACAGTACATCGTTTTCCCCTCTTTAAATTCGCCATGAAACGGAAGTTGCAACAGTCATAAGGCTTGTTCGACTTCATGCAGCTCTGCGCAGACCGATCGGTGGCTGACTTGAAGCAGTGCATGCCGGTTAGAAATTTTGTCCGACTTGATACAGCGCCGACGCCACGTGACTGTAACGTATGCCATCAGAGTACCGCGAGAGCGATTCGAGAGTAGCCGGAGGACTCAGCCAGAGCAGTTTCTCCAGAGCGGCTGCATGAGCTCTGATATCGACACTGCTGATCAACGATTGGCCGGATTCACTGCATGACAACGATCACGTGTGTTTCGTGTTTATTTATTTAACACCTTCAGTTCCAGTAAAATCTCTTTTCATGCAATCGCGACGTTATATTGTGTCATGTTTATCCAAACAAACCTGATTAAAAAACATAGACCCCACTACATTGGTATTTAAATCGTATAGACTTATGTTGAACTTATTCTTATAGCCTACAAACAGATGCTGTATTAAGCATAAAGTATTAAATGGAAACGTATCTGAAATGTGTATTTTGACAAATATTGCATTTATTTCACTTCAGCTGTGGTAAAGTATGCAAACTTTGTCCGACTTCACGTCTTCCATTTCACGTGTGGAATTAAGTCAACTCTACTTAACTAAGTTAAGTGAAAGTTACAAAGAAAATAAGTCATTTTAACTTGGCTAGTAAAAGGTTGAGTATTTAGTTGAAGTTTCCTCTGCAATACATTTCACTCAAACAATATGGTGGTGGTTGAGGAGAGATTCCCTGATATGATTGTAAAGCGCTTTGGGTGTACTGTAGTACATATGAAAGCGCTATATAAATGCCTCATTCTATTCTAATATAACATTGAATTAATCCACACCTTTAAAGTATATGCTTTACTTAGAAACATCTTAATACAATAGATATTGTGTGAGACACCATGTGTCAATTTGAGTAGAAAATGACCTCCAAATGTCACAAAATGGCTTGTTACAGCTGGAAACCAGTGAAAAATCAACCTCATTAGTTATTCAAGGCCGCCAGTATCAGAAAAGTTGAGTAATTTTAATTTTATAACGTTGATATCTACACTTTAATTTTTACACGCTTTGAGTACTAATATAGAATTTACTTAGTTTTTTTTTATTCTTGCCTGAACTAACTTTTTCATGTAGAAATTTCTGTAGTATTTACTTCACCACAAAATAATTTTTAATCAGTGTAGCGACAGTGTAGACGTCACTGCAAGAGGGAGGGGAAGTTGTTTTTATTAAATATTATGAGGGCACATGCATTTAAAAAATAATATGCATAGATAAATCATTTATAAAAAAAAAAAACAAATTACATTTTGGTCTCATGGTGACTTTAAGCTTCAATAAAAAATGTTTAATCCTAAATTCTATATTCTATCTTTTTGCATTTAAAGGCACACTATGCAGTTTCCGTTTTTCTCAAACAGCGACCCCTAGAGTCACTGTGGGGTACTTGTATTTAACGTTACTGTAGTAAATACCACTCATGCAGAGCCGTCTCTGAACTCTTCCGACCGCGCTTGCTTCGTTTTCTTCGTCGACTCTGCCATGATTCACGTCTGAAATGCGTGCAAGTGTCTTCCATAGACGCTGCTTCATATGTTGTTGATGTATGTGACGTCGTGCCGGAAAGTAGGGCTGTCAACGAATATTCTAAATTCGAATATATATTCGAATAGTTTTAAAAAACTGAATTTCGAAGGTGAAAATTAATATTCGAATGTGGAAAAACACGCCCGCGGTAGCAGAGGCGCGGCTGCTGCTTTGCGAGTGGGCGCGCTGCCTGAGGGGTCAGGGACAGGTCATTTTATTTGACGTTAAACAGAAACATTACTAAAGTGTAGGCTACTGTACTGTCTGAATAGATATTGCATGAATAAGGTAGGTTAGATCCAGCAGTTTCATGCACTGCAGGCTTCCACTGGTTTGATTATTTACCGTTTCATGTCAAGGAAAAGTTCCATGTTTAGCACAGCACAGCTCGCTCGGAGCGTTCAATGTCGGTTCTATATACTGTAAAACTTCAATTAATGTTAATAATATTTGTTTCAATCACTGAATGAAGCCTGCTATATTTGGGACAAGAGTCGCGACCTTAAATTGCTTGCACAAAACTCTTCATCAGCACTCAACATTTGTTTATTGTTGTTGTTCATTTAAACCGTTATGCGCAGAGAGCGTTAGGGCGAGAGAGAGAGAGAGTGCCTGCGAGTGCGAGAGTGAGGTCTGCGGTCTCAGCCCGATCTCACGGGAAAACGTACAAATTCTACGAGGTGGCTTATTCGTACGAATTCATACGACCTGACTCGTACGAATTAGTACGATTTTTGCAAAATCGTACATATTTTACGAATTGGCCAATTCGTATGAATTCATACGAATGACCTACCCCTGACCCCGCCCCTAAACCTACCCATCACGTGGGTTTAGACAAATCGTACAAATTCGTACAAGTGAGGTCGTACGAATTAGTACGAATTAGCCAACTTTTTATCATTCGTACGAATTCGTACGAATTGGTCGTGAGATAGCGTTGGCGGTCTTGGCCATTAGTTGATTTACTTGTTTTTGTGTAGGTAATATGTTGTCAAATATGTTTAAACTTAAATAAACTACCTATACAAGTAGTCTCTTTGTATTAATTTGTCCTGTTATTGACGTAATGCGCGTCATTGACAAAATGCGCAACCAGATGTTCGAATAGTTCTAATATATGTGTTTTTTTAGAGGGAATATTCGAACGTCATTTTTGAGCAATTTTGACAGCCCTACCGGAAAGCAAGTCGTGATTCTCGCGAGATTTGTCGGGGCGTCACCTCTCAAACCTGCATTGCTGGTTTTGCCAGCGGCATTTCTTCATGCTGAACAGAATTGTGCTGATTAGTCTGATTAGTGCTGATCTTTTTTTTTCAGGATTATTTATAGAAACAACCTAATTTATTTGAAATGGAAACATTACTGTCCATTTGAATCAGTTTAATCCTTGCTGAATAACAGTGTTAAATTAAATGATTAATTAAAAATAGTATTAAAAATGTACTCACCCAGACTTCTGAAAGGAAAGAGCAGCATTAACACTAAACATCATGCTGAATATTTTCTTTTGTGTTCCACTATAAGTAATTTACACAAGTTGGAATAACATGATCCATCCTTCGGATGAGACGTTAAACCGAGGTCCTGACTCTCTGTGGTGTGGTTTCATTAAAAATCCCAAGATGTCCTTCGAAAAAGAGTAAGGGTACAACCCTGGTATTCTGGCCAAATTTTCCGCTTGGTCTCTGTCCATCATGGCCTCCTAATCATCCCCATATACTGACTGGCTTCATCACTGTCTCCTCTCCACCAATAAACTGTTGTGTGATGGGCGTTCTGGTGCAATATGGCTGCCGTCGCATCAATCAGGTGGATGCTGTACATTAGTGGTGGTTGAGGAGATTCCCCATTCCATGTAAAGCGCTCTGAGTACCCAGAAAAGCGCTATATAAATGTAACAAATTATTATTATTATTATGATGGTGAGCAAATGATGACAAAAAATGTAATTTTTGGGTGAACAAATCCTTTAAGCCACAGGACAGACTGACCATGTCAGAACCCAAATACAAGGTCTCTTCGGCTAAGCTCAGTGATCTCCATATGCTTGAAGACAAAAACAAGGCCGTCCCACATCTTCAACAGGGGCTTCAAGCTGATTTCCCAACTGTGCATGAAATAAAATGTTTTTCTCTGCATGTAATGCATTTGCTCACAGGGCTTTCGTCGAGATTTATTTTCTTTATACAGCTGCTTTCCATCCTGCGTGCTTTGTGGGTCATGCTTGCAATAGAACAGCTCTGCTTTAGTGACAGGGTGAAAAGGTGCTCTTGCATTTCATTTTCAGCGCTGGTAACTCTGATGAACCAAAGTGATTGTGACTATCAGAGTGACTTTATTTCCCTCAGGCACAGGAAACAAACAGATTTGAAAAGAGAAGGCCATTTTAGTTGCAAATGAAGGTGTTTTTTTTTTTTTTTTTTCACGAGCAATAGAACAAAAACCCAATATTTGTTCTTTCATCTCGAAAATTATGAATAATTTTCATAAATGCCCCTCTGGACAAGATGTCTGCTTACATGACACGTATTTTCTGTCTTTAGTTGTATCTCTTGAACATCTAAATATTTATGAATGCATCATTAATTCAGCTTAATACACTTCATAAGAATTCTACCGTCTCAGCAGCGCAACAGCATTTGCGGGAAATTTATGTTTTGCTTCCCAAAGAATCTTGTTCTCTTGTTAAAAACAAAATGAGCACAATATCTCATGCTTGTGTCAACATTCTGTCCATCCGTGCCCTTATCTGTTGTCACTGAGCTGACTGAACCAGACATGGCCCTCTAAGAGGGATATACTGATAGATATACTGAGTTTTAATGCAGGGCAAGGGTCTTTATCGTAGTCATTTGAGGGGGGACAGTCTGCACTCCCTGTCTGTTATCAGGTGTGGACAGATCTGACCAACTCAGCACTCATTTTTACCTCCTGTAAAGAGATGCTAATCTACATCGACAGCCTGTGAGAGAATGTGAAAGGTCTGATGAATATGAATATGTACTAAGGCTATGCTGGAAATAGCACACTACCATAATACTTCCTTCTTGACTTAATTGCAGTGTACAGTCTTACAATTGCTACTTTATTGTTTTGTAATTGTGACTTAAAGGATAATTCCGGTATTTAACACTTTGAGTCTATTTTGTAGTTTGTTTTGGATGAACAAGAGTGGTGGACAAATACATTTTGACAATGGTTCCTGTCTCGACTTTTTGACTATTTTAGAATTGCCCATGACCGCTTTAGAATGGGAGTCTATGGCCATGCACAAACATGCCCTTAAAACAACCCTTAACGTTCGTTTTCAAAACTGTGCAACTCTGGGACGTCCTGAAGCCTTCTTCACTGCAGGTGAAGCTCTCTCCTTGACGTTCTTGATGATGATCTAGTAAATGGTTCTTTCAAGTGTAATACAAGCGCCAGGACGGTCTCCTCCTGAGGAGTCGGTGCAGAGCTTGCTCAATATTGGCAACAGGGGGGTGTTAGTGCATCTGCAAGCACAGTGATGCCAAGACTTTGGACAACGGCCTGGTGTCAAGAAGGGCAGCACAGAAGCCACTTTCTCTCTCTCTCCAAGAAAAACATCAAGGACAGACTGAAATTCAGCGAGAAGTACAGCAGAGACATGATTGGATTAGACAGCAGAAGACTGGTGCAAAGTTATTTTCTGATGAAGCCCCCTTCCAACTTTTTTGGAACATCTGGAAAATCGATTGACCGGAGAAGAAAAGGTGAACCCTACCATGAGTCCTGTGTCGTGCCAACAGTGAAGCATCCTGAGACCATCAATGTGGAGTTGCTTTTCATCCAAGGGAGTGGGCTGTCTCACAATTCCGAAAACACTGCCTTGAATAAAGAATGGTATCAAAACGTCCTGCAAAAGCAACTCCTCCCAATAATCCAGGACAAATTTGGTGATGATCTGTGCATTTTCAAGCATGATGGAGCACCATGTCATGAAGCAAGAGTGATAATGAAGTGGATCGGAGATTATTACATTAAAGTTTTGAAACCGTGGCCAGGCAACCTGTTGTCAATCCTCAAAAAGCGAGTGGACAAGCAGAAGCCCACAAATTGTGATCGAGCACTAAGGCAAGAATGGTTCGCCATCAGTCAGGATTTGGATCAGAAGCTTATATCCAGCATGCCAGAGCGAATTGCAGAGGTTATGAAGAAGAAGGGTCAACACTGTAATTACTGGCTCTATGCATATATTAAATGTTTTTTTTTTTTTTTTAAATAAAAGCCTTTAAAATGGCTTGGAATGCTTATCATTGTTTTCCAGTAGAAACGTGAAAAAAATAATCCACATATTCTGAAGCAGCATTCTTTGCGAAACATAACATTGATGTCACTGCCAACCCATACACAAAAGAAATATATTTTCTGGATATGTTTTGGAATATATGCACATATTTGAAATTGGCCCAATAAATATATTTCATACTTATATTTCATATATTTTTGTTATATTTCAGAATATATTTCAATGTATTTTTTTCTGTACGGGTCCCCAAAAGTGTCAAAAATATATGTGGCATATATTCCAAATACATTGAAATATATTCTGAAATATAACAAAAATATATGAAATATAAGTATGAAATATATTTATTGGGCCAATTTCAAATATTTGCATATATTCCAAAACATATCCAGAAAATATATTTCAAATATAATTCTTTTGTGTATGGGAATACTTTTTGCTGCAGTGTATTCTGCTCATAGCATTTAGAAAAGGCATATGATTTACTCTTTCTAGTGTGACATTAAAATGGTATGTCATTTAATATTTCTTTCTGTGTGAGTTAAAATGCTTTGTTGCTGCTTGTGCTGTATGTCTGTAGATGTGTGCTTATGTATGTATGTGTGTGTTCATTTAAAGCTTGACAGTGCTATCCATGGAGAACCGGTTTTGCCATGTCTCTGATGACCGCTTTCCACAGGAGTGGCCGAAATTAGCTATAACCCTCTTACTTGCTGATATAAAATCTGCCCACACACACACACGCACGCACGCACACACACACACACACACACACACACACACAGCAAAGGCTAAGACATCTGCCAGCTCACTAAAAATGAACAAGTCATTTCAGCGTGTCGAGCAAATTTCACACACATCCAAGGCCTCTCTCTGATCTTCTTAAATCACTGCTTGCCTACCGCTTCCTTAATAAACCCCCTTCTTTCATATCCGCAGTGTTTCTTGCTCCCCGTGACCTTTTCTGGAAGCTTCTTCTCCGCTCTGAAGTGTCGAGCATCATTGAAAAGGAAACGTGTCTAATTAAACATGACTTTATTTACATACCATAACAGAAAAAGGAAGGATTTTCACTCTTGGGAAGAGGTGGAGAAAATTACTCTTGTTTTTAAAAAAGAAAGACAATTAGATTCACATAAATGGTCGAAAACAGTTCAGTAAATACAGCTACCACTTAAAAAGTATATTGTAGCTTTTTGGACATGATTCCATGTAATACCATTTTTGTCCCCAGCGAGCAACTGATATATACTACAATATATATATATATATATATATATACACACATCTTTTCCTCTCAAATCAATATTGCATGTCATTTAATTTCTATCTATCTATCTATCTATCTATCTATCTATCTATCTATCTATCTATCTATCTATCTATCTATCTATCTATCTATCTGTCTGTCTGTCTGTCTGTCTGTCTAATCAGCCCGTCTTCCATCATTTTTAAGTGGGTTTATTTTGTAATAAAACCATCATCTTCAATATATAAAATATAACACTATATTATATTAATAAATTATATAATTATCACAATCCTGTCACCAGACGTCACCTCAGCACACTACATTTCCCATAATCCTCTCTGGCTTGTGCTAGCGCACCACTTGTGCAGGCTCAACAATCACAGCTCCTGTCTGCGATTTACCCTCATCAGTTCCTCCATAAAAGCTAGCACCACACACTGCCTGACTACCAACCTGTGGATACTTACCTGTTCCATCCCATCCCATCCCATCCCATCCCATCCCATCCCATCCCATCCCATCCCATCTTCTGTCTCCCTCTGTCTTCTGTGATCATCTCGTCTTCAAGCCAGCCAGTCTTCCAGTCACCTATCATCTCTACCTACAAATTTAGTTTTTTCATTTAAAAACATTTTTGATTCATTTATAGATCTATTGTGCATGTTTTTTTTTTTTATATACTAAATGAGCGTCTGCCTTTATTTATCTTTTGCAGGCCCTCCGCAGGTGCAAAAGTATGTTTTGCTCTCCTCTTTATGAAGGTCAAATACTCTTATATTTAAAAACTTTATTTCATGTCATCTGGAGATTACAAGCTCTTGGGGAGCTTACGTTAAGTTTTAAAGTGTTTTGTTCAGGCTCTGATAGAGGGAGACAGAAGATGGTGGTTATCACTGGAGTCATGGGCCCTGATCAGAGGCTTGGTGCTGGCTCTTATCTTAATGAAGCTGTGCTTATCATGAGCTTGAGGTCACTGTTATCTGTCTGACCTCTGACTGCACCCTCTTTCTGTCAATTAACCCACTCAAAAGTCTGTCTACCCTTTCACACTTACATACATTCAATGAAAAGTTACTGTTCAGCTGTTTTGATTGAAAAATTAAAAGGTTGAGACTTCCATTTTACATGTGTTTTACAAAGGAACTCTATTGCCCTCTGAACTAAAAGATACTTGACCTTTTGGCAGCGGGGTGCCCCAATTTTTGGCCTTTTAATTTCTTTTGCTTTATTTTATTCTTTAAAACACATTTCTTTCCTGTAGACGCTTTTATATTTTTCGTCTTTTTGAACTTTTACTTTTCAACTTTCTTGCAAGCTTTCTTTTTTTCATACTTTCATTCTGTTATTATACAGTATGTTATAGTTATATTTTGGGTACAGCAAAGTTGATGATCTTAAAAAAAAGAAGGTATTGGGAATGGGTGGAGGGGATAAAATGTTGAGGGGTTTTGCTTAAGAATTGAATTTGCCTATTATGAATGGGTGACAGAATTTATTTTCTGTAACTTTTAGAGAAAACTGGTGTTTAGAAGAAGTATTACTGTATGTTGTATTGATGAAGAAGAATTTAGTATTTAATTTATTCAGAAAAGAGAAAAATCCAAGTGTTTGGGGGCAGTAAGAAGTCACTTGTACTCACAAAGGCTGCATTTATTTGATCAAAAATACAGTAAAAACAGTAATATTGTGACATTATTACAATTTCAAATACCTGTTTTCTATATGAAAATGTAATTTATTCCTGTGATGGCAAAGCTGAATTTTCAGCATCATTACACCAGTCTTCAGTGTCACATGATCCTTCAGAAATCATTCTAATATGCTGCTTTGATGCTCAAGAAACATTTCATTTTATCCATGTTGAAAACTGACTCAATACCTCTAAAGAAAAACTTGCTCACCCCAAACTTTTGAAAGGTATGTGTGCATTGAATGATTGTTTATGTTATTGGTTATTTTATTATTTTTGGTTGTATTAAATGGCTATTCTATACATTTTGTACAAAAATGGGTCCTGAACAGCCACCCAGTAGAATCATGACTTTATTGCGATAGGATAATATAAAAAGACCATTCGTCCTTCTAGACTTAGGCTTGGCCTGAGGGTCTGTGCCACTCATATCTGTACTTACTGCAGTGCCACTTCCTTTAAAACTCAAGCCAAGCTGACTGTCAAAAACGACAAGGCCAAAATCAGGTCACAAGTCACTGCAGCCCTCTAGTGTTTTTGTGTGTGTGTGTCACTGCAGCCCTCTAGTGTTTTTGTGTGTGTGTGTGTGTGTGTGTGTGTGTGTGTGTGTGTGTGTGTGTGTGTGTGTGTGTGTGTGTGTGTGTGTGTGTGTGTGTGTGTGTGTGTGTGTGTGTGTGTGTGTGTGTGTGTGTGTGTGTGTGTGTGTGTGTGTGTGTACAGGTTTATATTACTTTGTGGGACCAAATGTCCCCACAAGGATAATAAAACCTGAGATCACCTATGGGTGTAATGGGTAGCCATTGTAATGGGTAGGTTTATGGGTAGGGTTAGTGTAAGGGGATATAATATACAGTTTGTACAGTATAAAAACCTTCACACATGGAGAGTCCCCACAAAGATAGCGATACCGAGTATGAGTGTGTTTGTGTGTGTGTGTGCGTGTGCGTTTGTTTATGTGTTTGAAATGCCAACACAGATGAAATGTTAGATTGGAAGCTTCCTGTTCCATATTTCCACTAAGCACTCTCTTGTGTGCCATCAAGTGTTTCACAGGTGTAGTGCCACTCGTCTGTGGTCTCGACAGGACTTTTTTATTTAAATAACATTATGCAAAATACCATGTCTGCTTTTATCATAATTAAACACTAGCAGACTGATATTTCTTTTGAAACGCTCTTATTGAAAACATATTGGATACACTGTAAAACACGATAGCCCCATTAAGTTATTTTAACTGATTTCTTCTCTTTAACTCCAGTCCAATGAGAGCATAGAGCATAATAACCTCCTGACATCTGCTGAGCAGCTTTCTATAAGATTCTAATGTGGGGTCTGAGCTCTCTGTTCCTGAACCCTTTTTAATTGGATTCTCCTTTGACTGGCTCCCATCACCTTTCTTTTGTTACTCATTTATCACTAGTGACTGATTGTCACCATGGCGACGGGTTCATTCATTTTATTACAGGTACCTTTCACAAATGTCAAGCAAATCTGTTTGTAAAAATAATGAGGTTTTATGATACTTGTGTGGTTTTGATTATACAGCGTATATATATTTAATTGAACTGACTAATATTCGGAGTGAGGTATGTAACGCTCAAATTGGTTCATTTTGTGATTAAACTGAGTTGGCATTCTGTCGAGTTGAAAAGTAATAGCCACAAATGTATCCGCTCAAAAGGCTTTCAGTGTAACGATCTATTCAATTGACCGAAAAGTACATTTTATATTCCATTAATTTTATGGGGCATTTTTTTTATTCATTTTTTTCGCAAAGATTGAAAATTGAAAAATTGAAATTGAAAAACACAGACAGACATGTTCAAGTCATCACTCAAGACATATGCCCACACACGCACCCATAAAGCTGATATAATGGCCATACTAAATAGACTTATGGGAAATTAGCATGTGTGTTTGTGTGCGTGGTGGATGATGATAACAGAGAGCTTTATGAATTATCCTCACTCTGACATGTTTATTGGTGTTATTTTCCTCAAAAGGCCTGATTCAGCACTAACTCTGCTGGCATTGTTTCTCATTCTCACAGTGAATCCAAGCACGGATTTGGAAATTGAGTGTCAGAAACTATAGCCAGTAATTACATTTTACAGCCTGCAGTGCTAAAATATTATTCCAAACCCATTTTTCAATTTGATCCCTCATCTGAATAGTAAATGCTAAATAATTCCATGCACTATAAACAATTTAATCTACCAATCAAAAATTTGATTTAACAAATAAGATGACAGAATTGTACAGAATCATAATGTTGTTTGTTTGAACTTTACTTTTACTATTTTAATATTTCTTATCAATTAAGGGTGAAATACACTATCTTTATTTAATCAGATTCAGTACAAACTGATTGATTATCAAAATATTGTCTGCATCACTAATATGCTCACTCTAAAAATGTATTTTATTTTATTGCCTTGCCTTGCCAGAACCTCTATCTGAAATTATCTGTTTTAAGGGGCGGCTCCTTTAAGGATTGTCAGTGAACAACCACTGTTATGACTGGCTAACATCATTGGATAGGAAACATTAGTGGCCCTATTTTAACGATCTAAGCGCATGGTCTAAAGTGCACGGCGCAAGTTCACTTAGGCCGTGTCCGAATCCACTTTTGCTAGTTTAAAGACAGGAAAAATGGTCGGCGCTCACGGTCTAAAAGGGTTGTCCCTATTCTCTTAATGAGTAATGGGTGTGTTTTGGGTGGAACGTGCAATAAACCAGTCAGAGTCTCATCTCCCATTCCCTTTAAAAGCCAGCTGCGCCCGCGCCATGGCGGATTCGCTATTTACATGGCAGAACTTACAAGCAGAAAAACTGAACGCTTCTGCGCGAGGTTAAAGCGCACAAGCAGACCATCTACGGGACAAAGTGTACATGCGTTGTGGACCTGCCTGTAGGCGCATATTACTAATACGCTCTTTAAATAACAAAAAAATATTGCGGTGTCTATTTCAGTTGCCTCAAAACAACAATGCTCCAACAATGCGCCTGAACACACCTCGTTTCAGACCAGGACGCCCATAGGCACACAAATGGGCGCAAATGCAATTTGCTATTTAAACAACGTGTCTGACGTGAAAATGATAACTGTGTCGGGCTGAAACTAGCAAAAAACACTTGCGTCGCGCCTGGCGCCGCATTGCACAGAGTGTATGATTGGGCCCTAGGTGTGTTTGACTTGAAGTGGCGCTGTGCAGAGCGATCGGTGTATGGCATCAAAGTACCGTGAGATCGATTCAAAAGCATACAAAGTCGTCTTCTGTACCTTTCCTCTCTATAGCATAATAAACACGCAACAAAAATGACAGCGGTGAGAAAGCAGCAGTTAAGAAAGCATCTGATCGTAGTGATGTAGATATGTTTGCAACAGCTCTCGAATTCACTGTCATCATGTCAACAGATGAGGTACACTGTTATAATAGTTTGATTATAAAGTACATTTGAGACTATATAGATCTGACTATGTGAGACTATAGTTTGATATAGTCTGATGCATTGACATTACAGTACAAAATGGCTCTTTCGGCATCATCCTGAATATTGCATAAGCATTTCATGTGTCATTGAACTGAAGAGAGGCTCTCGGGAGCGTGCATAAACGACATCCTTTTGATTTTCCCAGCAAAAACATCCTGTGTCCTTCAATATCAGTATAGGCTTTCATAGACAACCGAAGTCAGAGAAGGCCTTGTTTATTAAGTTTTATTACAAGCTGTTCACACATTGGCAATAAAAAGTGATTAATACATGAAAATTCATACATATAGCCCCTTTAAATATTTTTTAATCTAATTGACTATTGAAATTATGGTGTCCTCTATTTGAAAAAATAAATAAAAACTATAACAATACATTTTTTGCTGTTGTTTTTTACTCATTGTGGCGAGGGCAGGAGCTGGACTTGCATTGACCTCATGAGCAGCACAACTTGAAGTGTCGAGTCATGCGCACTAGGCTACGGCTCTGGCAAAACGCCAAATTCTCTTGCACACAATAGTGATTTGTAAGTGCTTTGTTCCTGCCCCTGTTGTGTATTTTGCATGGCAGCTTTATTGCTCCATTGAATTTATAACCTAACAGTGGATTTGATATAAGTCTCCACTTCACCTGTGAACAAACTCCCTAACTTCAATAAAACTCTCACTGCAGATTCTGTCATTGAAGCCTGCTGGGGGACAGAAGGAGTGAGCAACTCTCAGTGGCTTTTCGCGGCCATGAAGACATCTCTGTTCAATGTGATGCTCGGATGAGAAGCCCCCTGCTGCTCTGAAAGCCTTTTAGATGCTTCAATGAATTTTTTAAAAAGACTTACATTGCACTCTGAAGTAAGTTTCAAAAAACTGTGTACCAAGTTTAAAGGAGTTGGGGTGGGTCAGCCTGCTGAGCGTTCACTGTTACACTGTCACAAGAAGCTCTTGCATGAAGGGAGTATAAACAAGGTAGGAGTAACCATGTTTACTTAAAGGTACACTAAGCAAAGTTTTTCGTTAGAAATGAACAAGACTCAAGTACATTAAAAAATCCTTTACAAATAACCTGCAATTTTATGTTTCAATCACAGATGGTGATAGAGAGCTCATAATTCCACATGGGCTCATTTATTTTCTACTTTGAGGTCCACCAAAATGAGTCATAAATTAATTAATGGTTGTTTTTCAACCTCTCTCCCTTACCTTTTCCAGTAGTGATCCCACGGTGGAGCCACTGTATCAAGGTCCCGTCCATACTCCCGCAATCTCAATCGCAAATCACAATCAATCACAGCTGTCAAACGTGATAAGAACTACCTAAAATGACAGAAACCATCTTTGGGGAAAAAATTATCTGAAGTGTAGTTGGATTTTTTATTTATTTTTTGGCTCACATCCCATTCCATAACACAGAAAGGGTGGGGTTTATGACCTATACTGCAGCCAGCCACCAGGGGCAATTTAAAATGTTATGGCTTCTGCATCCAAAATCTCATACTTATTATGCGGTCATATAGGGATTGTCAAAGGTTTTTTTTTTTTTTTTTTTGTCAATCTACTGAATTTTCCGTCAACGATACCAGGGACACCGAAACACCGGCCCCCCCAAACCCCAAAAATGCAGTTTTTCCTAAATAACTACCTGAACCGTGGCACCGAGGATGAAAAAATTTGCAAAGTATGTTGGTCTTAAGGGCCCACATCAACCTAGCCCATAATCGATTGTCAAAGTTTTTTAGTTTTTTTTCCCCGTCAATCTACTGAATTTTCCGTCAACGATACCAGGGACACCGAAACACCGGGGAACATGAAATTTGGTGGGCATGTAGCCCCACTAGACTTTTACGGAAAAAATTTGTTTGGTCCCCGGGGGCCACTCCCCCCCCCCCCCCCCCCCTCCCGCGCTGGGCCCCCCCAAACCCAAAAAATGCAGTTTTTCCTAAATAACTACTTGAACCGTGGAACCGAGGATGAAGAAATTTTTATGGTATGTTGGTCTTAAGGGCCCACATCAACCTAGCCCATAATCACTCATTAGTGATTTGCGCCCCTCCCATAAAAAATGAAAATGCAATATTATTCTGCTTTAATCGCCCCTATCTTCAGTGGAGATGTTCAGAACTGCACCATATTTCATGTGTATGATTAACTTGACATCCTCTGGGGGTATGCTAAGTTTCGTAGAATTTCATCCATGGGGGGGTATAAAATAAATTCATTTATGTGCACATTTAGTGACTGTACACTCATCGGCCTGTAGATGGTGCTGTTGAGCGAAGGGTTGCTGGTTTAGGATGATACTGTCACACACACACATGCAGGAATACAAACAAACGCAAGCATGCACACACACTGACATCCACACGCACAGACACACACCCATACACACACATACAAATCCACATGCACAGACACACACACACAAACACACATGCGCACACACAAACACACACACACAGACAGACATGCACATACTACTACTTTTTTTAGGTATATACATAAACACGCAATACAGCCAAATTGCTCCACGTCATTTATTTTTGTGGAAAACCAGTGCAGGCCTCAGCGGCGGTCATATTTTGTACCGCCATGTGGTACATCTAGTTATATACCTTATTATATAGTAGGCGAAAAACAGTATGTGACAAAAAAAGTATGTCCAAAGTCAAAGTAGGCCACTCATGAAAGAGTAGGCAAAAAATACCTGGATAACCTACTTCTTCCGGCAAGCCTTGGTTTTACCCAAAACAGATGAATGTGAATCTGGCAACATTACGTCATTTTTTTTTTTTTTACATATCACGGCAGTTCAGAAATGAAATGTTCGGTGAGTGGTACTAACTTGAGATAAAAACAATTTTTCTGAAGCAACCATGCCGGTTGAACTGCTTCTACAAGTCTTTTACCATACCCGTGCGTTCCGCATCGCAAGTGCAATGCTGTACCAGGTGAGCTACGAACCAGTTTAGTATGTCAGAAAAGCCAAAAATATGGAGCTACATGTGATGCAAATGTCAACATGTATTAGTTCACAAATAATACACCATGGTAAAATGTTTTGAAGTCATATTATAGTATTGTCCAAGGAACCACACTAAAATAAGTCTTTATTAATCGATAATCTGAACCTGCCATCATCATTTGTTTGAGAAGTAATTAAGTCGATGGTATTTACTGTCATTTCAGCCTGAAACTTCATTGAATTTCATGTATAGGTGCGTTTTGGAGTTTTGCACTAGTTTAGGTTGAGGTATGTTTTTCCAATGAGCTTAGGTTGCTCTATAATGTAGTGTCCTAATATTGGGATCCTTCAGAAAGGATCGGCAGAGCGGAAGGTACTACACACAGCCCGGAAAAGCACATTTTACTTTTACGTGATTTTTGTGATCTTCTATTGGTGATGATTCACTTATTGTCTTCTATCCATGCTCGCTGAGGCGGATCTTAAGTGTCACAGCTTTGAATGACACACCACGATGAATCACTACGAGTTTAGCGGATCAGCATACAGCCCAACCAAAAAACATGAGAGATAAAAGTATTTGTGTTTGCGTGAGAAAGGCTGTGTGGAAGTGGACGTTCAGCTTTTGGTCACTGTAAATTATACCAAGTAGACAGAGGTATGACAGAGATAAATGTGTTGAGACATGAACACTGTGTGTGTGGGCGAGGGGCACAGTTTAAACAGGACGCCTAGTGTTGATGGACATTCAGTGCATTAGGAGAAAATATTGAATAATAAGCTATGCACGGAAAACATCCTTATAAAATGATCAAACAGCATCTATCTGCTCTGAGCCATCAGCAGCTGTCCTGGGGCTGTTCCGCTAAACGCATTCATGCCCTCCGCTGCGGGCTGTTCTTTTAAACGCTCGCGCCTCCCTCCACCAGCGATGATGAGTCACAGTACCGGTCTGAAACGTTCAGAATGAATCTGGCTCAGGCGATGAAGCCGCGTAAAGAGGATTAGCTTTTCTCAAGGGTCCAGCCCTGCTTCCCTGAGATTGAGGCCTTTACATATTCTGGCATGATTTCATGTAGATTTTATGTGAATCTTTTTGCAAAAAGAAGTTGATGGCCTAAGGTTTTGGCCTTGCTTGTCAGAAAGAAATTATTTTGTGTGTGTGGCTGTCAACATAAAATCTCTCTCTCTCTCTCTCTCTCTCTCTCTCTCTCTCTCTCTCTCTCTCTCTCTCTCTCTGCGCTAATGCTTGAAGATACTAAAGAGGAGAGCAGTGTTAAATATTTTGCCATCTTAAAAATCAAATTATTGCAATTTGTATAAGAGACTTCTTTGAAAATCCAAAACACACATACAGTATATATATATATATATAATTTTCAGCATCATTACTTCAGTCTTCAGTTTCACATGATACTTCAGAAATCATTCTAATATTCTGATTTGGTGCTCAAGAAACATTTTTATTTAATAAATATTTTTTGCGCTGCTACACATTTTTGTGGACATTGAATACATTTTTCAGGAAACTTTTATGAATAGAAAGTAAAACAACAGCATTTATTTGAAATAGAAATCGTTTGTAACTAAATGTCGTTACTGTCAGTTTAATGCATAATAACAGTATTTAAAAAATAAATCTTACAGACCCCAAACTTTTGAATGGAAGTTAAAAGAAATTACAGTAAACTGCAGCTCCCCTCATAAGAGCTCATATGAGTGTCATGTGTGTTTGCTACGTCTTTTATTATTTAAATAAAAACTATAACTTTGTTTTAATTTGAAGGTTTATTTTGGGTTTCCAGTTCAGAACTTCAGGAATATGTCAGAGTGCTGTCATACATGTCTACCACCCCTGCTGTGCCTGCGTCACGAAACGCCCTTTAAGTTCCCGGTGGCGGCACACAAATGTGCTCTTGCACCTAAATTTGACGAGACTGATCGGTTTTGCACTAGACACTGTCAGAAGAGATGGAAGGCTGTCACGCTAACCCTCTCTGCCCTCGAGCCTTCACGAGGAGGGAACTTTTTCACACTCTCAGTTTGTTCATCTTCTCTGCTCTCTATATGCTAATCTGCATGCTTGTAAAGTTACATATGCATAAAATAACATCTGAAGAAAGATGCCGATGCCTCAGTTAGCTTACATAACAGATCCTCAAGGCTCAAACCCTTGTTGCTTTTCCAGAGCAGTCACCTCATCAGAGTAGACGTCAGTTTCAATATAATAGATATATCACTATCGGAATTTGAGCTGACGCTTTATCTTTAAAAACACAAATAATTTAACACTGTCAAATCCAATGTTTAGTAAATCTATTTTCATACAATTTTAGTGTTTCATTTGTAATTGATTTGGACATAATAGTAGGCTATAGAATTTTAATATCGGACATTTATGTCGGTCATAACATGAAAATAATTATCTAGTGATGCAGTGAAATTATTATTATAATTTTTTTTGTGTGTGTTTCTACTCCAATTTGTTTTTGAAATATAAACGTTTAAAAAATGGCTGTAGTAATAACTTGTTTTCATTACAGATTTATTAAACCATAATTCAATTATATTAAAATGTAATGAATATGTAATATAGTGCATGTATTTAGCAAAAGGCTCCTCTCCAAAGGTTTTTTTTCTAGCTAACTAACAAGTTATGGACATTGAATGGCTTTTCTGAGGTACGTTACGTGACATTGTTTACAAGCTGTTTTATTGATGTGTTTCCACTGTAAGTTGAAGTCACCTTTATCTATATGGCATATTTTACAATACAGATTGTTTCAAAGCAGCTTTACAGTGTTAACAGGAAAATAATGCAATAAAGTTAGTTTTGACTGTACAGCAGCTCTAGAAGAAGTGTCATACTCCAGCTTAAAGGTACAATATGTAAGAATTTACACCGCGACTAACTTGGACTTGACAGAGCTTCACGAGTCACGACTTGACAGAGACGCCGCTCTTGCATGTACTTGATTAGACAGGTGAGCAAATGTACATAAAACGAATCAGTGTTATATAGCTCAACATGATGAAATGTTAGAATATGATCAGTATGTTATTCTAACGTTGATCTAACTTACCGCTAGTCTCACATAGCAAACAAACTAACACATAGAATAACATTATAACTTTCAACACACTCAAATGCTGTTTAGTATGAAAGTGTAACGTTAGACCAAATGAAACAACGCTGCATTACCTCACAAGTTTAATTCATCAAATAAACTGACCTGTGTGAGTATTATTCAGCACTTGCGGGTAGTTCGGTAGAATTAAATGTCCTCATTCCTTTATATCCGCAGGACTCGCGTGTGGCGCTGATATCTGTCTCTCATTAGCATTCGCGCCCAGCTTCAAACTACTGTCAAGTTAAAAAACATGAATGTTTTCACTCATCCATAAACATTATTAGATCCATCAGCATGACAGCAAGTCCCATCATTCCACTTATCACTGCGTCATCAATCTATGCCTTTGTTATTGTAAGAGGTTAGCGACCCCTAGCGGTGACATTACATATTGTAGTTTTATGTAAGTTCAATGTGGATTCATTTCGGTTGTAAAAACCATGAGTTAGTAATTTAGTTATCTTATCTATGCAGTAACTCTGGAGAAAATAGTGATGTCCTCGTCCAGCTCAGTTCCATTCTCATACAATGGTGTCAATGCAGGCATATCAATAATATTGTTGAATATTAAGGGCCTCAACCAAAACTTGAGGTACTAAATCCAGCAAATACAGTGACTAGTTATTTTTCAGAAGTGCTCAACTGTAATGATTCAGGTCTGTGTTCCTCTGTCATGTCCCGTGTTCATCTGTTCCCCATTATGTTGATTAGTCTCCCCAGGTGTTTCAGATTGACCACACCCCCTTGTTATCTTGTTTAGCTTGTTTGTCCTTGTATTTAAGCCCTGTGTTTGAGTTCAGTCTTTGTGAGTTCTTGTTTCATTGTTGAGTGCTGTTCCTGGTTGTCCTGTCCTGAGTCATGTTCCCGAAATCTATGTTTGTAAAGTCTAGAGTCTATTTAATAAATTACACTGCATTTGGATCCCGCTTTCTCCTTGTCTCTGCCGCAGCATCACAGAAGAACTCACCAAAATATGGATCCAGCAGCTGTCAGTAATGGAGCTCTAATAGGATGGCTATCTTCCATGTATCAGGATGGTCAACCTATCGAGAGGTATGTGAGGGATTTTCTGGCTTGCTGTCATTTAGCGTCATTAGATGACACCCAGCTCATGGACCTGTTTTGGAGTGGACTGGATGAGGAGATCGCTCAGATGATGCCGGATGACAATACCGGCTGGACCCTAGAAGGGTATATCAACCTGGGCCTTACCTTGAGCAGTTCGGCATTTACTGTGGGCTTGGCTGATGAAGAACCCGCAAGCTCACAGTACCCCCCGAGCCTGAGTCAGTTACCCTCCCGTCCGTCCAGCCTGAGAAGCTTCTCATCATGCCAACCATCAAGCTAGTCACCGGATCGGTCTATTACCGTCCAGGACTGGTATCCAGCGTGGCCGAATCCCCGCTGAGGTCAGCACGTGTTGCCATAAGGGCCATCGTGCATGAGTCCCGTCCTGCCGAGACTATCCTGCCTAAATCTTGTTTCGCCGAGCCTGAGCTTCCCGTCAGCCCTGCCGAGCCTGAGCTTCACGTCAGTCCTGCCAAGCTAGAGCTTCACGTCAGTCCTGCCGAGTCTGAGTCACTTCACATCATGCCTGCCGAGTCTGAGTCTCTTCACGTCATGCCTGCCGAGCCAGAGCTTCACGTCAGTCCTGCGGAGCCAGAGCTTCACGTCACGTCTGCCGTTCCAGAGTCAGTTCAAGTCACGTCCGCCAAGCCAGTGTCTCCGGACAAGATGGCCGCCGCCAAGCCAGTGTCTTCGGATAAGATGGCCACCGCTGAGCCAGTGTCTCCAGACAAGATGGCCGCCGCTGAGCCAATGTCTTCGGACAAGATGGCCGCCGCCAAGCCAGTGTCTCCGGACAAGATGGCCACCGCTGAGCCAGTGTCTTCAAACAAGATGGCCGCCGTCCAGCCAGTGTCTCCGGACAAGATGGCCGCCGCTGAGCCGGTGTCTGTTCCTGAGCCGGAGTCTGTTCCTGAACCGGTGTTTGTTCCTGAGCCGGTTTCTGTTCCTGAGCCAGTGTCTGTTCCTGCCCATGATCCCATGGACGCCCCCAAGGAAATTTTTTGGGGGGGGCAATAAGGCCCTGCCGTGGTCGGCCGAAGGGTCGTCTCCTCCCTGGCCGCCTGAAGGGTCGTCTCCTCCCTGGCCGCCTGAAGGGTCGTCTCCGCCCTGGTCACCTGAGGGGTCCGCTCCGCCCTGGTCGCCTGCTCCGCCCTGGTCGCCTGAGGGGTCTGCTCCACCCTGGTCGCCTGAGGGGTCTGCTCCACCCTGGTCGCCTGCTCCGCCCTGGTCGCCTGCACTGCCTGCTCCGCCCTGGTTGCCTGCACTGCCTGCTCCGCCCTGGTCGCCTCCACTGCCTCACTGCCTGCTCCGCCCTGGTCGCCTCCACTGCCTGCTCCGCCCTGGTCGCCTCCACTGCCTGCTCCGCCCTGGTCGCCTGTACTGCTTGCTTCGCCCTGGCCTCCCGTCCTGCTGCAGTCTCCAGGCCCTCTTTCGCTCCACGGGCCTGGCCCTCCATCCCGCCCCCGGATCCGCCTCCGCTCCACCACCCTCCTGGACTATTGTTTCCCGAGGAGCGTCTGGAATCCGCTCCTTAAGTGGGGGGCTATGTAATGATTCCTGTCTTGTAATCCCCTCGTCTTGTGTGGACTTTAGTTATTTCCTGTTCTGTGCCATGTTTTGTTTTCCTTTGTAGGTTTTTCCTGTTTATTAGTCTCCCAGGTGTTTCTAATCAGCCACGGGGCGTGTTACCTTGTGTACCTCGTGTTACTTGTTACCTTGTTATCTTGTTTAGCTTGTTTGCCTCTTTACTTAAACCCTGTGTCTTGTGTTAGTGTTTGTGGGTTCTTGTTCTTGATGTTGGTTGTTCTGTTCCCCTGTCCTGTTCCTTAGTCGTAGTCTGTCTAGTGTTGAGTTTGTTTAAATAAATTACCGCTGCATGTGGATTCTGCTTTCTCTTGTTTCAGCCGCATCGTCACATCAACTCAGTACCTTCCCAACATGACTTTAGCAGACTTGCACATACAGAAGTTGTGTAAATCCAGTCAATCAGATTGAAGCCAATGGTTTTCAGTTAGCACTTGCCGTTTTTTGTGTGCAGTAAGCATCAGGCGGTCCGTGAACGGACTGTGGGTGTTCTGTGGGCGGGCCGCCTGAGGCTCAAATTAGTACATTCTGTACCATATATCCTGCCAGTAGAATCTGCATCCTGCTCTGAGTTTAGCTGAGGTCTTCAAAGAACAAGCTCTGCCTAAACCATTCTTATACCTCACCTCAGCCCAAACCTAAAGCCAGCTGCAAACCTATAATCGCTTGATGACGTCACAAAATATCACACCTATCAGGCATTGCAGAAATCTCACTGCTCCTGCTGTATGTAATTGACTTGTATGCAACTCTCCTGCCTCTCAGATTGTTTTTCTCCCAGAAAAGACTCTCACATGTGTCTTCTTTAGAAGAGATCAGAATAATATTGCACACTGTTCCGAACTGTGCTGAGTTTAAATGTTATTTTTAGTGTCTTAACTTCACTGGAAAGTTGCTCAAATCTCTGTAGAGCAAAGGATTCTGTGATTTCTTTTCAGCTAATGCAACATTAGAGCAAAAACAACAGTCAAACAAACAAGCAAGCCTGTACAACACAATGGTGGAAAAAAACAGCTAGTAAGACAGCAGTCTGTCTCTGGTAAACAGCAGTCTGTCGAGCCAGAGAACAGTTGTGTATGTGCGTCACATATTGCCTGGTAAATCTTCACAGATCAGAAATAATCCGCCTCTCTCTTCCTTTCTTTTCACTCTCACGCCATGATTTAGCCATGCCTGAAACATGAAATGACTTCCCATTAATGTTATTTTGAAGGCACTTTCTTACTTTTATGTACTTTTTTATTGTCTAACCCTGTAAGTGTGTCTGAATAAGGCACTGATTATGTATTGAAACCACTTATCTATATTTTACAGATCAGTGATTGAAACAGTACAAATGCATTAAAGCTACACAATGTAATTTTTTAAGTTGATTCTTGGCAAAAAACACTTTGTTCTTTCAAAATGATACGTGCTCATTCTTGTGTAATTACTTCCACCAACTAATCAAGTATTCTCGTAAGCGTAGAATCTGCCATTCAGAATACATACGAGCGAGTCGCTCGAATGGCGGCAGCCATGTTGCGCCTCCATCTTGAAAACACATTAGCCAAAGAGGGACAAACCTGGAAATTCAAGCTTCGCCTTTCGCGCTTTTACACTCAGTGGCACCGTGACGAATGCGAGAGGGAGATTATTCGCGACTGCCGGCAGATTTGAAAGCCTGTTGAAGATGGAGGATCACGCCTATTCTCGAGGACATGTAACAGAGTCGCCAAGATTTTGGTTTTCCTTTCCCTTTACCTCTACCTTTAGCTTTCCCTCGCACCTCCATCGCATCAACTGATCTCTGACTCTGCTCACGGGGAAAATGATGTAGCCTACGCTGTAAACATTGCCTTACACTATTTATCTCGAACAATATACAGAATAACGATAGCACTGATAGGTTACTAAGATTAGCTTGCATTCGTTTGGGAACCTGATAGCTGATGTTAGCAATGAAATGGTACCAAAATGACGAAAACGTAAAACTATTATTCGTTTTACATAGAGGTCATGTTAACTGACTAAATAATGCAATTTGCAATAGTTTTCTAAAGTAACCTCATCACTTGAAGGAACACTCATGGACGAAGCCGAACTGGAAGCCATGTTAATCTTGGAATAATACGGCCACCGTAGAAGTTAAAACACCCTCGGAATGGGAGGGGCTAGAAAGTAATATTCAGTTGGTAGTCATATACAATTTCACCGCTAGATGGGAGAAAAGCTTACACAGTGTAGCTTTAAAGAAAATAAAAAATAAAATAAAATAAAGCCAGCATGAATATGAACTTCTTCTTTTTTTACTTAAGGACATCAGTCAGTCTTTTGCCCAAAAGTGAAATGAAGAGTGTGGAAGTAAAAGTCCTTTAGATGTTGAGTGAATAAAGGGAAAAATTTATCAATTCAGTTCAATTCCTGAATATGAATGTGTTCATAAAAATTCGATTTTGATGTGCACAAAAACTTTACTAACATTATAATTAGACCTCAGGGGGGAATTAAAAAAAAAGGGGTCATATCATAATTTTAAACAAAAACGGAAGCTTTTATTCCCAATTTGGCCACTTAATAAAAAAAAAAAAAGATTTAACTTGTTTCATCTTCAGTGGGTTTCTAATGTAACTGATTAACTGTAGATGAGCTTGACTGAATGGTTTTAGTTATTATGTTGTTTTGACTTTCATCTCATCTGTATGAAATACCAGTTTTCTTCAAAGGAATGAGAAAGGTGTTGTTGTGAGTGCTATTATTCTTACATTCATACATCACCATTTTTACTTCTCTGTTATGACATAAGTGGCTCTAATGTTAACAGTTCTCAGCTAATTAGGATAGTTTCTCCTTTCATCCATGGTTTTGAGAAACGGTTTGGACTCTCGGCTAATGAGCTAGTCTTAATAACACATTCCATTGTACGTAGACATGAACAGAACACTTTAAATATTTCATTTATTCAGTCTTCCTCGTCCAATGGGGTGTTGTCATTCTCCTCAAAGCCTTTTCTTTAAAAGGAATGCTGTTTTTTAAAAGAATGTTAAAAGTTTGTGGCCTCATTTCATGTCTGTAAGACAGTGTTGTTTGAAGAATTGAAAAACAAAAGAATAAAAAAACTGGTTGGTTCAGTGGTTTTGCAGGATAGAGATGTAGAATTACCTGTAATCGTGTGCTCTGGTGATCAGTGTTGGTCCACAGATGCTTGTGTCATCTTTTAGAGCCTCTTGACGGACACATCCAGTTCAATTCATGTGTCAGACACATTTGGTAATGTAATGTGGATAAGATACTACTGTATCTCGCATGCTTTTATTTATTTATTTAGGTCTGAGAAATGGTGCTAATTACAAGTGGGTTTGAAAGAATTTGACCCTCCATATTATCCTCTTAAAAACTAGATATACTTAGCAGCTTGCAAGCCTGCGTTTATTTGAACTGTATCAAAAATACAGACAAAACAGTAATATTCTAATATTGATGCAAAGCTGAATTTTCAGCATCATTAACCCAGTCTTCAGTGTCACATAATCCTTCAGAAATCATTCTAATATGCTGATTTGATACTCAGTTATTATTAATGTTTGGAAACATTTTTTGGAACCTGTGATACTTTTTTCAGGATTCACTGATGAATGAAGAGTTAAAAAGAACAGCATTTATTCATAATATAAATATTTTCTAACAATATAAATCTTTACTATTACTTTTTTATCAATTTAACACATCCTTGCTGAATAAAAATATTCATTTCTTTTTAAAAGGTCCAAACGTTTGAACGGTAGTGAATATTGTTACAAAACATTTCTATTTTAAATAAACGCTGTTCTTTTTATTCATCAAAGATGTCCTGAAAAAAGTATCTCAGGTTATAAAAAAATATTAAGCAGCACAACTGTTTCCAACATTGATAATAAATCAGCATATTAGAATGATTTCTGAAGGATCATGCGACACTGAAGACTGGTGTAATCACTGATAAAAATTCAGCTTTGCATCACAGTAATAAATTATAATTTAAAGTATATTCTAAAGTATATTTTTTATCAAATAATTGCAGGCTTAATGACCATAAGAGACTTCTTTCAAAAACATTAAAAATAGTAATGTTTCCAAACATTTGACCAGTTATATACAGTGTATATATATATAGCAGTCTGAAATGTATTAACTTATAGGTCATAGCTTGTAAGTCATATGTCATATGGACCAACTTTAAAACACTATTTTCAACCACTGCATTAAAATATCAGCTCTGCTCAGGCACTACATTTGAAAATGAGCTGTAATATCATTGGTACATTTACAGAAATTATTAATGTGCACAGTCCTTGTAAAAAGTTGAAAAAAAAAACTCTCCTTTTGTGTTCCACAGAAGAAATAACAACATATGGACAACATGAGGGTGAGTAAATTATGACAGAATTCTCAACTTAATTTTGTGGTCGTCTTTGCAGAACACAGCTGTTAAATCAAACCGAGGCAGTCGCTGTCCTTCTGCCAGTTAAAAAGTAGGTGGATCAGCGGCGCTCTGCTTTAGGCTACATCAGATCTAGGTCTAGATTCATAACGCAAAACAATCTGCTAACCACGGAGCCTTTGGGCAGGTTCTGACACAGACAGAGAGGCTCCAGGAAGCTCCGGAACAGATGGAATATTGCTGATTACTTGTCTAATTCTAATATTCATATCGCCACGGAAAACTTTTCCGAATCTTTGAGCAGGGCCTTAATCAGTATTGTAATACCGCTCCCGGTGATATATGAATTATGAGGATGCTGATAAAGGCCATTCTTGAATGTGGCTAGCTGGGTGACTTATGCAAATACTGTAGAGGTGCTTTAGAACAGCTCAGGTTTTCTCACATCTGTCTGGACTTATTTAAGACCGAGGATTGACTCATTAAACTGTGATTTTATGAATTGTCTGCAAGTGTAATGTTAATGAGCTTGAAGGGAACCTGGATTATCAGTAGTTCATTTACCAAATCTTTAAACAGTTTTAAAGGTGACCTATTATGTCCCTTTTCACAAGATGTAATATACATCTGTGGTGTCCCCAGAATGTGTCTGTGAAATTTCAGCTCAAAATATCCCCCAGATAATTTATTAAAGCTTGTCAAATTTGCCTAGCCTGGGTGCCAGCCCGAACCCCGCCCACAACATTTTTTGGTCGGGAAGTTCGGTCTGGACTCGATCCGTTGAGGAGTAATTATGCTCGGCTCCCAGAAGGCCGAGCCAATCAAATTGCCAGGGCGGGCTTTAATCGATGATGGACAGATGAGCAACGGTATAGTAATCATCCACGTCATCAAAGAGCGCTTGGGTTGAATTCGTTAAAGAAACAGTAAAAAGAAAAGATGACTGCCTCTGGAGAATTTAGATTTCACGAGTTCACACTTACAAATAAGTCAGATAGAATAAATGCATATTTGGGGTGCTGTCCGAGGAGAGGGCGGGCTCGGTATTCAGCCCGAACCCAAAGTAGCCTACTCCCCCCGTATTCCAGGCTGTGGAAGAACAAGCCGAGAGTGATTGGGGGGATGCTGAAAACTGTCAAGGAATGTTAGGTGAGTTGACAGAGTGAATAAATATATGCTTCCTCTCATGCTGATAAGGTAGACATGGTAATTGTTTGATGACAAGTTGATTGGATTGATTATTTGAACGTGTTCCTCCCGAACTTTGTTTACGAAACATCATGTGTAGATTCCGCCATCACGTCTGTTATAGAAGATATCGACAGAGCATTAATTTTAAAAGAGGAACAGAGAACCGCGATCAAGGCATTTGTCGATCGGAAACATGAATGAAGAACGTACGTCACTTACTCCGTTGCTCTGATTGGTTGTAGGTCTATCCAATTGAGTGTAGATGCATTTTCTTTCCTGGTTCGGTTGAAACACACCTCATAATCACAGCCCAATGGAGCAGTATCAGACTCACATTCTGACTAGAATCTGAGTATGATGACGTCAGGCTAAAATTTGCCCCCTTTGGGCAAAAATGTGACATTTTTGTGTGTCCCTTTAAATGCAAATGAGTTGCTGCTACTCCGGGAATAACAAAACACATGAATCATCCAAAATCTCAGAAATAACAAGTGGCGGAGTGCAGCCTTATGGAGAGACTCAGGAAGAGGTTGCAACTTTTAGACGCACCTGGACGTTTCTGAATGGTTAGTAGATACATTTATGTAGTTGTTGTGGAGTTACTGTTTCTGGGAGATTTCCGTAAAAAAAAAAAAAAAAAACATCCACTGCTCTCTTGTCTCCTCTTAGGCTGGGACTCTAAATAGTGTTCTGTGCTCGTCTGTTCAGCCAAAGACAGAACAGCTTGCATGCTTTGCTCGAACTTTTGCCATTGTGTTAGAACCAGTTAGAGCTGGTTACACCAGGGGTGTCAAACTCAATTCCTGGAGGGCCACAACCCTGCAGAGTTTAGCTCCAACCCTAATCAAACACCTGATCCAGCTAATCAAGGTCTTCAGGATTACTAGAAACTTCCAGGCAGGTGTTTTTGGAGCTGGTTGGAGCTAAACTCTGCAGGACAGTGGCCCTCCAGGAACTGAGTTTGACACCCCTGGGTTACACTGTTGTCGCTTGCGGAAACCAAATGGCGGCGCGTGGGTGGAAACGTGCAGATTAAGGGGCGGTAATATTATAATAAGATCCCCTTCCTATGCCAGAAGGTGAGCGAAATCTGATCGGCTTATTTTTTGACATGCTTGCAGAGAAAGGCTGCCCAAAACAAAGTTACTGGGTTGTCACTTTTCACGTTTTCTGTTTTGGAAGATGCACCGGGGACCCGATTATAGCACTTAAAAGTCCCCTTTAATGCATGTTCATACGCATCCTTTACTTAATTCCCACAATCCTCATAAGACAACAGAAAAATGATTGCAAGGCAGTATAATCAGAATTTCAGGCTAAATGGTAAACATTGTGGTCCAATCGTCACCTGTTTTAATGTGGCGTAATTGCCAGTGGAAAGATTTGTGAGGATTATTTTTATGCCTTTCTGCCAATTTAAGGAATATTAATGCCCTATTAACTGGAATGGCTATGATAATCACATATCTATAAATATAAATAAAATTAGCACACTGATTTGATGATATTCTGGGCTTTCTGATGTTATTTGTGCTCTTCTGTAAACCCTTATTGGTGTGTTGGTGCAAATTAGTCCATCCAAACAAAACTATTTTAGTCTCAGAGAAACGTCTCTGAAAATTAATGAGAACTGAGTGAGATGCAGGGAGCAATGAAGTGTGAATACCAAAGATGTGCACATTTTTAGACAGCACATGCATGGGGGTTTATTCTCAACTTTTGAATTTCTCTTTGGGTTACAGTCATTGGACAGACACATTATTCTAGGTCTGAGTTCCTTGACGGTGAACAAAAACACTTTTTTGATGTTCAGCCGTGGTGTCGTTTTGTAACTTCTCCCGTGTCTTAGTAATTCTCTCAGTCTGTGAGGCGTGCATATGATGAACCGCATCTGAAGCTCTGCGTCAGTGACTCCATCAAACTCCTCTTCATCACAATTGTCTTATAAAGACTCTAGCTGAGATTTGGGCTCTCGTTTTGACTTTGTTCTTTTGTTTCCACTCTTTCTCACTCTGTCTGTCTCTCTCCCCCTCTCTCTCTCTCTCTCTCTGGGTCTCTGAGTTAAGTATAGCTTTGACTTGACAGCACAGTGGATTTAGAAGTACTAAGAGAGGATCACATCAAAACTTCTGGAGTCACATGTTCAAATCTGGAGTCACTGAGCTCATGTCACTGAAAGGAGTGCTGGGAATTCTGTAAGAGCTCCTCACTAAGGCTTTTTAGATGACACTTTAGAGCGTGGCTGTGCTCTCATAAACATGAAAGGACTTCTAGTGAGAAATGTATTAGATCAGTGACACTAAACTGATACAATTTAAAGGGTTAGTTCACCCAAAAATGAAAATTCTGTCAGTAATTACTCACCCTCATGTTGTTAGAACCCCGTAAGACCTTCGTTCATCTTCGGAACACAAATTAAGATATTTTTGATGAAATCTGAGAGCTGGCTCACTCCTTCATAGGCTGCTAGGTAATCGATATCTGCCATCCCAGAAAAGTTAGTAAAGACATCGTTAAAATAGTCCAAGTGACTACAGTGGCTCAACCTTACGACGAGAATACTTTTTGTGCGCGAAACCCCCAAAAATAACGACTTTATTCCACTATTAATTTTCTTCTGTGTGGGCCTCTGAGTGAGTTCACGTAGTGTTTTTGTACGTCAGAACGTAGGCTCACTATTGGCCGACGCTGGTCATGTGTGAGGGTGAGTAATTACTGACAAGTTAAATTTTTGGGGGAACTAACCCTTTAACTAAGATACGCCCACGGGACAATTTGATTACTAAGAGGTTACTCTTTCGTAGCTTTAGAAACCCTGTAAAGCAAGGCTGTCCATTGGATGGCTAACTTGGAAATGGTAATAGTATGCTTTTCTTTCTCTTTTCTTTCCTTTTCTTTTTTTTGTATCGGTGTCTGTTAATGAAATAACATAATTTGTGTGCTAAAAAGCAGAGTTAAATGGAAACTGTTAAATTCCACACTTTTTAACAATATTAGATTACAAACTGTTATTATTTACTTATAATATAATAATTATTATTATTAATCTCATTATTATTGTTGTTTTTACCTTTTTTCTAAACTTTCTGCTGACCTTTTCTCTTTTTTTGTATCATGTCTGTCAATAAATTAAAATAATCTGTGTTAGAGTAGAATTAAATTGCAACTGTTAAATTCAGCACAATTTAACTTTATTATTTTGCTTGCTGTTATTATTATTATTTTATTGATTTTTTTTTTACCTTTTTTGTATCATGGCAATGAAATAAAATTATTTGTTAGAGCAGAATGAAATAGCAATGATTCTAAATTCAGTACATTTTAATCTGTAAACTTTTTCTAAGGGAGACCAAATGCCTTGAATAATTTAATCTTGGAATAATTTGATGCTTAATATTTAGTTCTTATTGAAATTGCTGACTGTTTATCGTGGACATTTTTGAGCACTTGAGGAGAAATGTGAAAAGAAAACTGATGAAACACAAGACTCAGATTTTCAGATTTTCAGATTTTGAACTTCATAAAAGTTCAGATTTGCTAGGAAAAATATTTAAAATATTTCTGTGACATTTCTCTCCGAGAAAGTCTTGTAAAAACAGTAAGCTCAAAAGTGTATCTCAAAACAGCTGGCGTTTTGCAATATTGCATGGCAATAATTGGGAATGGCTACCTTAGGCTTGTAACCAGATGGTTTCTGGTTCGATTCCCACTAAGAGTAAGCCAAGAGCCACCACCGTTATCCAAAGCATTTGATCCCAGATAAATGACACTCCTCAACATTGTGTGAATATATGAAGATGTAAATTCAATTTGCTGCATCATACTTTGCCTGTGGCTGCGCACTGCCATCCCCTACCTGTAGAGGGTGCTGCTATCTCACTCATTTTTCATTTTCTATTTTTTCTCTTGTCAAACCCTGTCATGCTACCAGGTGTCCTTGGACTCAGAAGGAAACTATTGAATTAGTAAATAACCAGGATAAAAGGATTATAGAAAGTAAGAGCTTTAGGAGAACAGGCGACATTAGATTTATGATTGATCTGGGAGGCAGGGACTGATGGAGGAGGGGGGACGGAGGGCAAGAGGGATTCAAAAGGTAGACAGAAGAAACAAGAGAGCCCTTTCATTTTTCTTTACCTAGCCTACCTATTTTTTCATCCCAACCTGCCTCCTCTCCTTCTCAGACTAATTTTTTTTGAAGTGTCATCACCCCTTGCGCTCCAGGACTCCATGAGGGACACGCCTTCAGTTCGTTGTCCTCCTGTGATTTAATATTCTTGTGTTTAATATGCTTGTATTTAATTAAACAGTCATTGTGCTGCCTTAATGAGAATCTGGAGTATATAGCGAATAAGCAATGTAAATCTGCCGAGATGAAGAGCCTTTTAATTTAAACTAAAGTTAAAGATAAAGTGTGTAATTTCTAAGCCACTAGCCTCACCTAATGGAACTGCTATATAATGACCGTTATCAAAGTTTCATGAACTCTTTCCCTGATGTGTCATTGGTCAGACAATCAGAAAGCCCCACCCCCAAACTCATGCCATTGGCTGAATCAGTGTTGCTGTTTTTGGGGTGGTCGTGATGCTCGAACAAACACAGAGACACTGGCTGTGTCCAAAATCACCCCCTATATCCTTAAATAGGACACTATTTGAGGGGACAGCCATTTGTAGTGGTGTCTGAAACCATAGTGGACGTTATTGAGTGCACTCATTAAATCCCACAATGCACTGCAATAACGAGTGTACAACCGATGTAAACACAATGGCTAAAGAATACCCATAATGCACTGTGACGGTAGCGCCGAATGATTTCCAGAAGATGGCGCCTGCAGGTGAATCGTACATCCATTTTCCAAACCGCATAATATCATACAGGTATAAATTCCTTTTTACTTGATTATTAAATTGTTTAATCAAGGTTTGTACATGCTAGATTCTATGACAGAATTAAATAGATTTACATTGCGGTATTCTCACATTGTGCTCTCATTATATATTGCACAATCTTTGCCAACGCATTGTAAAATGTAGAAGGTCATCCAGAAATTCCAAGCATACAGACAACTGTGCACAGTGTATATACTGCAAAACAACAACCACAGACTGTTCCAGTCAATATATACTGTTTTCTGACTTTCAAACGTCTCTTTTTTTCATTAAAATGATTGATTTTTCACTAATATTTTACATAAGAATAACAAGCATAACAGGTCATCCTGACCTTCCATGTCAACCATTTTCTGGCCTGAGATAGTGTCGCTTTGTTCTATAATGTTTCTGTTATAGTACACATCTTTTTTTGTGTGTGCAAAAAAAAGAAACTGAGTGCACTGGAAGTGTTTTAGCTATAGGCTCCAGCCATAGGGGGCGCTATAGCAGGCGTTAGCATAAACTCATATTTTTCCACAGTCAGTTTTCTGTTTCAGATCAACTACTGTCATAGCGTAGCAACAGTTTAATTAGGCTTTACTATCTGTCTCTGTAACAGAATTCCCCCTCAGGGTTCAATAAAATATGTCTGTCTATTCAAAGATGTCCTGCATGTCCCTGAAGAAATTATGCTTATTTCCACTGTGTGTGAGAGTACGTAAAATATATGCAATTGAGAAAGCGCTATATCTTGTCTGTCTTTTATATTCAGAATTTAAATCAACCAAGTGATTTAATGTGAATTATTATGAAGTGTTTCTGCAGCAACGCCATTTGGTCCAGAAATGAAAAGCTGTTTCTAGTGTGATAATTTCCCTGGTTAAACATCACCTGATTTATACTTAGTTTTTTTTCAAGCAGAATCCAAACAAAGGCATCCAAAACCATCAGCGGTGAGACCACATTTCTCTTTAATGTTCTTTAGAAACCGATTTTGAGTGGTGTTTCATAACAGACAGAAAGTTTGAGTCATGAAAAAGGGGGGAATAAAGATGAAGGACAGACTGAGGAAGACGGGAAAGGTGTTAACATGGTGCACTTGTTTGTTCAAAATTGCAGTTTGACGACAATGTACAAAGAAAAAGTACATGAATACAAAATAACTTCATCCTTCCCCCGACAATGTTATACACACAGTCTTTTGTTAGTACGTGACATATTCTCAAACAAATAAATGTTCACAATGGACATGTCATAATAATTTCAGTTCACTTTTGTATAAAGGTAAAAAGTCTTTAATGGGGACAAGTTAGAGGTGGGGAAAGTGCTATTACCCTACCTGTCCAGAGGGGGCTCTGTGATTTTTCATTGACGTTTGATATCTCAGATTTAGGATGTCAATTCAGACATGTGTTCAATGGCTTAACAGTGGCAGAGGTCAGAGATGGTGAGTGACGGACATGCTTTTCTATGGCTTGCATGGATTAATCTGGATCACAAGGATTATTACCTCAGAACTTGCCTTGGCTTTCTGGAACTGTTCAGCTTGTACTCTTAAAACCTGAATGGGAAATGGCATTTTTGGGCCATGGTTTCCCTCTGGAGTTTCTAATGGGTTTTCAGAAGGTAGTTTTTGATTTATGAGTAAAATAAAGCCTGTGGTCACCATTATATTTGTCACATTTTGTTCTATTTTACAAACGCTTAGTTGCTAACAAGTGGCTACATAAGGACTACAGTGGTTGTTTGGCCCATCAAGCATGCAAACTCACATTCTTGTGGTACCTGTAGTTGTAGTCCCTATTTAGCTACGTATTTACAAAGTTAACTTATTTATTAGGTGTGACGATGTAACTTATGTACGAAGTACAAGTCTTTTCACATTATTGTTAAAATCCCAAAAGGGCCATTTTCATCTGTTGCTCTACATGCTAGCTCTGCGAGAGATGTGTCTGCTCCTTTTCTCTGTGTTATTTACATGTCGTCAAGAAAGTCTAAATGTTTGAGATGTTTGCCCTCCTCCATATTTAAATCAAAAACTGCTATTCCAGAAACCCGTAGGAACTTCCTTAGGGAATCTATGGCTAATTAGTCTTCCAGTTTAGCCTCAACATCATAACTCTGCACAGCTCTATTTCCCCCTTTGTGAGACATTTCATTTCCCCAAACTGTGTCATGTGCAGATACTAATGTAGTGTTGTTGTTTCCCTTTTAGGTTAGCACATTATTGCAGCTGAGTAACAGATAACACAAGCTCCACTTGACCTTTTCATGTCTAAACTTTTTTCTTCCAGTTTTTATGCAAAATACTATCTTAAGGGCACAATCAACGAATAACAACACACACAAACCCAGAGCCATCCCATAATCCTTCATAAACTCTACTTTTTCTCTCACTGACCTTAAAGTATGCCAGCATAGCAGCTTCAGAACAGTAGAATGCTAATTCACCGTGCGGACAACAACTTTTGGTTTTGTTGGATTAACGTGCTTAACCCTGTTAGCATTTGTTGGGGCTGTGTGAACTAGCTTTAATGTGCGAATATTGCAAATGCAACCATTTTTCTTATATATATGTAAACAAAAATAACTAACACAATCTCCTGGGTTGTCATTTTTATCCTCTCTGGTGCTAAAGTTGTTGACAACAACCCTCCCACAGAAAGCGCAGAGATGCTAACACATTAGTGCAGCAGTTCCATGTACATTTGTGTAAATGGTATGTTTATGTATTTAGCTCACACTCCCCTCCCCTCTGGGCTTGCAGCCTGCGTTCAGGTCGAAGGTAAGGACAAGGATTTGGAGGTTTTAATGGTGGTAAGCTTGACCACAAAGGGCTGCTAATTATTCTGCAGAGGTGCGATGCACAACTGAATGTAGTTAATAAATGCACAATATATTTTCATTTTTTTTTACTGAATATGCCCTGGTAAATCAGCAGCAACAGGGAATGGTGTAAAAATGGTGATGATCGAGGAGTAGTCCATTTAGTGTCCCTCTCTCGCCCACAAACTCCAGAGTGTCTTCGCATCTCCGGTTTAATTCCAGGCCCGTAACTTTGCACAAGTCCTCTGTCCCTCAAAAGGGGCTCGCTGACGTACACATGTACACGCACACACAAACACACACACATTCGCACACTGAAGTGTTGGAGCCAGAGTAGACAGAGGGCTACGTTTTTCTTCGGTAAAACCATTTGTACAGGCTTCCACAGGCTCAGCGGAAAATAAGGGCAGTGAGACACACCAATAAGTAAAGAGGGCTGATGAAATAAGGTGCCAAGAGGGACGCCGCCCTGCTGCTGTTTGTTCTTTGCACATTACTAGGGGGCCCCACCGAAGTCCTTGGGATGCACTTGTTCTTACGTCTTGGCTTTGACTGGTCATATTTGTCGCCCGATTCCTTGTTGGTTAAATCCTTTAGGTTGTACACCTCATTCGGACCATTCCCCTGTCGGTTGCGATGCCTCGTGCAGTTCCTGTTGCGTCCCGACTTGGGCGGTCGAGGGAGCGGTGACGGGGAGGTGGGGTAGTATTGATCCTGATGTGGCAGGTGAGGATGATGATGATTGTGTGATCGGTGATGATGATCTTTCTTCAGCGACACCCCCACGTCCCCCTGGCTGCTGGATTTGCTCTGGTGGAGCGACTCCGAGCCCGTACAGGAGGGAAGCTCTTCTTTTGTCAGCCGTTTCAGATCCTTTCCCGCCAGCTCCGGCGGAGCCACGCATAATAATGAGGAGGTGGAGCCACGGAAGCGCCGCAGCCAATCCCAGAGCGGCACGGCCTTGCAGTCGCACTCCCAAGGGTTGTCGTTGAGACGCAGGTACTCCAGCGCCGGCAGCTGAGTCAAGCTCTCGGCTGGTAGCTCAGGTAAGGAGTTGTTGAACAGGTAGAGAGTCGTCAGGCGCCGCAGGTCATGGAAAGCCTGTTTGTGAACCCACTGGAGCCGGTTCTGATGCAGCAGCAAGCGATCGAGGGCCCCTAGGCCACGGAAAGTGTTCTGGTGGAGGCTCCACAGCCGATTTCCATGCAGAAATAGATGGCTGAGATTCAGCAGATCAATGAACATGTCATCTTCAAGAAACTCCAGCTGGTTGTTCTGCAGAACGCCAAAATAAACAGCAACAGTCAGTAGCAGGCTCAGAAAAAGCAAGTCACAGATATGAATATACAAAGCAATCAGTTTTTGTTTTTTGATGAAATGTCCTGTTGAATTTAGTCAATCTTTCATGCGTATTCATTAGTTTTAGTCTGTTTACAAAAATAGCTCAATCAAATTTTAGTTTCAAATGGGTTATTTATCTAAGAAATATAAGAAATGTTTTTGTTGTTGATGAGATTAGATGATGTTGATGAGATTAAAGCTACAAATCATCTTAAGAAAAACACCAAATCAAATCATGCGAATGCTTCTGTGTCCTCTTCATAAAGGCAATTCAAAGATGACTCTTTATATTGGATATATTAGATTTTCCCTTTTCATTTATATTTCTAAATCCAAAGTGCCTTTAATACATTGTGTTCTCAGGACATTGTATTGAAGGTAAATACATATTTGCATGGATTGGAGAGTGATTAATATTGTGAATTTATTTTTATCTAATTGTTATTCGCACATGTTACCCTTCACAGTAATCCTTCCTCATCTGTATGGCTCTTTTTTTTATTATTATCAGGTTTTGAGCTATATGAGAGGCTAAACACCGTGAAATTGGGACGAAACAAGCCGAGCGTAAAGCACTGTATGTTCAGGTGGGAAGGTACTGTACAGTTTTGTCTGCTATCCTTGACATATGTTGCTTCCAGAATAGAACATTTTAGATAAGAAAATGTGTATGTATGTATATATGTCAAGAATAACAGACAAAACTGTACAGCAGTGTGTGTGTGTATATATATATATATATAAATTCAGCTATTTGTTTAAAAAAAATGAGGTCAGCCAATTTAGTAATATATGTGAAATGCATGCTATACTGTATATATGTATGGCACTTTTACATCAAACTTTTTAAATTACAGTATATTTATATTTTTTTATACCGTTTTTCTACTATGTAGACCTTGTTCAGATATATTAACCGAAATACCCATAACCTTGTGCATATGCTTATAAACCTCATAAAAGGTCAGAAACATTTAACCTTAAACATAAATCAAATTCCAAGAGCCGTGTGTCCGTAATGTTCTTTGCCCCTGAAGAGTATGATACCTTTTTGACATTTTCATTAGAACGAAATATTATCTCTGGTCATCATTTTAGTGCAGCACTTCTTGCTGCCAAGGCTGATATTGAACATTTTGAGCAGATCTTATCTGGATTTATTTGGCAAGTCAGATGATTCCTAAGCAATGGTTCAAACCGGGAGCACTGCCAATCAAAAAAAAAAGAGGGCATTTTTGCTTCCTTAAAAGCGGTATTGTATCCAGTCAGATTTCTTAAAGTGTCAGCACAAATGTGCCAAGCGTCTTATAAATTCACACTCAATTTGGCTGAGGAGGACCTAAATATGATATATTTACACAGAACGTCAGACCTAGCAGCACATCAGACACATTAATATGAGGGGACAGGAATCTTAAATGGTACTGTAACTATTCCACTTCCATTGTTCCATTCTCTATAGATGAGTCATTTTGTGCAAAAGGTGCCATTTCCAGTTTCACAAGGGCATTTTTCTTATTTTCAGCATTCTATGGGGCAAATGTGTTTGTTAAAGGGATAGTTCATCAAAAGATGAAAATTCTTTCATTAATTACTCACCTTCATGTCGTTTCAAACCTGCAAAAGACACGATCGTTTTATATGATGAACAGACTGAATTTAGGCTTTTGTTCCCATATAAACATCAACTGCGAGAACCAATGAGGTTCATTCTCTTGTGTTACGCAGCACGTTTGAGCATCCGCAAGAACCATTGAGGTTGCGTAAAGCAGGTTCAGTTGAGCTTCTGCTGAATGAGAATAAAAGCCTAAATTAAATCTGTTCATCATATAAAGCAATCGAGTCTCTTCAGACAATTTCGACTAAACCGTTCAATTCATATGCGGTCTATAAAAACTTTTTAAAGCCTCAAAGTGTCAGTTGAGTGGCTGTCTATGGAGGGACAGAAAGCTCTCAGATTTCATCAAAATGATCTTCATTTGTGTTCTGAAGATGAACGAAAGTCTTGCGGGTCTAGAACAACATGAGGGTGAATAATTAATGACAGAATTTTCATTTTTGGGTGAACTATCCCTTTAATAAATTGTAATGTGCCATATTAGTCTAAATTAAAACATTTGGTAACACATTCACTATTAACTAGTTGCTTATTACCATGCATATTACTACCATATTGACTTACAAGTCACATATTAATGCCTTATTCTGCGTGACCATATTCTACATCCCTTAACCATAAACATAACCACTACAACAACTACCTTACTTACTGTCAATAAGCAGTTATTAGGAGTTTATTCTGAGAATACTCTTAATAGTAAATGTGTTCCCTAATCTAAAGCGTTACCAAACATTTTAATATTACTTGATATTATATATCTAAAAAATTTCAGAATTTATCAACATTTATATTGCTAACTTAAGCTTTAAGCTTACTTTGCAGGTATAGCGAGGAGAAACTGGGGTTGTGACTTGTCAAATAAGGCATCCTTATGAATCTTGATGTTTTTATAAAAAAAAGTACCTATAATAGCACATAGTAAATGTTGACATCAGCTATTCCTTGTTAAAATTATAGTCTTACATATCTGCTGTATAAGAGGGACATAAATGGCTCTGGTTTTTAAAATGTCTATTTTTTACCTACCTGTAAATAGAGATACTGCAGGTTGTGCAGCCCTTCAAATAACCCAGCGGGCAGCGTGATTAGGCCACAGTGGTAGAGGTGCAGAGCATGGAGTCGGGTCAGGCCCTGAAAGGTGTCAGAAGCCAAAGAGCGGAGGTGTTTGTTGTCTCCCAGATCGAGCTCCTCCAGGCGGGTGAATCCCATGAATGTGGAGGGCTGGATATATGAGATATTGTTGGAGTAGAGCCAAAGCATGACGGTGGTTGGGCTGAAATGGCCCTGCAGCAATCGCTGGATCTTGTTGTTTTGCAGAAAGACTCGCTCGCTCTGGGCCGGGATTTCTTCTGGAACCACCAGGAAGTTGTGCGCCTGGCAGCTCACCGTGCTGGGAGAGTCGTAGCAGATGCAGTGACGGGGACACGCTTGGGTCAACTCTAAACCACACAGAACCAGGAGAAACTCCAGACCACAGCCTATGGAAACACAGAGACAAAAAAGATCATTCAATTAAATCAGTGCACATTGGAATATTCCACTCAGCTGGTGACTTTGATAGTCAAGATAACACAACACATGCCGGTGAACAACTATTTCTAGTAAAGTTATCTTATTAAAACAGTATTACGGTTACCCATGGATCTGCAGTAATTCTACTGTATGTGATTATAATTTTGTTTGATTGTCCAATTCAGAAATAATTAGAAAAGTCAAGGTCAAGAATTAACACCAAACAAATGTGAGTGTAAACAAAGCTTTATATGATTAAATTTCAATTATATGATTGATAATCTGCAATGATGGGCTATTAATTCTATGTAGTATATTATGAATATCTGTATAGGTATACAAATCATTACGACCAGTTCTCTTAGATCAATTGATCTGAAAAGATCCGACTCAAAACAGTGACTAATTTCTACTTCTAGACTATTAAAGTAGGCCTATATCACATAGTATATTATATAATATATTACATAGCATATAGTATATTAAAAATACAACAAACATTTTTACATTTTTGTTTGTAATACGTTACGGTAATTATTTGGATTTAGAATGATGTTAAAATAGGAAACGGGTAGCCTATTTTAAATTGTAATAATGTCACACTATTACTATTTTGGTGAGCATAAGACATCCATCCATCCATCCGCAGGAGTACAAAAACAATCGGAGCATGTGATATTCATTTTCCGCCTATATCTATAACCATCTCTGAATATACCCGACCCACGAGGCTGAACTTTAAAAGCAGAAAATCAATGTTAAAGGTTACAGAGGAATTAAATGCAAGCACACATGACATGAGCTTTTTTTTGTGTGTGTGTGTGTGTGTGCATGCAACAGATCAGAACAAAAACCTCCTTGAAAGAAAAAAATATGCATGTCTGAGGGTGAGAGAAAGAAAGGGAAGGAATAAGAATCCATGATAAAACCATGAGGATGAGGTTGTGATGATGGGCGCTGTTGTACAAGTGAACGTTAGTGGCTCAGCATTGATTCGCCTCTTTGATGTCGAATTGAAATGGGAATGAGAGAGAGGTTTCGAGGTGCACCGCAGTGGGAAGTGTTTTGAGGAAGAGACGGAATACATTTCGGGTGCGCAAAAACTAAAAAGGATCAGTTTGCTAACAGAGACTGAGAGAGATTGATATTGACAGAGACAGTAAACTTGCGCAGAGAGCTGAGTGATGTGGCATAATACAGGGTGTTCTGACACTGATATGAAACATTACTATTCTCTCACACACTCTCACCAGCAGGAAGCGTGACAGGAAACTGTTGTTTAAACCACGGGTAGTATTAAAAAGACAGTTCACCCAAAAAGGAAAATTATGTCATAATTTTCTCATCCTTTGTTGTTCCAAATCGGTGACTGACTTTCTTCCCTAGAACTCAAATTGAGAAGTTTGGTAGAATTATTCTAGTCAATAAAATGAAGGAACACTGAGGCTTTCAAGCTTTAACACCATTAAATCATCATAAAAATATAGTTAGTACAATTTGTATAAAGTTAATCGTCCCCCCCATGTGGGCCATTAACCAGATTGAGATCGAGAACTCCAAAATCATATCAGTGCAGTTAAAAAAACAAATCATCCAGACCACTTCTGCAAGCTGGACTGATCAATTTATTATGAAGAATAAAAAGAATGAGTTGTTCTTGAGTCACGATCTGTTCTTTCATGAATGAGCCAAGGAGAACTAGGGCAGATTTTAAGTGACTAATAATGACAATTTGTAATTAATTTGATAATTATTCCAAGTCTTCTGAAGAACACAAATCATAAAGACCACTTTATAGTGCGTTTATGGTGCTTTATTGTCTTTTTTATAGCTTGAAAGCCTCAGTCACCCTTCACTGAAGAAAATGTTCATCTTTTGGGTAAACTAGTCTTCTAAGCTTGTTTAGAAAAGCGATGTCGGGTCATTATATTCACATTGCGTGTGTTAGTGCATGCCTAGACATACATGATTGTGTTTATTTAAGATTACAGCGATCTCCTCTGTATACACGCACTCGACGGATGACCTTTTTCAAGCAAGCTTTGTTTCAAACAGCACCCGGTGCCTAATACAGCGTGAAATCTCACACAGCCTCGAATGACATGTGTAATCCGTCGCATTTAAATGTTTGCATTTCTGTTTGACACCAGGCATTTTCCTCTCCTGAATGTTCACTTTGCTTTATCTTTATTACAGCAGTCCAACAACGGCAACAAAATTATACTCTCTGGCCGGTGAAGAGAAGTGTATTCTTCTGAAAATGAACACTGAATACACAGCTCTATTGCTGGCAGTATGGATAAAATTTGTCTGAGGATTCTCTTTATTTGATTATGAAAATGGACTTGCTGTATTACACCTGAATAACTCTTCTAGACTGTGTGTCTCTTTATCTCATTCTGTAGGTTTCTCTGCCTCAATGCGCGTGCACACACACACACTCCACGTAATGCACAGGAAGGGCCGGCGAGCATGAAAACAGTCATTTAGAAGCGTTAGATTACTAACACTTAAATAAAAGGTCAAAGCACGTCTTCTTTTCCCCTGAAGCAAATGAAAATATATTTGAGTATCAGTTCTACGGGTTACAGAAAGGTTAAACAGCCCTGATTAAAGACCGCCTGACATCATAGCACCTGCTGGCGAGAACTAGCATCCATTAACTGTCCGGAAGAATTTCGAACAATTTGAATTTTACCCTTTAGGCAAAGATCATTATTTTACTAGTAATGAAAGCTCAAGATTGAATTGATTTGCTGAAAGCTGGTATTTTTATGCCATTTATGATGAATTTGTAGTTGAAAAGGCTCTGAAAGGCACACTTTCTGATGGGGTAATGCAAGTCATTTTAGGGTTTGCTAACTAGCAGGCCGATTGAAATGCTTGTACAATGCAAAAATAAAAAATTAACACATTTATTCAGCAGAGACTTTGCTGAATTGGTTGAACGTGACAGTTAAGACATTTAACTATGTATGTTTATACATACATATGAAACTAATAATGTTTCAAAAGATTCCCATTTCAAATAAATACTGTTAAAGTCTCCCAATAATTGTATCCCTGTACCAAAATTACATATTTAAACGTTTTTTCCTTGAAAAAAAATCCTTAAATAGCTTAAATGTAACTCTACACCCTTGCCTCATTTAGTACATGCGGTTCAAAGAATATGCAAATTAGCCCCGCCTCCACTCACTCACACCAGCTCAGAGAGCCACTTGTTGACGATCACATGTTGACCTGATTGGTTACAAGGTAGTTTGTGACGTCAGAAACACCAGCGATTTTTAGGTTTTGAGACCTGAAGGAGAAAATACTCAGCAATGGTGCTGACTTATGAATTTGAAATATGAAATATGAAAGCTTAATTTTCACCACAGGGGTCTTAATCAAAGAAAACTACTAGTTTTCCATTAGCCTGCTATATGCCAATGTTCAATTATGCATTTTTATACATTTTAATTATAGGTTTTTAGTGTCAGCATGTTAAAGCATGTTAAATACATCCTTATTTCACAATGATCGTCACTAATCCTACTTTTCCCATTTAATAACTACATCACTTCATTTATCCCTTCTTCATTCCCATTTATTCCCTTTCTCTCTCTTTCTCTTATGTCTTTTTGACTGGATTTCAATTAGTTTCATATGTAATTGGGATGTTTTATCTGTCAGCACAGTGACTTTTTTTAAGTATGTGGTTGTGTGCATTTTATGTACTTGTTTATTGTCCGTAGACTTGAAAATGCACACATGACAAATTGCACACAAATCTTTGTATCCATTGTCATTTGTTCTCATTTTTCATTCACTCTTCTATAATGAGCCCCTCTGATTTTTCTCTCTTATCACATAACAGAGGCTGCAGAAATCCTTCGTTGTTCTGGGAGGCAGAGAAAAACCTTCCGGTCACCTCTCGCTCTATTCCTATTCTCATCCCCCCCCCCGCTTCGTCTCATACATTTGGATTATAACTCTGGTAGATAATAAGTGCATTAAATATATTATGATGTCTCTTCTCATTAGCAAGATCCAGCCACCGGGGCCCCTACCGTTTGGGCCCTAGCTATCAAATTCACTGAGAAAATTTCCTTTTATTTCCACTGAGGATATTTCCCGTCACAGCAGAAATATTGTGTTCATGTCAGCTGCAAGTAGACTCATGCATAGAAAGCTCAACAGAATTCAAATACATGTCCTTTAAGTTCTGCATTTTCCACATCCCTTGTTTGTTTGTTGAATAAATATTTTGATTAATTTGAATATGCATTTAGCTACCAATATGTATGTAGTGTACCAACACAATCTCATGGCAATTCATAACTATTTCGCATTTTGGCGAATTGGTGGCTATCGTGTGAATCCATACAACCGCATTTCAAGCGATCTGCTTTCGCCCCAGTGGCAGTTATGTTTAGGGGTGGACCTTCATTACTTGCTTTTTCTAATAATCATACGTTTTCGTATGATTCACATCGCCATCTCGTAACAGTAAAGTTTTCCCGTGAGATCAGGTTGAGTGTATAGTATAAAGGAACGGTCACTTTAGCGAATTTTCAATGGAAAAAAAGTTAATTGTCAATAGTGTATCGAAGTAGGAAGCATAGATCATACAGAAGTCATTTTCGAACCAAGCAGCTTTCCGTTGGTCAGCACGGTAAATTCACGGCTTGAAAATGCAAACCTGGGGATTTCTGTCAGAGGTTTTGTCAGTGAAATGTTTACACTAGATTTGACCGCATCTAAAATTAAGTTACTCCAGCGAAATGGCTAAATAAAACACAAGTGACAGGCCTTTCAGTTCCAGTTCCCAGGGAGCGATAGCATTCCCAGTTTCACTTAACACATTTCACAGTGTTTGATTTACGGCTAAAATTAGCATAGAAAATGGCTGCTATAGTAAGTTAAGCTCGTAATTAACTCAGGAACTTTCAGCTTAGATTGTATTCCTCCTCCTCTCAAGTGCGTCTGTCATTATGGATGTTATACATCAAACTACATATTTCGGGTTTTTTTACCCCGCAGGAGGCTGGTGTAACAGTGCCGAGAGTGGGTGTAGGCACTGGCAGCGGTGACAGTCTGAATAAACGGCGTGGGGAGAGTGGACACACACAAGCTTGGGATAATGTTGTGCAGAATGACAGAGAAAAGATCCACACGGTGATGAATGACTACAGACTGGCAGAGAGAGTGCAGGAAGGTTGAAATAGCACAAAATATCTGTCTGTGTTTGTGGGGCGTGCGGCACAAGGAGGTCTATAATAACTGGAGAAAGCTATCCATTAGAATTCATCTTACTGGCAGTTTTTTGGCTGGTGCATGTGATTCTGAAATCTGCTTATTTAAAAATGTGCTCATGGGAATTTAGCAGAAAGGTTTGTGAATGTCATGTAGTTACGCCTTCTAGCCAGCAGGGGTTAACTGGGCCATGCTAAACAGTCAAAGCATGTCCTCTTGGTGTGACAGCACACCTTCTCAGTAATGGATTGAGTAAACATCTCCGGACTCTGCCAGACCTATCGAATTGGTCAAAAATTGAGAACAGGATTCTGTCTGTGTGCCGGCATGTGCTGTTGTCTGTCAAAATGTCCCTCCATTTTAAACCACTCTTATTTCTTTCCATCTCGCTCTTGCTCTCTGACACCGTCTATGTGAACGACACAATAAAACAAGATCGCTCCCATTACAATCAGCAAGGCTTTGCAAAAGTGCACGATTGATTTTTGATGACTGACAGCTTTGTTGATTATAATGGGAGCGATCGAGTTTTGTCACGTTGTGATGCACAGATGTGTAGTGTTGCAGACACTCTATCTTTTCTTTCCACACGTACAGTATAGATTCTTGAGAAAGCTCAGATGGAACGTTTTAGAGATGGAAAGAGCCAGGTCAGTTTGAAATTAAATGGAATATTTGTCATTTGTCAGTAATTAAAATGTATCTTGAATTGGTGGACTGGATAAAAAAAAGTGTATTTGTTTTGTATATATATATATATATATCCTCCTGGGACCCAAGAATAGACTTTTGTCCACTGTAGTGGACATTATATTTTAGTGAATTTCTCTGACATCATACATGTCACATGACACAACCTGGGTGTCCTGTAAAGAGCACATTCAGGACTTTTCAGAGATACCAAATGTTTGGAGGTTTCACCATGAAAACAACTTCTCCTTGGTCTTTAAAAATGTCTGACATTAATTTAGTGATCAAATGTAGCCTTCTTATGGAAATATGATAATATATTGTAATTATAATTTAAATTGGACTACTTTTCAAATTGTATTTCATAAAACAACATCTCAGGAAAATGTTATGGGGTTTCAAATAAAAAAATTACTTTCTGTTACAGAACAGGGCGTTGATTTCATACGTGTCCACTGTAGAGGACACCAGGACTTAAATCATGTTTATCAGGCATTTTGTGAGACACAACAAGTGGATATGGAAATAAATTATACATCAATATTCCTATGAAATATTAGATATTATTATTAAAATGTTGCCAATTATTACTCCAATTATTACACTTCTTTTTTCATTAAATGTTGCTCCAAGAACACATTAAGGTGCAAATTAGAGACCGTTTATATATACATTGCATTGAATGGGAATATTAATTTATGGACATTTTACCCACATATTGCATAAAGTAAAATGGTGTATCGATTCATTCCGTTATTTCTTTCATAACATAGTTGAGAATCATCTTTATACAAATTTTGGTTGAAAAAATCCTGAAACCCCCAAATTTATTGGTGATTGAAAAAAAATCCCATTGTTTTTGCCTATACATATAATTTCATGTCATTTTATTTTTTAAACAACTTAGTCCTGGCGTCCACTACAGAGGACATAGCATAACGAATGAATAAAATATTATTTGTCAAAAATGTTTTTTTACCATTTGTTTATTGTGCTCTAAACAGTGTGATGACATGGAAAAAAACTACATTCAAAAACCTTTTTTTTTCTGGGTCCCAGATATATAATACACTACCATTCAAAAGTTTGGGGTCTGTAAGGTTTTATTGATTATTCCAGGCTTCAGTGTCCCATGATCCTATTCTATATGCTGATTTGTTGCTTGAGAAACATTTCTTATTATTATAGATAGTGAAAACTTGTTGTGCTGAGTAATATTTTTGTAGAAACCGTGATACATTATTTACAGGAATCTCTGATTAATTGCCAATTTAAAAGAACAGCATTTATTTGCAATATAAATCTTCTGTAACATTTTTACATAAGTATATTTTATGTAAATATTTTACTTTTGATCAATTTAATGCGCCCTTCCTGAATAAAAGTATGGTCTGAGTACAAGGAACATTACGTTATACTAAATTATAAGTAATACAGTAGCAGATATATGGTTGAAGAAGAGCAAAAGAAGTGATATGAATAGCAATTTCTAACCAAATGGGAATGTGTTTATATATACAGTATATGTCGCTATATATCTACTATATCTAGCACTAGTTATCTTATTTCTACAGTAACAATACAGCTTGATTCTCATTGTTATATGGAATATTTGAGTGAGCGAGTTGGTCAGATATCTCGTCTTTTGTAAAGGAATTGTCTATCGTGTGTTCATGGGATTCTTCCATTGCACAAAAGGTTCTATATCAGTGGTGTCCAATCCTACTCCTGGAGGGCCACTGTCCAGCACAGTTCAGCTCCAACCGCAGTTAAACACACCTGAAGCAGCTAATCAAGGTGTTACTAGGACATACTAGAAACTTCCAGGCAGGAGTGTTGAGGCAAGTTGGAGCTAAACGCTGCAGGACAGTGGCCCTCCAGGAGCAGATTTGGACACCCCCGTTCAATTTAGTGCAAATTTTTTTAATAGGAACTGTTCACAAAGTGTTTCTTCTATGGCATCTCTGTGAACACCCCATTTTGGAACCTTTATTTTTAAAAGCGTAAGTGAGATTTAAAGGGATACTCCACTTTTTTTGGAAATAGGCTCATTTTACAACTCCCCCAGAGTTAAACAGTTGAGTTTTACCGTTTTCGAATCCATTCAGCCGAACTCTGGGTCTGGCGGTACCACTTTTAGCATAGCTTAGCATAGATCATTGAATCGGACAAGACCATTAGCATCTCTCTCAAAAAAATGACCAAAGAGTTTCGATATTTTTCCTATTTAAAACTTGACTCTTCTGTAGTTACATCGTGTACTAAGACCGACGGAAAATGTAAAGTTGCAATTTTCTAGGCTGATATGGCTAGGAACTATACTCTCATTCCTGTGTAATAATCAAGAAACTTTGTTGCCGTACCATGAGTCCAGCAGGCGTAATGATATGATGCAGCGCCTGAAAATAGTCCCCAGCTCAGTAACTTCCAACGTGACCGGGACTAAGTTTGTCTAACCTATTAGACCTATTTTCAGGCGCTGCGTCATATCATTACGCCTGCTGGACTCATGGTACGGCAACAAAGTTTCTTGATTATTACGCAGGAATGAGAGTATAGTTCCTAGCCATATCAGCCTAGAAAATCGCAACTTTACATTTTCCGTCGGTCTTAGTACACGATGTAACTACAGAAGAGTCAAGTTTTAAATAGGAAAAATATCGAAACTCTTTGGTCATTTTTTTGAGAGAGATGCTAATGGTCTTGTCCGATTCAATGATCTATGCTAAGCTATGCTAAAAGTGGTACTGCCAGACCCGGAGATCGGCTGAATGGATTCGAAAACGGTAAAACTCAACTGTTTAACTCTGGGGGAGTTGTAAAATGAGCCTATTTCCAAAAAAAGTGGAGTATCCCTTTAAGTGAGTATTACTATGGGTTGTATTTTGGGTTTGCTTCCGTCCCATGATGCCACACAGCTGATGTCTTGTTGCAGAGAGACTAATTGAAAGGCCGGTGCCAGGGACGTGTTACTGACTCTCTGCACTCGTCTGTCAGTACGTGTCTTTCCGTCCTTTCAGCAGTGAGACAGATAAAACATAAAGGCTCCTTTAATTTTTTTTCTCACGTCTGAGTGAATAGACGAGCAGTCGTGTGCCGCTGCAGATGGACGGGCTGAGGCGATCGCATGCATATCAATGACAGCGCTTATGAGTCTTAACGAGAGGCAATACTGAACCTCGCTGTTTCTCTCTCGCTCACTCACTTTCTCCTTTTGTTCTGGACAAACTCAATTTCCTGCCCCTGTCAGCAGGAAGTGGGACGCTGTCTGTTTCTTTATCAGTGTGTCATGTTATATGCTTATGGCAAGTGTTTTAGTATCATTGTGTTGTTTTGTCTACTGCACACCGAAAACAAATTAGGAGTTGCGTTGAATGACACAAGCGATTCAAAGGCAATCAACAGACTAAAAATTCATACCTAGCAAGACAGTGGCTCTTTAATGTATTTTTTAAGTTAACAAATTGGACAAGTTAACAAATACCCTGACGATGCACTTAATAAAAAAAATGAAGTGTGGAATGTTGGACACTTCATTCCCTGACATAACAAAGGGGGAGGGACTAGCAGACTCTGATGCTGGATGAAGAAATAACCTTACTAAATTCATACACTACACTGTTGAGTACACAGTGCATCATATGTGCATAGAGTAAAGTACTTCATTTGGGCCACAACTCTTTTGACTGACTGTCTGTTTAACAGTGCCCGCTGTGTGCAATCTAAAGATTGATTAACTAATGGCACCATTTGAGTTTAGTCGGAAAACATTTGTAAGATAGAGTGTTGAAATAGCTTTCGCATGTATTTTTGTCACATTTCTTGTCTGGAAACCTGTTAGACTAATGCTGATTTTATACGATTGATACTTGTGAATCTGCCCACAGATTGTAGTTATAATTTGCCTGATTTGTGCTGTAAAATCAACTGCAATCTTGTATGAGGTATATGTGTGTTTATGTAAGAAAAAGGTGATTGAGAAATCAGTACAGATAAAAGAAATTCAGAATATGTACACACACACACACACACACAAAAAAAAACATTCAAAGGAAAAACACCAAAACTAACGGGTTTAAAACTTGTTTTTGAACTTGCAGAAATGACACTTTTGCGTGGATCATTTTAAGAAGTGTTGCCTCGTATTTTTAGAGCTAAAGCTGAGTAATAACTCTGAGGCGAATCTAATGTACTGTGTAAAGCTGATGTTCTTAACTCATGATGTCAAGCCCCACATCAAGATGGACCAAAAGTGACTACAGGCCACTGAGGTTCGTATACACTGAGCTGGATTATGTGCACACTTCTGGTTATAAATCGCCATGGATTGGGGAGAAAACCTTTCTGAACCCTTTTAGCACTGACTGGCTTATGCTTAAGTCTTACAAGCATCAGACCAGAGAAGCAGCACATACACATGCCAGCCCTCACGTTCTCATCTATGTGTCGTTTAACACAGGAAAAATAATACATAATGAAATCAAAAGGCAATTATGAGCAACTTTCAGCATGCTAACACACAAGACATTTTATCTCATGTTTTGTTTTATGTACATCGTAAAGAAACAGACGTTTAATCCCCATTTACACAGTACTGTTGGAGTTTTGTTGGTCGCTGTCTGTTTTTCTACTGCAAGATGCTCTGATGTTATTCGTGGGCTGCACAAATGTCCATAACTTTAGACAAATGGGGTGCAAAATGAGAATGTCATTCCATTTTGACAATGAATAAAACAAGACATTCTGGTGGGGAAAGTGTGCAACATATTAGGCACACGATGACTTATTAGCAATGCTGAATATTTCTAGCGTGGTTTTCCATGAACATTAAAAAAAAACTAAAAAAACATTATCCACATGAGGGTCATTGCTCACTGTTACTTTTAAAGGGGTCATATAATGGTACATGCACTTGTACAAGTTGATTGTACTGAAATGTGTGTTGGCAGTGCCTGTACACAACCATCATAAAATCATAAAAATCCATCCAGTGTTTTTTTTTTAATCTTCTTATATGTTTTTCCCATCTCAAATCAAGCCGTTCGACCTAGTGACGTAACACGGTCGGACGCCCCTCCCACGATTGTTGATTGACAGCAGCGTTCCAACACAGACCCGCCCTCGCTCGTGAGCGAGCTGTCAATCATAGCCCGCGCGGACCGGCGCGGTCATTGTTGATACGCTGGAGCACTCTCTATGAGCAGAATGGCGTCTAAGCGTTCTGTTCTTGGGTGTAATAAGGAACACATCAGTCATTTTGATGTTCCTAAATCCGAACCGCTGAAGACGCAGTGGCTGAGTTTGTTTTCGAAGGGAATATTCCCCACGATCAACGTCAATGCTTTCATGTTTGCGCGAATCATTTCACACACCAGACTGCTTTACAAACGAGGTTAGTATAAAGCTGGTTTTGCTAAGAAGCTGCTCCTGAAAAAAGGATCGGTACCAACTATTCGTGTTCCTGCTGCACCTCCAGAAGAAGTGAGTGTAACGTTTTATTAACCTTTATATTAATATTTATATTAATCTTTGCAAATTGCTTGCTGCACGCTTCACGATGAATGTGGCTGTTTATACTCAGGGTACATTACGGCATGTTTTCTATGTACGACTTCTATGAACAACGCGTTATGGTTATTGTGTTATTATTACAAACGGTGTACACACAGAACAGAGGGGTGGGGTGAGCAAAGCTCATTATCATTTAAAGACACATGCACTTAAACGGCGTGCTGAAAACAGAGCTGTTTTTGACCAGGTAAAATTAGTGTTTTCTTACAATACTAATAAGAATTTTTAATTAAAGTATATTACAAACTTTTAATTTAGACCCTAAATAATCATATTAGCTTGTACAAAAATGGAATTATATGACCCCTTTAACTTCTCAATCTTGCCCACAAACAGTAACAGGATCATATGTCCTCCAGTGCTTTTACTTCCACTGGTAGCTGTCACATCAAGTCACTTTTAATTTAAATAAAGTTAAAGAGACCTTTTACAAAGTCTTGATTTTGTTTTTGGGGCCTACTAGAATAGATTTTTGTCATTTTAAAAAAAAATTACATTGTTGTACCACTTCTGTTCCCAGTCTGTCAGTAACACTATTTAGTTCCTTCTGAAAAGCGCAGTGTGCTCTAATTGGTCGGCTGAAGCAGTGTATTGTGATTGGTCAACCGCTTTGTGTGTATTTCGTAAATGTCACGCCCCTTACCATAACTGTGTTAGATCTGGGGTGGAAAAAACAGCGTCTCTCGGACATGGCGACAGCACACTACTAACACCCATTATCAATGTGACCGTTTTGCATCAAAAATGTGGCCAGAAGTTTTCATTTTCAATAGGAGTAACCGATTTTCATATAAAGTTTACAAATGGAAGACAGTGGCGCATAAACTCTTTCTTGCAAGATACTATGTCCATGATGGATGTTCATGTTACTGCAAGCGATTTTCAGTTCTATATGATTTATCTCTGCCCACATAGAGCGATATAATAAAAAATGTGTGGAAAACTGTCAAAAATTGCAGACCCTGAGTTTGATTCATGCATTGATAATCGCTCATCTTGTTCATGATATGATGTATTATGCACAGCTGCACAAAAATTTCCCTTTGCAGAATGTTCATTTTTAGCAGCAAGAACTGATTCCTTGTCAAATTGAATGACATCTTATTTTACATGCAATACATCCAATTTGGGATAAAATTTACAGCTACCAGTGACCAACCTTTGGTGATAATATCGCCGTCAGTGTGAACGGAGCATTAGACTTCATTATGCAGTTTATCATGAGAAAAAGAGACAAAGATTAGCAGGTCTTTGTAATTCTAGCTGATCTAAGAGTTTGCTGCTTTAGTTTTCTTGGAGAGAAGTGAGATAAAAGACAACAGTTAAGCAAGAGGAGGCAGAGTCAGAGCTCAAGGAACAGGAGGAAGACAGAGGCCTTGGTTTGACGAGTCTAATTCCTTTTCATTAGGCCTGTTCATATGGAGACTGGGAGAAAGGCGCCATTGATCCTGCTGTAATGTCTATTCATTAACTTCACAAAGCTGAACACTGCTAATCAGGACAGAGCTCTGTGTGTAGCCTTCATCTATCACTCAGTGTTTGCACACACACATAGACACTCATGCACACAAATAGAACAGTGTGAATTGATGTTTGTGATGAAAAATTAGCCAAAAACAGGGTCAAACAATAAATCAAAAGCACTATTCTGTTAGGGTTGGGTGATATATACTGAATATTTACAATATATTTGACATGAGTTTGGTGATATAAAACTGAGCAGCATTGTGAATATCGCAATGATCTTAATGTGCTTTTTATTTGCCCATTAAGTTTTCTAAAGACTGCGCCGTGAGCGAGTTTCATACCCCCTCCTTGTGTCATGACTATGAGAGCATTAAAACACATTTTAATAGCTTATCCATTTAAACAGTTGGGGTGTTTAATTCACTTCCACATTTTGTTTTTTTGTGCAGTTTTGAATTGGTTTTATTTCCGTTTGAATTCTAAATAAAATAAGTACAATTATTTATATGTATTATTATATTTTATATATAGTGTATAATTTATTCTTTATTATATCCATTGTATTGTATTACATAGTGATTATTATTTTATAATAATTGGTATGAATTATAATTATTATTTATGTATTACTACAAAATAAATATTAAGTATTAATATTTCCTTTGTGCTTATTTAGTGGAAAACAGTCCTTAATTATTTAACATGTCTTAATAGAGTTGGGAATCAGTTTTATTTTTTATTTAATTTAATCAGTTCAACTATTATTATAAAATTATATGCATAATTATTTATTATTTAAATAATTATTTATTATTATAAATAATATTAAATAAATGAAATCTCAATTAAGTATTCTTCCTTTGTGCTGATTTAGTGAAAACCTATATAATATCGTCAAATAATGACCTATATTGACCAGCTTTTTTCAAAACACAAACTGCACAAGTAAAAATGCTTTTTCAATAGTTTTTTTCTCTTCTTGTTGTGTGTCATGGTCGGCTGTTTCAGACCGTTGCCCGACTCTTGTTTTAGCTGGAGTTATCTGGACCTTTGAGATAGCCACTTATCCCCTTGAATCCTCTACGTCTCAGGGCAATCCCACCCCACGCCACATGCCAACATCAAAGCCTCGAACGCCCTTGCATCATGCCAAAGACGGCCCACATATCGGCTGGTCTAACCATCTCTCTTTTCTAAAACATTTGGAGGGAGTGGATCACAATCCGTTGTTTTTTTTTCTTCTTTCTGATAGCTGTAGGGAAGTACAGGAGAGTTAGGACTCTTGGGAAAAAGCCACCCCGAATACAGTCCAAAAATTCAGCCTGCATGGATGTGCAGCTTGAAGCTCAATTGCGCTCATATATTACTTTGTATGACTCTTGGGTAGGAGAAACTACAAACATTTGAAAAAAAATCCATGCATTTCCCCTTTTTAAAGGCCACAGAGTATTCTGGACTGAACCTGATGGTCTTCTTTGTCTCACACTGATTGTTTTGCTTGTCTGAGTTGGGGAATGTGGCATTTAGAAGGAGGAATTTTATGCTGCTGCACCAAGCGAGGAATGAATGTCTGCCCATTCAGCCGGCTGAAAAAGCAGATACGCCAGGGGGAATCGTGTAAGTTTGAAAAATGAAGCAGGGAATGTGAAGGTAAATGTCACTGTAGTGCATCAAGAGAAGACAGTGACAAAAGTGTCTAGAGAAAGGAGAGAACGTGGGAAAGTAAGACAACAGGGAGGCAGACAGGCATGTTTTCAAGCCTTAACGTGGTTAAAAAAATAAATGATCCTCATATTTTAAAGGTAAAGTGTGTAATTTCCCAGCCACAAAGACCTGCAAAAAATATTGATTTTTTTCCCTCCCAAACACTCCGCTCTTCTGCCATTGGTCGGACAGTCAGATAGCCCCGCCCTAAATTCACACCACTGGTCGAGTCAATATTGCTGTTGTCGGGCAGGTTGGGATACTCAAAGCTAGTAATGTTTTGAAAGCGCCAAAGAGACAGTGTTTAAATTTTGATTTAAACTGATTTTTGCCTTTTTTTTTTATAGTTTGCTTTGCATATAAACCAGGCATAAATAATTTAACATAAAAAAATTACAACTTTAAAATTACTGATAATAAATGATTCTTATGTTTTAAAGGTAAAGTGTGTCTAGGCCAAGCAGCACCAAATGTTTTCCCAAACATGTTTCCCAAATACTCCGCTCTTCTACCATTGGTCCTGCAGTCAGATAGTCCCACCCAAAATTATCTTCACTGGTTGAGCCAATGTTGCTGTTGTTGGACGGATTGGGATGCTCAAACAAACTGCAAGATTTTGAAAGTCCCACAGAGACAGTGTTTACATTTTTGGGGCGAATTAACTGACAATTGGCTTTAAAATGTTTTGTATTCTATCCCACCATTTTCGCCAGTATAATGTCATTGGGGAAGGGTGACTATGTCTGTCAAATTCAAATCCTTTCAAAATCCTTGTCACTTGAGTCCAAAAGAGATGTTATACTACTCCACATCAGTGAAACGCGTGTCATAAACCATCAGCACTGCATTTCTCTGTAAGACATATGAAAAATGCTCGAAGACAAGGCATCAAAATGATGCCATCTGTGGGAATTATTTTCTTGTGTTTATGACAATTGCTACAATTATATTGTGAAGAGCCTGTCGATGGAAATATTCTTCACTGAAATACTTTCAGCTTGCAAACTACTTCACAGAACAAAGTGGATTTTGACTCTCAGAAAGTTCTGACCGGCAAAACTGTGTTAAAGGGATAGTTCACCCAAAAATGAAAATTTTGTCATCATTTACTCACCCTCAAGGTGTTCCAAACCTGTATGAGTTTCTTTGTTCTGCTGAACACAAAGGAAGATATTTGGAAGAATGTTTGTGACCAAACAGATCTCGGTCCCCATTGACTACCATAGTATATTTTTTTCCTACTATGGAAGTCAATGGGGACCGAGATCTGTTGATTACAAACATTCTTCCAAATATCTTCCTTTGTGTTCAGCAGAACAAAGAAACTCATACAGGTTTGGAACAACTTGAGGGTGAGTAAATGATGACAGAATTTTCATTTTTGGGTGAACTATGCCTTTAAGGTCTTTAGTGTGTTGCTATGTGGTTGCTAGGGTGTTCTGGTTAGGTGCTTGTTTACTGCCCATGTCAAAAGAGCCCACCTCAGAGTACAGTATCGATGATACTCTGGTCCCTACATGGCTCCCTCCTTTAATGTATGCTACCATTCTAAGGTTTCACCGGTATGTGAAATACACTGTCAGAAATAGGGGTACAGTAGGAGTCCATTTCTGTCCCCCAAGGTACAATCTACATTAACGTACCCCATAGGGCTTATTATTGGATTATTGAGGGTCAAAAAGCATTAAAAGGTACATACTGTATATGTACCGTTTCTTTTAAAGGTTAAGGTGCAATATTGTACCCTTGAGGCCCCAGTGACAAGCCATTGTACCCCTAAAGGTACAATTATGTACTTTATTTTCTGAGAGTGTATAATTTAATGCAACTTTAAATTACTTTTCTAGGCTATATATTTTAAAATGATCATTTATTACAATCAATGTTGAAAACAGTTCATATTTTTGTGGAAACCTTAAGGATTCTTTGATGAAAAGAAAGTTCAAAAGAACAGCATTTGTTAAATCTTTTATAACAAAATAAAAGGTATTTACTGCCAAGTATTTAATACAAGTATTAATTTCTTTAAAAAAACACACCTGGATATAAAAATACCTAACTGACCACAAAATAAAAAAGTAAATTGTCTTTTTTTTTTTTTTTTTTTTTTTTCCATCAACCTGTTGAAAACTGTAAGTCTAATCATTTAAATGAGTAATAGCACACTTTTCCTCAATAAGCCATGTGACTGTTTCACAATGCAGCAAGACTTGCCAAAGGTTAAAGGGATACTCCACTTTTTTCGGAAATAAGCTCATTTTACAACTCCCTCAGAGTTAAACAGTTGAGTTTTACCGTTTTAGAATCCATTCAGCCGAACTCCGGGTCTGACGGTACCACTTTTAGCATAGCTTAGCACAGATCATTGATTCTGATGAGTCCAGTAGCATTTCTTTCAAAATGACCAAAGAGTTTCAATATTTTTACTATTTAAAACTTGACTCTTCTGTAGTTAAACCGTGTACTAAGATCGACAGAAAATGAAAAGTTGCGATTTTCTAAGCCTATATGACTAGGAACTACTCTCATTCCAGCGTAATAATCAAGGAACTGTGCGGCTGTACCATGGGTGCAGCAGGCGTAATGATATGACGCAGCGCCTGAAAATAGTCCCCAGCTCGGTAACTTCTTCCAACGTGACCGGGACTAAGTTTGTCTAACCTATTAGACCTATTTTCAGGCGCTGCGTCATATCATTACGCCTGCTGCACTCATGGTACAGCCGCACAGTTCCTTGATTATTACACCGGAATGAGAGTAGTTCCTAGCCATATAGGCTTAGAAAATCGCAACTTTTCATTTTCCGTCGATCTTAGTACACGGTTTAACTACAGAAGAGTCAAGTTTTAAATAGTAAAAATATTGAAACTCTTTGGTCATTTTGAAAGAAATGCTACTGGACTCATCAGAATCAATGATCTGTGCTAAGCTATGCTAAAAGTGGTACCGTCAGACCCGGAGATCGGCTGAATGGATTCTAAAACGGTAAAACTCAACTGTTTAACTCTGGGGGAGATGTAAAATGAGCATATTTCCGAAAAAAGTGGAGTATCCCTTTAAAGCTTAAGGTTGCAGGTTTGCTGAAATCACTAAATATAGTAGCTTTAGCAACAGTAATGCCTGTCTTAGCAAAGATCGCTAATAGTGAACATCTGTCCAGTATTCGACGCAAAGCCACAGGCACTCTTGTGGAAGTCTCTGTTAGTGATGGTTGCTCTCACCCAGAGAAGCTTTCAAAACACAGTGAGTGGTCAATCAAACTGATGTCCGCCAACCAAACGGACCATCAAGCTTTCAAGCTTGTGTAATTGGAGCACTTTATGACCACAAGGAGTGACCACAATGGCACCTATTGGGGCTCCTTGAGAGACTATGTCAAGACACTCTGTGTAATGAGTGATTCTCATATTGTCTTCTCCATTTCTGCTTTTTGCTCTCTTTCTTTGATCTTTATCATAACTGCCTTGTGACTGATCCCCGTCCCTTTAAAGGGGTGGTTGATTATGATTTCACTTTTCTAACTTTAGTTAGTGTGTAATGTTGCTGTTTGAGCATAAACAACATCTGCAAAGTTACAAAGCTCAAAGTTCAAAGCAAAGGGAGATATTTTCTTTTTTAGGACTACAACAAACGGCTGGTATAGGGACTACACGGCATTCCTCCCGGGTTAGTGACATCACCAACCCTAGAATTTACATAAACTCCGCCCCCTGAACACGATTATCAAGACAGAATATATCAATGACTAGAAGATAACTACACATCAGCTACATAAATTCATCAATAACCATTCAGAAATGTCCTGTTGCATTCTACATGTTGTCACCTCTTCTTGAGTCTCTCCATCAGTGACTCCGTTGACATCATCTGACTCCGGTTTGAACATAAAAGGCTAAAAGTTTTTAACATTTTCAGTGCATGTCTGTGTGAGGTAAAATGACACAAGCTGTTGAGCAAGCTGCCCTCTGTGCCGGGAGTAGCAGCTCATTTGCATTTAAAGGAACAGACACAAAACGGTTCGTTTTTGCTCACCCTCAAAAAGTGACAAGTTTAACATGCTATATAAAAATATCTGTGGAGTATTTTGAACTAAAACTCTGGGGACATCAAAGACATATTTTATATCTTGTGAAAAGGGCATTATACCACCCCTTTAATGTTTGTATGCGCATGGGAAAGATAGAAAACATTTCTTTTTTTATCCTTGGATGAGACAAAGTGTGTTAATGGACGGAGATGGAGTGCAGTCTGTCTCAAGGTTAATGGTTTGATGTTCTGTAATCTCCTGAATGTGGCGGCATTTCACCCTTACTGTATGTGTACCAGATGACTGATGTGTGTGTGTGTGTTGTGGAGACATTGACCTTGTTCGAGAACTCCGAGGGGGAAATTTACTCAGAAAATGCTGTGTCACTAATAGCTTGTCATTTTAGCACCCGATTCACTTCAGGTTCAATGAGGTAGCTGCATACAAACATTGAGTGCACATAATATTGGCACATAATATTTAATATTTTACAATATTTAAAGGTATAGTACACTCCAAAAATGGTTGTGTGTCTACACAAAGATATTTTGATAAAAGTCAGGATATATCTATTGTCTGTACATTTAAAGTCAATGGGGTCCAATGTTGTTCTTGACCCAATTGACTTTCTTTATATGGCCAGAAATGGCTGAAATATTCTCCAATCTTATTTTCTGTTCTGCATAAGAAATAAAGAAAGTCATACAGGCTTGGAACAAAATCATCATGAGTAAATGGTAATTTTTGGGTGAACTATTCCTTTAATATTTCATATATACTACCGTTTATAGATTCAGATATCAAAAGTGAAGATTTTAAATTTTAAAATGTTACATAAGATTTATATTTTCTACTCAAAGAATCCTGAAAAAATATTAAGCAGCAGCTTTCAGCATTGATCATAATAAGTAATATTTCTTGAGAAACTGGAGTAGAAATACAGCATAAAAAAGTGGCTGTTTAGTGAATTCGCCTCAGTGTTTTAGTCAAATAGAGTTTTAAAAGAGCATTTCTGAAAAAACATTTTCAAATAATCATGGATGCCACTCCATGCAACCCCGTAAAACTTGTCTCTTGCCTCTATAGCTGCGGTGGAATTTAATATCTAAATGTTCTGTCATCATAATCTAATTCTAAAGCAACTTATGTTATGGTCATGTCAGTTCACTCACCCCATTCATCATGCAGTCATTCTGTTTTCCTGACCCAAAAATGCTCTATGGGCTAAACTTACTGCCTCTCTTTTAGACAATGAAAAGAAGACGCCTTGAAATAAAATTAATACAGAAATGATTTAATGATACAGAAGAAAGTCTGCCCACCAGCAAAGCTTAAAATCATTATCTGATTTGCTCTGTAATATGTACATAATCTTTTTTATAATCTATTGTGATATGAAGCTCTTAATAAATGTTCCTTTGCAGATCCAGAGGCTTTAGATCTAATGGATTTTCAAAATACTCTGTTGTTGTTCAATCCGGTTTATTCCAATCTGTGCTCGACGATAATCTGATACATGAAGAATATCAATACGAACAGCAGCATTATTCTGAGATAACACAAGTATATCCATATACGTAATAACCAATCAAATAAACAACACAACACATAACAATAGTGCACTAATACACAGGCATGCCTACCAGTGAGATTTGTGAATAAAAGCTGTGCGTGTTTGTGCATATACTAGCGCACACACCTATCTCTTTTCCTGAAGCATGGAGTGCAAACAGATGTGTAGGTGTATGTGAGGCTCGAGGTATCCAGCTGTGAAATCGCTCTGACTGGCACTTCCATGTGTGTCCCACCACTCTGATTCCCAGCGGTCTTCTCTCCCTCGAATTTCTGGCTGTTTATAGTATCTCTTGCTTGCTCTTTTTTTTATTTATTTTTCTTTATTTTACTTTCTCCAACTTTTGTTCTCTGCAGCAATTGACGCTTTTGGCTGTGTTTACACTGCAAGCCTTAATGCACAGATCTGATCTGATTTTTTATTTTTTTTGTCCAGCCTGTTCATACATTCACTTTAGACACAACTGGTATCCGATATCTGTGTTTACATTAATCCCAAAATGATTACCGTTGGTGATCGCTTTACTATGCGAAATTATTGACCCTCTGGATTTGAATGGTCGTGCTATTAAAAATATTTATCCGATTCATGTCAGGTGGTACCAAGATTATTTGCCAGCATGGATAAGTTAAAAAGCTGTCATGGATATTTGCAGTGCGAAATCTGACTGAGCGGATATAAACCGGAAAATAACGGTAATCCCTTACCTATTTATAAAGTTTCCACCTCAATAAAAAGGCAGAGTTTTAGTGCGAGCGCATACAGGCATGTCTGCTTTGTTTTATTAAAAAGCTATCTTTGTGGGCAAAAGGTGTCGCCCTCGCCTTGTGCTGGCTTGGAATTCCAAGGAGAATCAGATATACGTGTTTAGACACACAGGGGATGGACTATGAAACTGAAACACTGGTTAAAGGAGTCATAATGTAGAAATTTCACTTTTCCACGAGAATCAATGTATGTTATGATTGCATAATGATTGTACACTGGCCGGGAAGCCGATATTTAAAAGTGAAGCGTTTGTTTACCTCAGGGTTTGTAAAATAGGCCACGTGCACGCGCACGAAAAAACGAGATTTTGATTTCTTCCCCCTCTTGACGTCAAGACGGGGGAGGATATACCAAATATGGACACCGCAAACCTATGCCGCGGGAAGCCCGCCCCTCTCCCCCTCAGATTCAGTTTAGTCGACTCGAGAAAGATGGAGAAACCGAGTGTAGCCTACACTTGAGATGCTCTGTGGGTGACTGCCACAAACAACATGCAAATGTGTTTTATCTACCAAAAACGGACGAAACTATCAGGGAACAGTGGAGGAAATTCATTTTTAATGACGCTGTCCCAACAACTCTTTCAAGTGGCGTATCGTTAGGTGTGTGTGCTAAACATTTTACACCGGAATCATTTACAAATTTGGGGCAATATCAGGCGAACTTGGCCTCGAAGCTCCGTTTGGGAAAAGGTGCCATCCCAACCATCAGGGACTTGCCAGAAATTGAAAAGGTAAGACTGTGTTTTTATTGCTCTACTGTGGTTAACAAATAGCAGCTAACGTTAACTGCTAATGCGGCTATTGTATGTAACGTTACCTTCGAGGTAAACACGGGGAATGGACTCTACGAATGCTAGCCACATCTTTCCACTTTGTTTTACACTAACAGCTACAGTAGTGACGGTACAGGAGTCCATGCTCAGTGGCTAAAACTGTTTAAATGCAAGTATAACATCACGTTGCATGTCTAAAGAAGAAACATATTGAATGTCTAAATAACCACAACGTGAAACAAGGCAAAAACACCACATGATAGTAAAAATCTCAAAACCACTGTAAGCTGAAAAAAAAAAAAAAAACTACATCTCCGTTAATGTAATCTACATTAAATAAAAGGTAAATTTATGTGGGAGAAAATAGCAACACACGTTTTTGCTCGAACTGATGTTAATGTATGTCTCAGTCAAAATGATTGTCTTTACCATTCAGAGACATCTTGATGTAGACGTGCATCCAACAACTCTACATCTTCCCTTTCCAGCTCTGGTTCAGAGTCCGGCTCAAACATGTACGGTTGAATCCCATATGTCGCGGCCGGGTCGGGTTCTGACAACTTGCGCCATGTCAGTTTGTAATGATGCTGAAGTTACCTGCGGTGTCAACCCCCCTCCTTCCTGCAACCAATCAACGCGCCCCTCATTTGCATTATTATAATGACCGTCCACGACAGCCAAAACATCGCATCAGATCTCGCGAGACAATAATGCCTTTAGAAATAAGGGTCTGAGGGGCTCTGTGTTGATTTTTTTTCCACTTTTCTTTTTTAGAAGTGCCTGAAAGACTATAATAGAGCATTGGGTACCAAAGTTAAAACAACATTATGACTCCTTTAATATAGTGTTGGAGGTTTCACGCCTATATATGCGAGGCTTGATGGGCAATCTTCACTGATTTTACATTCCATCTGTAAGAGCAGAGTGTGAAGGTTGAATTAACAGAGCAATAGCACAGCTGTGCATAAAATATTGCAATCCACACAACATAATAGGAGACTTATCAGAGTTCAAAAGAGGACAAATTGTTGTTGCAGATCTCGCTTGCTCATATGTGACCAGGACAGCAAGTCTTTGTGATATATTGAGAGCTATACAGGGTAATGTCGGCATACCTCCACAAAGGCAAACTTTGATGGAAGCGTCTCTTCCAAGAAATACCGAACCATTCTGGAGTACCATGTGCACCTCATGGTTTAACATACCCATCAGCAATCAGCATGACAATGCACCAATACACACAGAAAGAAGCTGAAAATCTCCCAAGGCCTGCACAGTCGCCAGATCTAAATATTATTGAGTCACTTTGGGCTGTTTTGGAGAAGCGAGTCAGAAAACGTTTTCCTCCACCAGCATCACATCGTGACTTGGCCACTGTTTTAGAAGAGGAATGGCTCAAAATCCCTCTGGCCACTTGTATCTGTCATTCTCTGTCATTGTATCTGCCATTGCCTAATTGATGCTGTTTTGGCTGTAAAAGGAGGCTCTACTCCTTATTAATACATTATTGTGGTTTCAGTTTCATTGTGTTTAACTCCTATAAGTCAGATGTTCAGATATCGCATGTGCATCTGATTTAAAACTACATTTGTTGTTGTGGTTTAGAACAGATTTTTGTGTTTACATGTGTGCAACAAATTCCGATCTGTGTCAGATATTTATAAAGTAAATAGAGAAGAATAGAATATAAAGTGTTTACTGTCACTTTTAATCAATTTAAAGCATCCTCGCTGAATTAAAGTATGGAATTCTTTTGTAAACGTCTTAATATACCATAAGAGTCTGTATTATGAGTTCTGTTGCAATAAATTCCATTTCTCTGCCTCTCTCTCTCTCCTCGTAGAGTTGTAATAGCTGGTGAATCCTTCTCATTCAGTTTCTGCTAGGACTCTGGGCGCACGCTGAGCAAAAATAAAACATGCTCTTTATACCACGTAATTGGGTCATTTGGATGATTGCAAATTCCATCTAGACACTAATTAAGGCTCCTAATTATCAGCGGGGAGCGTGAGTGTGCTCAGATTCGCAGGATAGCACATTCATGTCTCCATATGTCAGGTGCGTGTTGAAGGGAGGATGGTCAGCTCTCCTGTCCTAGTTACAGCTTTTAAGTCCCAGAGTTACTGCTCTTTTACACAAGACATAAAAAGTCCTATTTTTATTTTTGTCTCCCTATAGTCGCGTGTTCTCCCTTTAAAGGCCAAAGCGTGAGCAGGGACTTCAGTATTAAATTAAAAACAATCTCTCCGTCATTACATTAGACATGTAGTCGTGATTTGATTTAGAAAGTAACTAGCACAAATTGTAAAGCAAACATCACTATTATAGCACACAATAATATGATTTTAGATGGTCGAATGCCCAACGTTTCAATTCATCTTTAATTGCCGCTCTTATTTTATTAGGCCCATGCAGTGTCACTGTAGAATCTGGTTGAATCGTTGCTGCCCAATAAATGCTCTCTGTGAGTTATGATTATTAAGAGTCTCTATAATCTCATGGAGGCTATTCAATTTGAGCTCATGCTATTTTAATGCAGGCTATTCACTCCTTAGAGAAATGGCACCTCTATAAAAATGAATAGAAGCAATCTAGTATAAAATTACATTTGATTGTGTTTAATCATGATGTTGACTCTATACACCGAAGCTAAGTATTATTTAACATTGCCTCAAGCTTATTTAAGAGCAGAGGTATATGAAAATCCTGATGCCAAGTAAATGTAGTCAAGATGTAATAATAATAAATATTTCAAAAACTTTTTTTAAATTGAGCTGTTGGCTTTTTACTATCCACTCCAACTTATTTGTTAAAAATTATGAATTTAAAAATTATTATTATCATCATTATTATTATTACTATTATTATTATTAAAAAAATGAACCAACTAATTTGTTAATAATAATAATAATGTTATTTATTGTACAAATGTCATTCATTCAGCACTATCCACTCCAAATCATTTAGAAATAATTTAATATTAATAAAAAATATTATTATTATCATTATTAACAAATTAGTTGGTGTGAATAGAGAGGAATAAAAGCCAACCAATGAATGAATGAATAAATAAAAAATAACAACAAATAAATAACATTATTATTATTGAAAATGTAGTTTTGTGAAGAAATCTGTATGTAAGCACAATTTGCTTGCAAAACTAAGTTCAAACATTTATGCATACACATTTAGTTCAAACTTTTTGAGAAACAGATCCATTCATGTGTGTCCACAACTTTTGACTGGAATTGTAAATCTATTCCTCAATACTGTCTGTGTTTTGTTTGTTTTACGTTGTATATATTTCCTTTACTCCAATCCTTCCCTCTGTTATCCTATCTCTCTCGCTCTCCCTCGCTGCATCTGTTTCTCTGTATCCACTCAGTGTGAAATTGATCAATTTTGTCTCAGTGAGACTTTTCTCCTCAATTAACAATAATTGCATGTTTCTCAGCCCATAAGATAGTGTTTGTGTGTTAGTGTGAGTGTGTGGATGTTTATGAGTTGGTTTTCATTTAAAATAAATGAACTGTTAGCACATCCACGAACTTCGTTCCCACCCCCCTTTCAGGAAGCCGGTAATTGCATGTATTTCACTGCTGGTTTAGCTATTTGTGTGTGTGTGTGTGTGGGGCTCCATCCATGGGCCCTCAGAATGAGTGTGCGTATGCATAAAACATAAGCGTGTGTAAGTGTGTGTTTGCATGAAAATATTTTCAGCTGCTGTCATGGTAGTTGACAGGGAAACAAGACAGAGGGGAGACAGGAAGTGAGCAAAGCAATGACAGAGCTTGAGCTGATTTTAATGGCCTGCGCTGTCTGACTGAAGATTATACCAATGACAGAGCCAAAGGACGGAAAAGAGAAAGAATGAAGGAAAACATGAAAAAAGCGAGAGAGTGGGAGAGATGGGCAGAGAGAGAGAGAGAGAAATGTAGAAGATTATGGGAGAAAAAGACTGCGATGGCGGGAAAAGGGATGATCATCTATCAGCCTGAAGAGTCATTAATGCATCTGTAAGAGTGTGTGTTTGTACTTGTATCCGTGTATATGCTGTAAATCATAAATCTATTTTTAAAGGAACAGCTTATCTAAAAATAAAAAATCTGTCATCATTTTCTCACCATTTTCTTTCAAGCCCGTGTGACACTTTCTTCTGTGGAACATAAAACTGATTTTTTCCCTGGCCGCTCTGATGACTAGGGCTGTCAAGCTCCAAAATTGTAAAATAAGCAAAATGATAAATATATCATCAAGGTGGTCCATATGTGCACAATATTTCAAATCTTTCAAAGCTATATGATCAAAATAATTTTGTACATAACACAAAACTGGAACTGATGGGAAACACTATTAGTTCACTGAAATCAATTCAGTCTGATGAAAGACTTAAATATGTACTTTTATTCTGAATCTTTTCATAAAATTATATTAAATAGAGCAAACTGTATTTGTCATGCAGATAGTCATGCAGGTTTGAAACAAAATAAGCAAATAATGACCATTTTCTTTTTTGCTTTCTCTTAGCAAACTTAGCCATTGATGAAAATGAAAACAGAGAGTCGGAAAGTAGGAAAAATGGATGAATTTTCAGAGAAATATGCATAACTTATTTCACTAATATTTATAGCTACAGATTGCATCATTAAACAAGGCCAGAACCAGTTCAAGTACACCACAGAATCCACTTGAGCTTAAAGTTTGTACCGCATCCAACACTGGCGAGTGCTGTTCTGTACGTGGATCCCAACGTATTCCCAACGTCCTCAACCCTCTGTGCTAATTAAGACTATTACAGTCTTACTTCACCATCATGCTCGACTTCACCGACACGACACTGATGCGTTCCGAATGACATTATTGAATTAACTGTCTGAAGATTTCGCCGCATCCAGCATACAGAAATGACTTTGTAGATGGAAAAACATGCCAGAACTGTGAATCCACTTGCTAATGAGGACAGAGACAGACAGATGGTTTGGGTTAGCGCATGCTTTACAGCGAGTGATGAGAAAGTTGCAGTTATTTAAGAAAACGCAGGTAAAGTGAACCACTTCTATTATAAGTCAGTACTGTCAGAAAAGTTGAAAACCATTGGCTTTCTAAAGTATCACTTTTGAAAACTACAATTGCATACTGGCGTGGTACGACATTCAGCAGTGTTGTGTAGTACAGAATATGATCATTGCAGTATGCTGCACTTTATCGTTTTATTTTTATGCCATAAATCCACTTATGTTGCATCAAAGTTTTATAAAATTGTAGCTGAATTGATAGAGCTCGGCGCTAGCAACGGCAAGGTCATGGGTTTGATTCTGCACTGAATAAACTAATAGAACATACACCCTGATTGCACTGTAAGTTGCTTTAGATGAAAACATCTTCCTCATGGATACATTTCTTTCTTTTTTTTGCTACTATACCTTTAAGACGCCATGATGTAGAATTGGTGTTTTGTGGATTTTAGTCTATTTCTGTTAGTTTTGAATCCATCTGTGTGCTCCTAAATGTTGATTAAAAACATTTCTAGCCATTATACACATTTAACATTTGATCTCTTTTCCAAGAAATATCCCAAAATTGCAATATCCCAAAAGACGTTTTTTTATCCAATCAGATGCTTTTTAGAATGAGAATGCCCCGCCCCCTTCATCATGTATCAAGACTATGATTGCATATGTTCCAGCTAAAATTTCTGTTTCAATGGGACATGTTAATGAGCTCTATTTTGATTGGCTATAAAATATAAACATGTAAAAACTCTTATTCCATTCGTACAAATTAAACAGGCTAGGAATGTGTAGAGTTAAAGAAGCAGTACTACATGTCCCACAGTGTCCTGGTGAGTGTTTCTAGATATCATTCTCTTTGATAAAAATCATGTTACACCTCTTTTGCGAACTGCAAGGCTCTGATCCTCCAAAACCATATTAGCTCTGAGAAAACTTTTACAAGTAGATTTTAAACATAAATGTCCGTCTCCAACCATGAATCATATTTTTACATTGTGCACAGAGTCCAATTACAAACTATCTGAAATAGGCTGTCCTGAATCTGTCATTTATCAGCTTACACACCATCACAACACGTTCACACACACACTCTCTCTCTCTCTCTCTCTCTCTCTCTCTCTCTGCTGGGAATCAGGAAGGAGGAAGATAGAGATGAATGATGGACTGATGTTAGGGTTGGAGCATTCAGATGTCAGTTTTTCACATTTCAAAAAGGACAAGACGGCAGACGTTTGGGTGGCGGGGCTTTCAAGCCATTATGACTGACAGCCCTGTCTGTCCATCTGTATACTCACGCTTTATACGTGTCTCTGTGTGTGACGGTCTTTTTTAATTGAACGAATTGAAGTTTCCAGGATGGGAGGAGTGTGTTTTAGTTACGCAGAGTAGCGTTTGAGGGTTTGACATTAATCTCCTGTGATGTAGCGTGGCACGATGCAGAGAGGCAGGCCCTGAGAGAGGAACGCGATGAATAAAATAACTAACGCAATGTTATCTCACAAATTATGGCCTTGGGAAGACGCTTGGTTAAGTTCCTACTCTCTGAACAACCGTATCCAAGGTACAAAATTAACTTTTTGCTGTGAGTTGAGATGATTTACAGGCATGGGTATCTCTTACTGGCAATGAAATGGTATTTTGTGTTATTTTTCTTAATTCTTTTGGTCCCAAAGAGAATATTTGGTCACACTTTATATTAGGGTCCAATTCTCACTATTAACTAACTATTAACTACGACTTTTGCCTCAGTAAACCCCTTATTATTGCTTATTAATAGATAGTAAAGTAGTTGTAAGTTTAGGAATTGGTTATTTATTGAGTAGGATTAAGGGATGAAGAATATGGTCATACAGTATGCTGGGTTGTTTTAACCCATGATTGCTTCACATATGGACAAACCCAACCGTTGGATTAAATTAACCTAGGTTTAAACTGTTTCATTTAAACCAACGGTTGAGTTTGTCCATATGTGACCCAAACATGGGTTGAAACAACCCAGCATTTTGGTGTGAGAGTAGTTTACTCAGACATCTCTATTCTAGACAGCTATTTGTTTGTTTCATTTATGCCAGATATAATCTATAAACTCTTCAGATGTATAATATTTCTTAGAGTACAGATAAAGCTCTTATGATAGTAATGAAAGATGCACTCAATTTCAATGCATCTATGGTCCTGATAAAATTTTTATTTCCTTCCTAAAGCTTTTGCCTTCATTATCAATCCATTTGTCATTGCCGTTTCTCATTGACTTGATGTCTCTTTCTCTGGTTGTCTCACTGCCTCACTCGGCCTATTTTTATCTTCTTATCCTTTCTCTCTTCTTACACTTTCTCGTTGGCCTCTATGCTATCTTTTTCCACTTTCCTTCTCACCCTCTTTCATCTCTGCTCTCAACTTACTCTCGCACACACACACACACACACTCTCTCAATAGGTGAGGTAAAAATTGCCCCATATTATGGCGAGCCTGCCTCTATTAGACCCTAAAAACCCTTTGTAATAAGAATTCAGTTGTCAAAGACAGATTAGAGCTGAGTCGAGCTCTCATCCAGGTCGCCATCTCAGACCTGAGCGATCAAACAAAACCTCTCTGCTGTAGACAGACAGCTGAGAGACTGTGAGAGCGAGCCGGCACACACAGAGGCCCTCAGACCTGAGATCAGATTAGCATGGCAGGATAAGGAACCGGCTCCTCTTTTCAGAGGCTAAATCGCTCTCGCCGATCCCCGTGAGGCTGCAGGCTTTCTCGATAAGTGCTTGGCGACACGAGGAAGGCAAATGTTGCTGTTTGTGTGGGAGGGCGATATCAAACTACTGATGCACGGTTTACCCTTGTTCCTCCTCTCTCTGCGTCTCTCAGGCTGCTGTTGCCAATGCAACTTCAACACACCATAGACACTCCAAAGCCACATCAGCGGAGGACGGGACCGCCGGGACGCCCTATTTAAATGTGCCTATTTAGAGGGATTTTACTCTGCAGAGATGCCACATCAAGAGACAAATATGACGCTTTTACACAGACATTTCAATTCTGACCTAAATGCATTGCAGACACAATCATAGAAAGCAATGTTTCATATGTTTTTTGATTATTGATTAATGTGTAATTAAATGTGTTGCTATATGGTTGCTTAAGAGTTCTGAGGGATTTTTTTTAACATGCTGTTAGGTGGTTGCTACGGTGTTTGTTCTGGGTGGTTGCTAGGGTCTAGCTACTGTATACAGTATGTTTGTGAAGGTGTTAATGGTTTCTAAAGTGTTCTGAGTTTAACATGCTGTTAGGTCATTGATAGGGTCTGGCTATATGTTTGTTAAAGTGTTCCGAGCATGTTTTTTTTTTTTTTTCATGTTAAAAGGTTGCTTAGACGTTCTGGGTGGTTGCTAAGGTGTTGCTAAGTTTTCTTAGTGTCCATGTTGTTAGGTAGTACCGTAGCTTAGATGTTCTGGGTGGTTGCTAGGGTGTTGCTATATGGTTGCTAAAGTGTTCTGATTGTTTTTGGCATGTTGTTAGGTGGTTGCTAAGATGCTGTTGATGGTTGCTAGGGTGTTGCTCTATGTATAAATTTTCTTAGTTTTTTTCCATGTTGTTAGATGTTCTGGGTGGTTGCTAGGGCGTTGCTATATGAATGCTAAAGTGTTCTGAGTGTTTTTAGCATGTTGTTAGGTGGTTGCTTGGTTGAGTGTTTCTTGTTAGTAAGTTCAAGTTTCTATTATCTTCTGTTTCCTACTTCTCTCTTCGATTTCTCCTTCAATATTGTTTTTTCTTTCACCATTTTATCATCCACCTGGTGAAAATTATAGGTCCTGTCAGTTAGAAAAATAGCAGCATCTCTCCCCAACAAGCCACACATTTTAAGGTATCATTCATGTCTGTAGCACGACATGCTAACAGCTAGTGTGTGTTTTTCTTTCTTTCAAGAGTGTACATTCTGGTCCTTCATCCCCTCTAAAAGTCTTCCAGCTTTTCTTTCTAAAGTGTCTATATATGGAAAATGTTCTCATCCATCAGTGCTTCAAGGGGACCTTCAGATATAAGATAATAAAGCTCAGAGGTTTAGAAAGAGGAGAAAGATTTATAACATCCTCTGTGAAAGTGTGACAGTGGTGTAGGTGTCAGCAAGTAATATGTGTTTTGTACATCTCTACAAAAGCTATGTTGTCACTGACTTTGATATAGAATGGTATCATGTTCATATATACTCTACTGTACCATAGTATTTACATGAATCTGCTGCAGAAATATTTTCTTAATCAGCTGTGTGTCTTGTTTTTATATTATATATATAACAAGGCTTTTTTTCCAGTGTACCCTGGTATTGCACTGGTACATTCACAAAAAAAGCATTATTTTCATGGTACTTCATTTTACTGAATACTTTTTTGAACAATTTTCATGATATTGCAGTGATTAATAATGACAGCAAAGTATGATTTACCCTTGGTTTGTATTACACCTCTCTCTGTTTATCTCTGTCTCTTTTTCCTCCCACATTGACCATCTCTTGAGGACAGAGGGGCAGGTGACATTTACACCCGGGTTGGCAGCTGATGCCAGGCACACACTGACAGCAGCTGTAATGGGCATTTCAAGGTGCCATTTTCACTGCTAGCTTACCAGCTTAAGAACAGATAAAAGAAGTGAAGAAATGGGAAGAAAATAATGTATATACTGAGTGATGTGTCTCTCTCAGACATCATGGAGACTTCTGCACTGATTGTGTTTGGCTAGCAGCCTGTACACATTGACAGTAATCTCTTTCTTTACAGCAAGGTAAATAAACGTGAGAGCTTTCTTTATCTGTCTTGGTCTCTCTCTCCAGAGTTGTCTTTTTCCTTCTCCATTCCTCCTCTCTATCACTTAACTCTGCACAGATACGCTACAGGGCCTGTGGCCCTTCATGCAGCGTTTGAAGTGTTGCAGTTTAACTAACCAAATCTAGTGAAAAGAGTAAATTCATGTTTGTTGGAGCTGCAAGAAAGTTGCACAAACTCTCTTAGGACTGCTGCATTTTACATTCATGTTCTTAACGGATGTTATCTAGTGCATGTTTGTTTACAGACCAACACAAGCGTGAACCTTAAGTCTAACTTGATTGAATAAAACAAACAATATACTGACTTTTTAAAATGCCCACAATGTAATATCTTTTTAATTATATTTATTCAAGGGCCTTTCTCAACAAAAAATAATATAATATTTCTTTAACCATTACTTTATTTAAATACTTGATACCAATAGCATTTTAAGGGAAGAAGATGTTTTGAACAGCTTCTAATGCCAGTTTGCCTAATTGTAAAACTTTTCAGTTTATGAAATGAAACTGCGGGCCTCCACATTAGGACTTAAGACATAAAATCAAATAAACCAATTACAAATAAATTGATCCAATTGTAATGCAATCCACTTGACAGAAATCCTCTGTAGTGATAGAAAACTTTAATCTCTGCACATAAGCGTTTCACTTGATTGATTACTCCAGTATTCCGTGTAATTAATTACAATTTTGAACTGACTGACAGCCTTATGGAACATTTTAGTTGGTTTAAATTCAATTCATCCTATTCTGGTGTTCTTTAACAGCTGTATTTGTAAGAATAACGTTGATATTCACTGTTCGTTTTGCGTGTTTTGCGGAAACTCCTCTGAGAAGACGGTGGTATTTACTCAAGACAAACCCCAAGATGTCTGTTACACCGTTTGACATTCTAATTTCAGTAATTAAAATCTCCCAAAAGTAGACAAATTTTATTTTTCCTTCAGTTTTTAATTGTTACTACAACAGTGTCCAGCGCAAAAGCTTATTTGCCTACCAATAAGATATAGGCTCTTTTTTTTTACAACGTATTTGTGTGTGTGTGTGTGTGTGTGTGTGTGTGTGTGTGTGTGTGTGTGTGTGTGTGTGTGTGTGTGTGTGTGTGTGTGTGTGTGTGTGTGTGTGTGTGTGTGTGTGTGTGTGTGTGTGTGTGTGTGTGTGTGTGTGTGTGTGCTTGTTTTTCACCATGGGGACCTAATACTTTTTTTATATACAGTACATGTTTGCTAATGTTATTTTAGCAGAATGTTTTTCAGAGTTTTGCGCATTCGTTTTGATTTGAAACTACAGCTTAATTGTCAAAACAAGTACACTGAGTGGTCTCGTCTTAATCATATTCTTGCATTCGGAAATTGTGCTGTGATGAATCTGAAAGGCTAATTTTCAAAAACCCATTTGTGTGTTATTTTCAAATAATCATCTTGTTTTGCTTGCCATTGAAGCAGGATGGGCGTCACTGCTGTAGGTGTTCTGACATCATAAGCGATGCTGGATAAGGCTTTTGTTCTGGAACGTGTTCTGGCTTGTGATATAATCAGTCCTGAACTGTATCTGGGGAGATGAAGGTAAGATAGCATCTCGGAACGTTCTGCCGCAGATCTACGGATCTGCCATGCTCATACATAATGAACCAGCGGTGGAGAAACACAGCCACTCTCCATACCGGCCCGCACCGGTGGACAGAGCAAACTCACTTGACTTCCCACTGAGACATAAATGGGAAATAGAAGGGAAAAAGGGAGGGAGATAGAAAAGGAGAGAGAGTGTGGCGATGGACAACAGGATGAATTGGAAACCATAAAAAAAACAAGCCCCCTTTGATGCATGTTCTCGGCGGGACACTGGCTTTTCAGATTTCTCCTTTTTAATTACTCTGCAGCTTGTGGTTTAAAAAGAAAGAGTAGGACAAAAGAAATGGGTAATTCATTATTAAGGGTTAATGCATCCACAACACCCTGAAGACACCAACCGTAATGTGCAATCCTGCCGAAGCATTCCATGCTGAGAGGTGCATGTAGATTAAATACCATGAAAGCTGCATTTTTTGTTTGCTTTGTAACCCTGAAGGATTCTTCCCTCTTTTTACACACTCTTTAACATCGTCCTCTGCATATACGGCACTTTGAAATGGTTATTTGTTTTGAATGAATTAGCTATAATTGAACAAATCGTTCTTGTGAAGTTCCATGCACTGATATGGTTCATCCACTGCAGTATCTCTTTTGCAGCGTGTCTGTTTTCCTGCCTTCAGTGAACAACTTGCTGAGAAATCTTGTTTGTGAATGAGAATCTGCTGAACAAAAGGTGGCTTGTCGATCAGTCAATATGAGTCACTATTCACAACAATGAGAGAAAGGGGGTGAAAGAATCTGCATAGTAGTATGTGTTTTTGAAGGAATCAACTCAGTGAATGATTCAGTGACTCATCATAACACACAAAGGGCCCTATTTTAAGGATCTAAGCGCATGGTCCAAAGCACACGGCGTAAGTGCACTTAGGGTGTGTCCGAATCCACTTTTGCTAGTTTAATACGGGAAAAAAGGTCGGCGCGCCTGGTCTAAAAGGGTTGTCCCTATTCTCATAATGAGTAAAGGGTGTGTTTTGGGATTTACGTGCATTAAACCAATCAGAGTCTCATCTCCCCTTCCCGGTTAAATGCCGGAATTTGATAGTGGAAAGACCGAACGCGTCTCCAGAGCACAAACGGAACTGCTCATGCGTGAGGTAAAAGTGCGCAAGCAGACCATTTACGGGACAAGCCGGATTCCACCATATCTTTATGTACACAATAATAATCTTTTACATTGTAATCCTTTTATTTTAAATATTTGGCATGTTTGTGTGCTGCTGTGCGTCCCTGTGTGTTTAATAAGCAGAGTGTACGCGCGTTTTGCACCCGCCTATAGGCACACATTACTAACACGCTCATAAAAAAATACAAATAATTTGCGGCATTGACTTTAGACCAGCTTGACTATTTCTATTAGAAATACTATTTCTGTTGCCTCAAATTAGCAACGCGCCAACAATGCGCCAGAACACACCTCGTTTTCAGACCAGCATGTCCATGGGCGCACAAATGGGCGCAAATGCATTTGCTATTTAAACAACGTGGCACAGGACGTGAAAATGATAACTGCGTCGGACTGAAACTAGCAAAAAAAACTTGCGTCGCGCTTGGCGCTGCATTGCACCGGGTGTAAGATAGGGCCCAAAAAGTAAGCTTTATAATGAAAAGACTCTTGACCACTAATTGTTTTTTTGCTGTCACACACACACATGTGTATATATATATATATATATATACAGTATATATATATATACACAGTGTTGTGGTAACGCATTAAAAGTAATCAGATTACTTTTATCAAGTTGTAACTCATACTTTACTCAACTTGTAAAGTAACTTTTTTTTTTTTTAAGTAATTACTTTTAAATTTACATTTTTCTGTAAAGTTACTTTTTCTAATAAATAATGAATGCTTTGTTTTCCTTTCTTTCCACAGCTGAAAGGTTTGTTTGAGCTGCGCCCTCTACTGTAAAGACATGATTTTGCATTTTACTTTAGCCTGAGGCTTATTCATTTCACTTTTGGTCTGAAAGGGCCTTTAAATATACCAAAAATGTAACCTTTTTTGTTATTACAAAACATACAGCCCAGGTGAGAAAAAGTGATGCAACACTTTGCTTTTCATAAAAAGTAACTAAGTAACAGTTACTTTTTAGGGAGTAACACAACATTGCAATGCATTACTTTCCCCAACAGTGTGTGTGTGTGTGTGTGTGTGTGTGTGTATATATATATATAAAGAGAGAGAGATTTAATGCATTGCTATTAGCAATATGCTTGCTAGTCAAAATTCATGAAATTTAATTAAACATATTTCTGTAACTGTCTCCTAACTTTGCTAAGAGCAATCTAGTGTCTTGCTCAATATCTGTATATTTGTTAAAACAGACAGACGTAACATAATGATGTTAGAGTAGAGTTTACGCGTGAATGAAGGTCGCACATAATGCTCAAGGTTGTTGTGTGTTCTTGAGTGTCTATGGTTGGTTAGTGTAAATGTGTAGGAGTGTTCATACAAGCATGGGTGTACATACTAAGTAAGTGTGTGCGTGTATTAATAACTTTCTCCTCCTTGTGTTCACTCTCCCTTAGGCCCATGATGTGCTTTTTATGTTATTAACATCGTCTCTCAGCCCCACCAGCTAATGAAGATGGATGGCACAGGCAAGATATTTTTAAATATCACTGAGGTATTTTTACCAGGTAAGTGTGTGTTTGATGTCCTACAGGTATACATGCTAAACATATGGAGAACCCTAGGGGTCCCAATTTAACACCTGCAGGAGTGAGCTGAGAAAACTGTGTGTGTGTGTGTGTGTGTGTGTGTGTGTGTGTGTGTGTGTGTGTGTGTGTGTGTGTGTGTGTGTGTGTGTGTGTGTGTGTGTGTGTGTGTGTGTGTTTATAATGTTTTAGAATGCATGTTTCCTCTCCTAATTTATTTGATATTTCTTCTCATTTAATATAATTAATTAAACTCATATAATTTATAATTATATAATCTATCATTTGAGTTTAAACTCTACTTCTTATTTTCAATTATTTTATTTTATCGATTTCACAATTGTATAATAGTAATAATTTATTATAATTGAAATATTCATTTAGTTTAAAATGGTTTTATTATTTTTTATTATTTTATTTGATCAAAATTCTATAGACAAAATTATATTCTATATTAATAATTATATTCTAGTCAATAATAATGAGTTTAAACTATACTTTTTTTGTTGTTTGATGAATTTTACACTGACAGTTATATAATGTTAATAATATTTTATTTTTATTTATTTTTATTATTATTATTATTATAAATTATTATAAATTTGTCTATTTAAAATTGATCAAATAAAACAACTATTGAAATAAAGTAATTTAATTTTAAATGTTCATCATAACGATGATGACCGTAGCTGACTGTACATGATCAGTTGCTCATTGAGAGTGGATATTTTGTGTTTGAAAGTATTCTCATTTAAAACTCCTCTCACTAAGCAAGACGACCTCAGGTTTCACACAATGGTCTCAAACAAAGATTAGAAATTAGTCACATTTGCTGGGAAAATGTGAAAATGGGCACAAATAATGTCCACATGATTTTAAAGGAAACCATGGCTGTCTGTGAACTTCACACCCACGGCTGAAGAGAATCGGCCAATTTTTTTTAATTGCCCAAAAGAAAAATGTTATTGTTCAGAGGTTGCTCTTTCATAACCCTCAGAATACTTAATGGGGTTGTAGTTTTTATTTCAATATCTGATTCGTCTCAGATGTTTCTCCTTAATTCAGAAACCAAACAATATTTTGGTGTGAAATATTGTTTGTGAATATTTCATTCGTTCATGTCGTTCTGTTGTATCGGACGAGGTGTGAACAAGCCTTAAGAACAGTGAGCCTGAAACCAACACAACATTCACAAACAGGCCTTTCACACCGATTTGACACATCTGTTTGTTGGCGCTGTACTCAGGTCTTTTATTGCACTTTTGGGTCAGACATGAAGAGGCCAGAAGTAAGGATTCATTGCCACGTCAGCGCCTGTCCGTATGCATGATGTGCCACTTCCCCCGAGGCTCACTCATTACAACTATACAACTATCCTGCCATCCACAAAGTGTTGAGCTCGGCAAACCATGAGCCAGAACAAACAAAGGTGATGTACACACATAAACAAACATACTATAATTGTCTTTGTGCAAAATTGCCAAAGTAAAATGTATTTTAATTGAATTTAAATGGTTTTATTTTCATTTTAACTAATTTTTATATTTTTATGCAAAGCTATCTAATGCAAAATAAAAACTGAAATGATTTGATATCAGCAGGGCCGTTGCTAGTGGGGTGAAAGGTGGTGACAATTATAGGGGCCCCGCTGCCCAGGGGGAAATATACTATATCGGCCCCTGTTGTATGAATAATTATAATATTTATATTAGTTGTATGCCTGAGAACAGAACAGAACCAATCAGAGTTGAGGCGGCAGTGCCTGAAGTTAACGATGAACTTGGTGGAAGAGCAGGAGAGTAACTGACTGAAAAATTACGGGGGAAAGAAAATATAAATCAGGGTACCAGAAACGCCACGAAAAAGAGGAGAGGGAGGCCAGGAGAGTTGTTGTATCCCAGTCAATCAAGACGTTCTTGAAGACAACTTGTATTGTTATTTCGCTGGGAATAACAAAACTGCCGTCTACAGCCTGCCGGGTCCCGTCACTCTTCATTATCGGTGCGCACCACAATCGACCGAATAATTACGTGGTCAAAATTCCTGTCTTTTTACACCATTGTAAATAGAGTTAAGAAATTGACACGAATACAACACACTGCACTTGGATGAACACATTTATTCGCTTTATTTAATAATATATTACCAGTTCCATATTATCTTTATTAAAAAATAAGACAATAAAATAATTTTTATTTTTTAAATTTGACTGCATTCTTGTCAATTTCAAATTTCAAATGTCATCAATATTTTTTCAGGGGGTCCCGAATCCTCTAGCTACGGCCCTGGATATTTAAATTTAAAACGTAAAATAAAAATTGCAAATGGATAAACTTAATTTGATAAAAGTCAAATTTGAAATGATTTGAAATCAGGAAATTTTAACTAAACTGAATAAATTATGTAGATACAATTATGGTTTTATTTTCATTTAAAATGTAAAATAATTCCAAAAAAATAAAAATAATAATTGCAAATTAAGTAATTTAATTTAAAATGATTTTATTTTGATTTAAAATGATTTTATTTTAATTTAAAATTGTTTTATTTTCATTTTAAATAATTTTATTTTAACTTAGTAACTTACAAAGTAAAATTGGAAATGATTTGAAATCAGGAAATTTAACTAAACTGAATAAATTATGTAGATACAATTATGGTTTTATTTTCATTTAAAATGTAAAATAATTCCCCAAAAAATACAAAAATAATTGCAAATTAAGTAATTTAATTTAAAATGATTTTATTTTGATTTAAAATGATTTTATTTTAATTTAAAATTGTTTTATTTTCATTTTAAATAATTTTATTTTAACTCAGTAACTTACAAAGTAAAATTGGAAATGATTTGAAATCAGGAAATTTAACTAATGGAATATATTATGGAAATAACAATTAAACAGGAGTTTTTAAAATGAAAAAATAATTCGATAAACATGATTATTGTAGCAAGTCTAATAATGAACATATAACAGAGGGCAAAGGGGATCATACAATTAAAACAAGTTTTTTTTATTTTTTTTATGATGTGGCAGTGTCTCAAATGTTTGACCTATAGTATCTCTGTCTCCCTCTCTGTCTGTCTCTCCTGCTGTCTTGTTCTTTGTCTCCATCTCGCTTATCCTTTTCTCTGTTGTAACGGTTCCAAGTTCCATATATTCCTCCGAAGGCTTGTTCTGGAAGCACTGTGGGAGGTATGTCTGCTACCATTATCCACATTGTCACAGCCCCCACGGCCCCCTTTTAATATTCAAGCGCAAAGGGAACCAGGATAGGCAGCAGCCTGATAGGATTGTTTCCAGACTCCATATGCCAGGCCAAGACATTTCTGTCTCTTTCCGCCCTAGTGTGTATGTGTATGTGTATGTGTATGTATATGTGTATGTGTGTGTTACAGATCAAGACTTTCACTAAAACCCAACTTTATGGGATTTTGCACTGTGCTGTGCTCAGTGCTGGTGGTTGTGGGCAGAGTGTTTATCCTATTTATGTTACATACACACACACACTCACAAAAGCATATACTGTATGTGCGTGTTCAGTGAAATGATGCACTGTCAGAAAGAAACTGTACCTTTAAGGCCTCAACTTAAAACAAAATTCAAGAACAAACTGGTGTGACATCATTTCAAACAAATAGTTTTGTTCGTTTCGGGAGTTTGGAACTTTCCGGGAAACTTTGCTCCAGCTGATAAACACCTTCAAACTACCATTGGTCCCTGGCAATTATGTAATCAGTAGATGTAGCCACACCTACTTATTACATAATTGCCAGGGACCAATGGTAGTTGAGGCTCCGCATTCTTTGATGTTCAAATCTTCTGCAGTTAATTTCTTCTGTTCAGTCTGTCGAGGTCAGAGTTGACGTCCGCTAGGAAAAACACTGGAGAGCCGGTTTATAGAAGAAATTGAAGTTGTAATTCTTATTGAGAGAGGCACTTGACACTGTTTTTTCATGTTTAATATTGCAGAGTCCAGTCAAGTTTTGTATTTTTTTTATTATCAAACTATACAGTATATGCCTGTGAATCTTATGTCTAAAGACATAATTTCATAATTTTTTGCCCTGGGGGAAAGTAAAAAGACATTCCCAAAAGATTTGAGTATTTTTAGAAAGCTAAACATGGCAAGCTGTTGTGTTATTATTTATTTATTTTGCACTCCATAAGTGCAGATAAAATGAGTAAATTCGATCTAACAGAGGTTTTTCCCCCACCCTGGGGGGCTCGTTTTCTGTTTTCCGCAGATTCCTCCCAAAAAATCCTGTTGATAATACAGAGGACAAACACACAATACCTGGTGAAACTTAAAATGGCCGTGCAGCAGAATGAAACTGCAGACAAAGTGATTATTTCGACATTTACTTTATCTCATATATTATTCACTTATTTATTCCATGCCTGGCAAACTCTCAGCTTTTGTTCGCTGTAGTCAAGTTAAGACCTTTTATTCACAAAAGCAACTTCTGCTAGCATCTGCCAGTGCTATTATTTTTTCACCACCATTCCCCATTTATTCATAATGTTTCCCTGTGGGTGTAATTACCCATTTAATTTCCAGAATAAACGTTCCATTTAGATATCGATAATGGTATCAATATCTGCTAAATTAGCCTCTCTAAGACTTGGTAGCGGTCGGATCGAAAGGATAAGCAGCGTCTCCCATCCCAAGTGATTCACCCTGTATTCGCTTCAGATCAGTTGACGTCATTGGCTCTGTGCTTTGAGAGTGACTCAGGTGTTTTCAGTCTTGTTATCAGTGTGAACTATATAGATTTATGCCCATGATGCCTAGTACATACAAGTTTCTTCTCTGAGGAAGTGTCCTAGTCTCCTTGTTTGCTTCACTCTTGCACTGTCCCCTCTGGCAAAGTTTACAGTGTCCCGGCTTCCTTCTTCCTACTCGTTCATGCGTGCTCATGGCGGCCTGTCAGTGCCCTATTAGTCAAACACTGTATTCATCAGCGCTTATTAGCATGTGAAAGGTCACCGTCATGTCAGCTGCTAATTGCTGTGGCATTAAGCATCCGATTGATCGGCTGATGAGCTGAAATGTGACAGGACGCCATGATGCACGATGTAGATGTCGATAAATTCTTGACCCTGTCTGAACATAAATAAAGCCAAACGGTCTGTCGCATACTGTCGTACATCCTTATCAGCGGATCCAGCCGTACCGCGAGAATCGGGCGCGATTGAAATATATAGAGGTCTTAAAATAGCCCTTAAAGATGACAGCGCTGATAGAGCTGCACACAAGATAAGCATGTGACTTCATGTTGATCGATGGCGGTGAAATAAAGTGTGTAATCATAACGGAGACGGGATCTGTCTGTGTGGCACATTGGGTCCGTCGGGAGCACTGGGGCCGACATTATTTGCTCTGTGTTTACATTTAGAATATCTCTCTATTTCAAGTCCTCTCGACAGGTTTTTTTGTACAAACTTTGCTGGCATCATGTCATATTGCTAGATAAGCACCACCTGTCTCTCTCTCCTCTCTTGGTAAATTTCAGACATATTTGTCAACCTTAAACTCCCTTGTTGTCAGTTCTTTCCCTTGCCTAAACATTGACTATCTTTACAAGCATCCATATTTGTTCTCTTGTTTTTGTGTATTCGGGTTTTTAGTAGTGCATGCTAAGGCAAGGTTCAATATTACTAATGATTCGCAATAATGCTGATAGTTAATATTAACAATAATTATCATAATACTATTTAGAGTTAGACATTTGTTTAAATTGTTAAATACTGTCTATCTCATCCAACACTGTTAGTAATAAACACAAATGACACCTCAAATCAGGCTGATTGTTCAGTGTTTAGTGCAGGTTTATAGTTTTAATCTGGTAAATAATACTTTACAGCTTCACATAACAGTATATTAAAGTCCCCCTGTGGTGTAAATCAAGCTTTTAATGTTGTTTATAATAATAATAATAATACCTTTTATTTATGGGCGCCTTTCAAGGCACTCAAGGACACCTTACAATATAGAACAAAGCAATAAGTACAAAACATACAAACACATCGATGCTACACATCATACAATCATTTCATTAAAAGCTATTCTAAAAAGATACGTTTTTATCTGAACTTTAAAACAGGAAATTGAATCCATTTGGCGAATGTGCAAGGGTAATGCATTCCACAGCTTAGGCGCCACACAACTAAAAGCTCTACCACCAAAGGAACTCATTTTGAAGTTTGGCACAGACAGTAAGTCTGCAGAAGATGATCTCAAAGATCTAAGAGGTGTATAGAGATGAAGAAGATCTGACAAATATTGAGGAGCCAGATTATGAAGTGCTTTAAACGTAAGGAGTAATATTTTATAATGTACACGAAAATGAACAGGAAGCCAATGTAGATGGTAAAGAATTGGAGTTATGTGTTCAAAAGAACGTGTATAAGTTACAATTCTGGCTGCTGAATTCTGTATTAACTGTAGTCTGTGAAGCTGTTTTTTCGGAATCTCACATAAAAGGGAATTACAATAATCAAGCCTAGATGTAACCAAGGCATGAATGAGAACTTCAGTACAGTGTTGAGAAAGTGAAGAACGAAGTCTAGTAATATTACGTAAGTGAAAAGATGCAGTACGTGAAATATTATTAATATGGGAACTAAAAGAAAGCAAACCATCAAAAATAACGCCAAGACTTTTCACCTGGCTAGAGAAGTTAACCGGGCAATTATCAATGAGCAAGGGGAAAGATTGAGCTTTAGATAAAGCAGACCTAGATCCAACGAGAAGGGCTTCAGTTTTACCTGTATTTAACTTTAAAAAATTATTAGTCATCCATATATTAACATCCTGCAAACATTTAGTAAGGTTAGAAGGGGGATGAGAAGCATTTGGTCTTGTGGATATGTATACTTGTGTGTCGTCAGCGTAGAAATGAAAATAAATACCATAGGAACGAAAAATATAACCGAGGGGTAGAATATAAATAATAAATAAAAGCGGACCCAAAACAGACCCCTGCGGAACGCCGTGAGTGACCGAGACAGGCTCTGATTGAGCAGTCTTAATCATCACAAACTGTTTTCTGTCACATAGATAAGACGAAAACCAAAGTAAAACATTATCAGCTACTCCAATGCAGGCCAATCTTTCGAGTAATACTGAATGGCTAATAGTGTCAAAGGCAGCACTAATATCTAAAAGAATAAGAATAGACAGGAAACCAGAATCAGCAGCCAAGAGAAGATCATTTGTAACCTTAATAAGAGCTGTTTCTGTACTATGATTGGATCTAAAACCCGACTGAAAATGCTCATAAATGTCGTTATCTTGCAGATGTGATTCTAGTTGAGTTGCTACTATTCTTTCAAGGATTTTAGATATAAAAGGCAGGTTAGAAATGGGCCTATAATTATTTAGATCATTAGGATCGGCACCAGGTTTTTTGAGAATTGGAGAGATAGAGGCCATTTTTAATGATGAAGGAACAGTAGCAGAAGATAATGAAGAACTTACTATAGCTGTAATAATAGGAGAGATCGAATGAGTACAAGACTTAACTAAAACAGTAGGTAAAGGATCGAGTGAGCAAGTAGAAGACTTAGACTTTGTGATCAACTTAGTGATGGAATCAACTGAAGGCAGCTCAAAGTTAGAGAAAGTTTTAGCAGGGGCAAAAATATGATTATGTCCAATTTGATAATCACTAGACATTAAGTCAGAATTAAGTAGTTCTTGATGAATATTGTCAATCTTAGATCTAAAAAAATTTGAAACAGATACACATTGATTGGGAGAAAGTGAAACAGTATTGTGAGGTTTCAACAGTTTGTTAAAAGTACTGAATAAAGTCCTTGTATTACTTTGTCCATTGGCAATGATATTTGCATAAAAAGATGATTTTGCACTTTCCAGCTCAGCCTTGTAAGAAACCAGATGCTCAGAGTACATCTGTTTGTGTACTTCAAGACCAGTTCGTTTGCATAGTCTCTCCAGTCGGCGACCTAAAGCCTTTTGATGTCGAAGTTCAGGAGTATACCATGGAGACGAGTTGACATAGGATACAAAACGAGTTCTCATAGGAGCAACATTGTCAAGTATTTGAGAAAAACTATTGTTATAGAAGTTTACCAAGTCAGATGTAGAAGAATTAAAACAACACTTGTTTACAGAGTGATCGATCATTCCAACCAAAACATTAAGATCAATATTCTTAATATTACGAAATGAAACAGAGCGTTGAGACTCAACTTTAGCCAATGGAAGAGAGATATTGAATAATATAGGCTTATGATCTGAGATAGAAGATTCAATAGGAGTAAAATTAAAAGGCTTGACACCTGAACAGCATACAAGATCCAAAATATGTCCCTTGTTGTGTGTTGGAAATTTAACAAACTGCACAAGGTCAGCACTATCCAGAATTGATTTAAACTCATTATACTGTTGAGTTTATATGTCTGTGTGGTGTTTTTAATATGCATTAAGACAAACCATGTGCAAATTCATAAGTCAACACCATTACTGAGTATTTTCGAAATCGATGGTGTTTCTGACGTCACAAACTACCTTGTAACCAATCAGGTCAACGTGTGATCGTCAACGATTGGATCTCTGAGCTGGTGTGAGTGGAGGTGGGGCTAATTTGCATATTCGTAGAAAAAACTTGTGCTGATTGGCTGTGATTGTATTCGAGAACCTTAAGGTTGCATGACTTGTAGACACTGAAAACACGAGCTGCACACGTGTAAATTAACACAGTGCCTTGCTTTACCTGAAACACGAAGCACATATATTTAATTAAGGAAATTGCAGCCTTTATGATTTGATAGTTGCATTAAGCCGTATTGCAATTTTGGTTTTATTGTGATTAGTTGTGCAGCCCTAGTGAACCTTCTCACATTTCTCCTGGTTAAGGAGTTTTGATGGATGGTTCTTTTGATCGGACAAGAAAGCAACCACCTAGAACACCCTTTGCAACTTTGCAACCTTGCAACCATCCACAACACTGTCTTCATACTGATGAGTTTTGCATGCACAAACTACTTACATTTTCTTCCGAACATGTAAAAATCTCGTTTGTGCTTGTCGTCTCAGCAGTGGTTGACAAGCTGTAATCAGCCTCAGGATCTGAGTCCCTGCAGGGGGCTTTGTTGATATTTGCATCCGGCAGTAAATGAAATGATCAACGAGAAAACAAAAAAAAACAATAAATCAAAAGCTGTACAGGAGAAAGGCCTCCAACAAGGTCTAAGAAAGCCGTGTCTTTGTGTACGCGCTATCGATGGCCAGCTGTAATAGATCGTCACATCTGCTCTGCTCTGGTCGATGCCATGCACGGTATCTAATATCCTCCTATTTTCTTCCAATGGCACATTTGAGAATCGCACCCGAAGGATTAAAGCCTTTGCTTAAGGCTTCCCGCTGACCACAGGACATAATGTCATCTCATTCCTGACTTTAATGTGTTCCCATGGGGTACACACTGTCCTCTGCAGACAGTTTCAGCTGGGCTTTGTTGCTTTCCTGTTTTCAACTTGGTCAGCTGAGCCACAAAGACTGAACAATTGATCATTCGAACTAATTATGGCTTAATTAGAGAGCTTGTTCTAAACCGAGTTCTTCACAATAACATGACAATGAGAGAACCCCTAGACAAGTGTTTAATCGGAGAGACATGACTACACAACGACATAACACTGCTTTGTTTTTTTCGCCAATAGGCATTATCTGTATCGATGGCAGTGTTTCACCACAAGACTGATTTACTGATATTGTGCAAGCGATGCATGTTAAAGAAAAACTGATATTTTGATGGTTCTAGAGTGTTTCGGGGCACTTGGACAGCTTACCAACCAGCTAAATACCAGATTAGGCAGACTATAAGACCAGATAAATGAGAGAGACATAGAGAGAGAGAGAGTTTCATATCCTGCTAAGGGTTATTTGGTCACTTGTCCCTTGACCCCTGCGTGACCTCTCACACCAGAACCTTTTGAAACAGGGAGGGAGAGAGAGAGAGAGGTGGGGGGGGGGACATGCAAAGAGATCTGATATAGCAGCTCTAGTGCATTCTAGGTCAGATGAAGGCACTTTTGGATTTAATGAAAATTTTATAAACACATATTCGCTCTGGCTATAGGCATTCATCGCTTCACTCTTTATGCAAGCATTCTTTCTCTCTCCTGCATTTTTTCCTCTGAAAATAGATCTTTGAGTGATTTTTCTATCATGTTTCTGTTGGTTTCTGTAGAATGGAGAATAGATGATGGATCCACCCATAGCATACATGATGGATCTCTATACAGTCCTGAGCTAAATAAATGGGCCAAGACCAAAATTGCTCAACACTAAGTTTTTATTGTCTTAACCATTGGTCAGGATATTAGCTAAATGTAAGCAAATGCACTACTTTAATCCATTGGGACCCATAAGGGAAGTTATGTGCGGAGTGATGAATCACAATGAAACACAAGTTCATGGTGATGCTCCAGAACAGTGTGTTCGAAAATCTGGAGAAAAATATCATAATAAATGCATCTCTACCACAGAGAAGCACGGAGGAAGAGTGTCCTTGTGTGGGGAGCCTTTTTAATACATGAGAATATTGCAGAATGGCTTGCTTCTCACAAAAGAAAAGTTGTTATCTAAAGAGTAATGATCAGATGTTGTTTTTCTCCTGTCAATGCTCCTGCCCAAATTGCAAAGACAACCAAGAAGTGGCTTGAGAACAAGTCCATCAGGCTCATGTTTTGGCCTGGTCAGAGTCACATTAAACTCAAATGAACTGGAAGACATTTTTCAGCTACTCATGAACTATTTGAAACTATTCACATTGAGTGGAACAATGGCTCTTCTTCCTGTAAAAAGCTGTCTGCAAGTAGGGGAAGGCTATTCCATGCTAAGTTACTTTATCTACAGTATTTGTGCAATTCTTGCTCATTTCCTGACCAGGGATTTGTGATTAAAATGGTTAAGGGGCTGTTGTCACACAGAACACGTTTTTCCATTCCACTTTGTAAACGCGCTAGACGGACGTTTTTAACTGTTGCGCTCACGTCTTTTGCAGTGTCTCACGCATGACACGCCATTCTAAAAGCGTGGTGCTCAAGTTAAAATAAGTGCAACTTTTAAAAAATGCATTTCTGATCTTTTTTCTGTTACACTGACCCGTGTCTCGCGTTTTTTACAGCAAAAATGTGTTCTACTGTATGTGAACCATTAAAAGACCACAATTTTCATGAGAGTCATAAGAGAACATGGCTGCGACTTAAGCTGGGCCACTGAACAGATGCTCAATAATTCTCCCTTATTTGCATCCACAAAATCCCAGTCATCTTAATATCAATCTTAGCGGCTCATCTCGCAACCTTTGACCTACTTTGTCTCCAGAATTAATCACGTCAATAAAATGACTGATGATGTTCACTCTGTTTTTTAGATTTCATCTACAATAAACATGATTCATGCATTTCTAAAAAATTTGGAAAAATTTTGTTCCTTTTCTCTGGAACAGTTTGACATACCCTTTGCTCAGCTAAAATATTATTTTTGTTAGCTAAAGTTGTATGCCATTTCAGTCAGTGAAATGTAGAATATATTTAAATGGATACATTTGATGAATATAATGAAATTCTGACTACATTTAAAGGATGTTTTCTTCAAAAGACTATAAATAATAAAAAACAGTACTTATATTACGTCTACATCCTAATCTAACATATATTTGCTAGTGTGGTTACAGAGAAATATTGTAATATATGCAGAGTGACATTGTTTTGTCCTTCAGCACTCTTAAAATGATTGTACAATGGATAATAAGTGAGTTTTTTGGGGTTCATGGTTGAATAATGGATCATTTTTTTAATGACTGTAATTATTGAATTTTCTAATTTTCAGTTCAATTATCTGTAACTAACAGCATTACATTGCAGTCCAAAAATACAGTGATGCAATGGAAGTTTTCGTCATAAGAATAAATGATGAACAAAATATGTGAAATTGAATAAATCACTTGTACAGCCTTTTCTGGCATATATTTGCAGTTCAGTCACAGAAAAGGGTTTAGCATGCAGGAAAGAGGGCCGAGGACTGTGTATCTCTATTATTCAGTAGTTTGATGATATTTAGCTGTTTGGCTTCAGTCAGCATGTCTTACAAAGCAGGAGGCACTCTTTCCCACAAGCACTGCTGAAGAATCTCCTTAGGTACTAGTTATGTAATACCTCACTCTATAAACTGCTGTGGACTGAAAATGACTGTTAACCCCTCCCTTATCTCCCTCGCTCTTTCTGTCTCTCTTTATATCTCCATCTATCTAGAGATGTTTCGCTTGAGAAACAGCAGTGAGCTCTGGCAGAAAACAGCCTGGCGACTTGTTTGGAGAATTCAGCCAATCGCAGTGTCCGGCCTGTTGTGCTCTGCCAATCAGATGCAGTCGGCAACCAATCAGCAGGTATCGCTCACCACAGCTATAAGGATTGAACATTAGAGTTTAAGAGCTGCAGATCAATAAAGGCAGGAGAGACCTTGTCGCATCGGATCTTACAAAATTATTACAAAGACACTAAATGCCATGAATAAGTCAGTCACCTTCATGAAAAATGAAAATGTGACTCGTTAAACTGTCGTTTGAGGTTTCAGACCTGCGAATACCTCATTCATCACAGGAAAAGGGTCTGTTCTGTTCTTTCTAAGAGCCTCACATTTGTGCTATGATCCCTTCTTTCTTCTTCTGCCAAAGTCCCTGCTGCCTTTGCTCTGAATGCCCAGGTGATTTTTTCAATTTCAATAATCTGTCTTTCTGTGTCCTCTCATGTCACGATCTATAACATAACCATTACAAAAGCTAAAGCAACATTTGTCCTATGCCTGAATCCTTTATTTGAACTTAGTGTTACCGGGTTGAGATAACATGAACAATCACAATCACGCATTAAAAAAGACCACATATTTATATTTTAGGTTTTTGTTTAATTTTGTTATGTGTTTTTGTCATTATTTATTAGCTTTTTAATATTTCATTTAGTTCATGTTCAAATTAATTTGCTAGATTTGATCACAGTGCGAGACATTAAGATATCTCATGAAACTCTAAAGATGTAAGATGACTGGGGCCTTTTTCTCAGGAGAAGCAGAAGCAAACATCCTTTTTGCTCTCAATTTAATCTCATTGCTGTCTGAGAAACAACCGAGACATTAAGGATGTGTCTCAGAAACTAACATTCTATCATTTTACTAACATTTGTCATTTAAAAAAGATTCTTCACTAGATAAGTCATTTTTATGTTGTTCCTTTTGATAAGAGTCATGGCTGGATAATGCTTTAGTTTCTTATAACTATTATCTAATGAATGAAGAAGTGGGATAAAATCAGGGATTACGTTTTAACAGCATCAGATAGCAGTAAAAAATATATATATATATATATACAGTGAGACATTGTCATTCCTAATGTACTTTATCCATGTAAAATGAGTTTTAGTGGAAAATGCTGAAAAGGAGTTAAATCTTTTCAGAGTGTAAAAGATGGCGTACAAGTGAATGTTAAATGAATAATTTCCTGGAAAAAAGTGCACTTCCACATTACAATTTCACATTGCTTTGCCGTCTTAGTTTTTGCATGTACGCATTTGTGTGTGTGTGTGTGTGTGTGTGTGTGTGTGCACTCGTGCTTCTGTGCATGTCAAGCTAATCAAAACTGTTCTGTTTTGATGTGCTAGCTCTCTGTTGTGTTCTGCTTGAATGGGCTTCTGAAATCAATTCCCATCCTTGATTGTAACCTGCCTCGTTTTATTTATGTAATTTTCTTTCTCTCTCTCTCTCTCCCTCTTCCTCTGACGAAAGCTGATGGAAAAAGTCAAAGTGTTAGCTTGACATTTCCAAGGGATTCAGCCAAAGTCTAGTCCAGCCCGAACAGCGCCACCTAGAGGTGCGTCTGATCCTATCATAGGTTTAGCGTTTGATTTATGTGGGTTCATCTAGCTTTAACGATCAGGATTGGCTAAAAATTAGCGTGGAAGGCAGCGTTTATAGGGCGGCATGAATCATCAGCAGAAATATGACAGCGTGCACCAATTTCATCCAATTTGAGATTCGACAAGCATGTAAAGCAGCCAAATCAAATGTTACAGAGTTTTCCTTTTCATCTCGACAAAAGGAATCTTCCTGGTTGGCTCAGGCAGTGCGGGTGTGTTGGGAGAGCAGAAGGAGTTGTACATCACGGCTGGCCGGTTCAGTAATCACGAAGTGCACAGACTCTTTCCTGTCTATCTCCCACACACAGAAAGTGAGTGAGAGAGACAAGTAGAGAGACTGAAACAAATAGAGAGACACAGAGCGAAGAGAGAGAGAGAGAGAGAGATCCAGTCTGGTGCAGGCCTGGATTATGGGACAGACCCCCTCGGACATACAATGCAAGAAGTTTTCTTTTGGCCTATTCGTTTTTATAACTGGTTTTGTAGCCTACAAAAACAATATACGTCTCTGGTATGTCCTTAATACCTTATAAGACTTGTTTACTATTATTTGAATGAAACAATACTAACTACTAATCAGTTTCTCTGTGCTTCAGTATTTAATCTAATAAAATTGTATTATTTTATTCCTCAGGAAGATCGGCGTTTGCGTGGGTGTGTTTTGTAAAGTAGGCCTACAGATTAAATTGTCTTCTTAGCTATTTCTGAGTAATATCGAACCACTTTCTGTTTGAAACTTTTGTAGCATCCCGACATATCTTTAAATGAGCCAGCGCAGATCGTTGATTTGCATTTTAAAAGCGCAGCGTGAGCCAAAAGTATTAAGGACACATAAGCGGTTCCTGTCATTTCAAATGGCCCAGACTTACATAAGTGAGCAACAAGCAACTGGACTTTCCATTATGTCGGTACAAACTCTCAAGACAGCTGAACTGCAATGTCAGCTCTGAGCTGAGTGAACACAATGAAACAACTGCCAACTCTCCACACGCTATTACCAGCCCACCTCTCTCTATGGAACAAAGGAAAACCTTTAGCGTCACCCTACCGCAGTAAATGCCAACAGTGGGGCCTGACAGACATTGACAATTTTTTCCTTCATTTTAACAAAAATAATACGAAATTAAGTGAACTTTTGGGGATTTAAAAAATAGGTTAGAAAAACACAAAGAAAATGTAAACAAAGAGGTTAACTTTGTTTATATTATTATATATAAAAAAATATTAATTTAACACTGAATTAATATAAAATTAATAAATAGCCTATATCTATAAGTTACATTAGTATATATATATATATATATTTTTTTTTTTTAAGGCCTATCAAAATCATGAACTTTGTGCTGATTATACAAATAATTGCAATTAACGATTTAATTCTGTTTTGTTTATGTCACTTATAGTGTAAGCCTAATACATGATATGTTTTACTTGGAATGATTTCTAACATTATATAAAAATTATAATAAGATAGGTCCATATGATTTACTTTATTGCAGTGAGAATGAATATATAATATAATATAATTTAATATAATGCAGTCTGAGTAAACCCACAAACATAAATCTTTTATTAAGGAAGACCTCTGCCTGTCTTAATGTACTTTACAACAGTGTTTTATTTATATTCTTTGGAAAAATGTGATTATACATTAAACTGCACAATTGTCTCAAATAATTGCGATTAGATCTAATAACCATGATTAGATGATAAAAAAATATATAATTATAATTATAAATCATTTTATTGACTTGAAAATATAAATATATAATTATAATTAATATATTTTCTATGTCATAATTAAAATCCACATTAAAATGTGAACAGAATATATGTATATAGCCTATATATAATATAAAATGTGTTCATTTTTATTTTCTGTTCTCTTAATAGATATTTTAAGTAGGCCTATATATAGAATTTTACAAGATTCTACACTTATTTCAGAAAACAATGCAAAATTTCCACTATTAGTCTCAGACTTTTGGACCTCACCGTTCCTCCAAGCACCTCTCTTCATTTCAGTGAACGTGATCTGCTGACGCTCTTAAACGTGTTTTTTTATTTATCCCGTAGCCGGTGGATGTGATCTTTAATAGGCTACGGTGTCGGGACTGCGGCAGAAGCTATCATTCCACGAAGTGCGACAATAACTCTCAGTTGTGTTCAATGAGGAGAGATCAGTGAGCCTTTAAAAGACACCACTCTTTTATGTCATATTCATGCTTACTTTTTTTTTTTTTTTTTTTCACAGGCCAGCTGTCTAAAAGCACCACTGTATAATTGATGTGTTTTTGCAGGCACAGGCTGAGTGCAGACAGCGGGCTATAAACTCCTCTCAACAACATGTTCCTCTATGCCTCCTCCTCCCAGATGGCCTCCCTCTATCTCTCCTTCTTTCGCTCTCTGTCACACATGCACTCTATACCTCTCATGCATATCTCCCCCCTCTTTCTCCCGCTTTATTTCTCTTCATGAGGACAAGAGGTTAAAGATTAAATTGGTCATCCTCAGGAGAACTGGGTGATTTGTGGCAGCGTGTCTTGGCTTGAAAAAGACACGGTAATTATGAGTACCTGCCTGATAAAGGACAAAAATGTGTGTTTCTCCTATAAAAAGTCCTGGCAGGACTATAATCCGTGAATGAAGGCTGGGTGATTTTTACTGAATATTCACTCTACAATAATGAGGATATATGGATGCACTGAAAAATATTGACAAAAACAATTTTCACTCAAAAATTCATAGTAAATTTCACAGATAATAACAAAGAAACAGCAACACATTGAATGAAATGTGAAAATATAAAAGTAGAAAGACTGAAATTTTATTTTCTTGTAAAACATACTCCAATAATCTTTTTTTAAATATGTATTTATTTATTTCTATTATTTTATTTACAACTTATTTTATTAATAAAATATAATAATATTATTATTATTTATCATGTAGTTGTTGCTGCTTTTAGTAAAAGTAAAACAAAAGTTTAATCATGATTTCAGATTTTCAGGTTGTTTCAGTATAGCACACATAACACCGGGATATATATATAATTTTTTTTACAAGTATTACATAATTATTCTTACATAATAATTCTAATTATACATAATTACTACATTAATATCAGCTGATTGGCAGGTCAGCCTCCATAAACGCATAGCAGACCTTCTTATAAAGCAATAATCCAGTGAAATTATATTATAATACTCTATTAAAAGTAACCAGTATAGAGTCTCCTTGGCCTGTCCTACACGCTAGATTACTGTAATCTCTCCTCACACACTCTACCTGCTTCTCTTCACCTATTGGTCAGTTCGGCTGTAATGAGAGCAGGGGGCTAATGCCAGAGAATAATGTTTTTATGAGCGACAGCAGAGGTCGGAATTAATGGCTCACGAGACGAACGCCCCGCGAGACGGGAAGTCGCTCCCGAGGGCATACAAATGGCTTCCTAATGAAGCTTGACATTGGTTATAGGTTATCAATGTGTGTGTGCATGAGACGAAAGAGAGAACAAAGAGGAAACAGGAGCAAAGCTAATTTTATGTGCTCGCAAACTCTATGAAAATTATAACAACTTGAATTCATTGACTCATTGGTGTAAAATGCTGCATGATATTACGGTAATGTACTTTTATCTGCACCTGCTAACTGTCCTACTCTAGTCTGAAGACTATAAATATTGATATAAAGCATGAATATTCTTCCAAAGTAATGAACATTTTTAACGCGACTGACTATAAATATGTATATGAATTGCTGTGGGGGGATGATATCACACAAGGTAATACAATAGGTATCATGCCACAGGAAAAATAGGACATGTGTAGGTATTTGTATGTAACATTTCTGAAAGTCTCTTATGGTCACCAAGGCTGCATTTTGATTAAAAATGGCGCAATATTAAAATGTTTTTGTTATTTAAAGAGCACGTTAGTAATGTGCACCTATAGGCTGTCCACAACGCACGGACACTCTGCTTATCAAACACACAGGGACGCACAGCAGCACACAAACATGCCAAATATTAAAAATAAAAGGATTACAATGTAAAAGATTATTATTGTGTACATACATAAAGATATGGTGGAATCCGGCTTGTCCCGTAAATGGGAGATGAGACTCTGATTGGTTTAACACGTAAATCCCAAAACACACCCTTTACTCATTATGAGAATAGGGACAACCCTTTTAGACCATTTTCCCGTGGATTCGGACACGCCCTAAGTGAACTTGCGCCGTGCGCTTTAGACCATGCGCTTAGATCGTTAAAATAGGTCCCTATAAATGTCACTTTTGATCAATTTAATGCTTCCTTGCTGAGTAAAAGTATTATTTTTAATCTTTCTTGCACCAAACTTTTAAATGGTAGTTTATCATGGTTTCTACAAATATGTTAGACGTTTGCCAATCCATTTAGTGTCTGTAAAGAAACTGTGTGTATACTTTAAATACCTAACAATACTTGTGAGATCATGTTGCAATATTAGATAAAAGGTCATAAAACAGCAGAAAAAGATGGATCCTGAAGATGAAACTATATTTCACTGTAAGCACAGTGCAGGAAAGCTTCTCTCTTTAGTACCTGAGAAGAGAGCTGCTGGATTAATATCTCTCTCCTGTTGGCCATTTCACACCAGAATGCTTTCACAGCAAAGCTCGGGGACATGGGGAGGAACGCACAGTTGAGAAAGAGTACACAGGAGCATGCATTAGCAAAAACTAATGGGTTTTGGGTTTGTTGTGCTGGATGCATCCTGATGCACTAAGACACCATCTAAATCTATGGCTACTAAAGCTGTCAGATCAGTATAGTTACTGATCCAAAGGTTACAGTGCACACTGAGCCAATTAGCATGTGTGATCACAACACATCTATGTAATTGATTATAATGTGATGTGTGAAATGTGAAGGCCAAGTATGGTAACCCATACTCTGAATTTGTCCTCTGCATTTAACCCATTTAAGTGAGTGCATCACATTAGGAGCAGTGAGTAGTGAACACACACACACACACACTGCAAGCTGATTATTTGGTGTTTCCTAAAAATAATCGTTAATAGAATCATTAATGACCTGCAAATATGGCTAACATCTAAGTAAATTCAAGAAGGTGTAAGTAAAGGTGGCTATTTTATATGTGAGTGAATTATCCATTTACATGATAAAACCCAAATAAATGAAAAGTCCACTTCAGCCATAATCAAATCAATGCTGGAAATTTCGCATTTTGCATGGTTTCTAGCTGGTTGATTAGCTGGACTTAGAGGTGGTTTTCACCTGACAGACCATCTTTATGTTCCAAAAAACAGTATGATTTTTCTTTTTCTTTTTCCAGCAGGAATCCATATCCTCTGGAGACAAAGAGTGAAAAAGCAAAAGAAAATGAGGTGACATAAACCAGCGGCTTTTCTTTCTCTGTCAGAACTGTAATTAGAAAAGCCAATGTGACCGGCACTCTGAACCAAGGATCAGAGGACAGAGAGAGAGAGAAAAAAAAACGCACATGAAAAGAAGAAAAGGAAGAACAGGAGGCAGTAACAGAACACAACAGAGTGAGATGGACACCGGAACAATTTAAAGAGGAAAAAGAGTCAAGGTACAAGAAAGTTTGTGTGAAAGTGTGTGTGTGTGAGAGAGAACTGAGGGGGACATGAGAAATGCTCTAGTAAGCCAGCTTGTAAAGGTCTTTAGACAGAGGACCTCGTCTCACTAAAGCAAGGACACAAGTCAAGGAGAAACACTTTTCACTCTCATGCTTAAAGAGGAAGATGCCCTTCAGAATCCTGGAATGTATTAACCACACACAGACATCCTCATGCATAGACTCCAATGCTATCTCACGACCAATTCATACGAATTTGTACGAGTGAGTAAAATGTGACTGATTCGTATGAATTCGTACAACCTCACTCGTACGAATTCGTACGATTTGTCTAAACCCCAGTGACGGTTAGGTTTAGAGGCGGGGTCGGGGGTAGGTCATTCGTACGAATTCATAGAATTGGGCAACTCGTAGAATACGTACGATTTAGCAAAAATCGTACGAGTGAGGTTGTACGAATTCGTACGAATTAGCCACCTCGTAAAATTCGTACGAATTGCCGTGAGATCGGGTTGGACTATCTGAACAGGCACACGCAAATTAACGAGCATTCTGAAGGAAAATTGCCATATCTACCAGAAAACAGAGTACAGGTCACGGTTTATTAGTTCATATATATGCTATTAAATCTGTACTTGCAAAACTCTGAGAACACCAAGTTCTCTCTCTCTCTCTTTATATAAGTATCTGTATATCCTCTATAAACAAAAGTGTCGTGGCTGCTGCAGTCTCTGTGAAAATCACTCTCAAAGTCTTGGTTTTGATGCCACAATGCAGACTTTATTATCAGAGATATACGTAAAGCCCGAGTTGTTTGCAAAGCAACTCCAGAATGTTGTCTCTGACAGTCTTATATACAGTTTTCCACACGCTCAAATCCAAGGTTGAGTCAATGCATTTCATATACATTGTATATATCAAACTATATTAAGTACAACAACAGATCTCAGTTCAGTATGTTTTCTGAGCAGCACAAAGAGTCTTCAGTTCTTCATATACGAGCAAAAGATCTTTGCATGGCAAATTCTAATACAGCTGAACACAAGATCATCACCAGGGAACTACACTGCGACCAAAATGGTCGCATATGCAATATAGTGAATTTTTAATGGGTCGCAAATATATCACTGATTATTTTTGTACCTACCTTATGTTTTAGGCAATATGCTATGATTTACTATGAGCATTTATTAAAACAGAAATGTGTATTTTAAGAATACGTTTTATAACATGCTCTGAGCATTCAACACATCAAGTTGGCTTCAGCCCCGCGACCCCCACGCCCCCTCCCGGAATGGTGTAGGCGTAGCGTAGCCTAACGTTGATTTAAAAAAATATATATCTCAACATAGCCTACAATCTGCACGTGTTGAAATGAAGCGGACAATTGACTCCTTTTTTAAGAAGGGAAGTTCAAGTGTAACAGAACCATCACTTGATGTCGATTCGACATGTCAAACGGAGCCTGTGAGTGAGAATGATGAGGCTGAGAAGGATTCGTCAGGAAAAGCACACGCGGGAAAACCGATACGGACATATGAATTTCGACACCAGTGGCTCGAAGAATACCAGTGGTTAAGGTACCAAGACAGAGCAATGCACTGTGTGTACTGTAAATTAAGTTTTATGCAACAAAGTTCGGGAGGAGCATGTTCAGGTAATCATCCAATCAGCACAAGAAGAAGCCAGAATAAATAAAGCCTTCCCTTACCTCCTGTCTCATGACAAATTTCTCAGCATCCCGCCACCACCCCATCACCTCACACTCGGCTGGGTCTGCTCATAGATACCTATGATCTATACATTCATAGGGGGGAGTGCTCTGGGGTCAGGCCGAATTCCGAGCTCGGAGCCCTCCCCCCGGACAGCAAGCCAAATACGCATTATAATATTACATCAGATTTCATTAACATGTGAACTCGTGAAATTCTGTGGGCCTTCAATTGCAGGACTGTCCAAATTTGTAACTGCGTCAAAACAATTCAAACACGAATCATTGAAGCTTCACAATGACAGTATGAAGCACGCCAAGTGTAGAGACAAGTACATATCCCGTGACGCAGCAGCACTCCCCACTGCATTTCGGCATCAAGATTTAGCAAAGCGAGCAAGTGAGGAATCTGAATTGATAATTAAGTTCAATGTAGCTTATAATATAGCCAAAGAGGAAATGCCTTTCACCAAATTGAAATCGCAAATTATTCTTTTGAAGAAATTCATTTTGCACTTTATTGTGTACTGTATTTTCTATTGCAGTAAATCTATCCCAACCAATGTTAAAGAAAACAAGAAGGCATGTGGTTTAAAAGATGGCAAGTAAAATAAAAAGCACATCTGTATGCAATACAGTTTCATTATTGTTCATTATTATCCAGAGCGGCTTACTATAAATAATTTGTGCGACCAAATCATGTTTTGCGCCAGTAACTGAAAAAGTTAGTAGCGCAAGTGCCACCAAGTTCCCTGATCACATGTCTTCTCTTTATGGCTACTCATCATATGTGAGAACACACGGTTTAACTGTAATTGTTGAATAACATGATAAAGTAAATGGCTATATTCACATTGATTATACTTGTTTAATTCATTCTGATTAAATCATAATTTAAATCAACCAAATTTTTTAACAAGCAGAACACACGAGAGATGAGACTCTTCCAGTGGTGTTCTGCGTGAGGATTTCATGTGGACTTGGTAACCTCACTAGTGACCTCAGGCTATATTAATACTCAACAGTAGTTAAAAAGGTATGGATTTGGAGTGAATCACCATCACAAAGAATGCATCAGTCAGAGAGCCACTGGGAATGTTTATTAGAGCAGTGAGGAGTTTTTCATTGCATCCACAGGAATAGTTGCCACTCTTCTAAAAATATACACTTGCAAGTTCATTTCTGTCATTCCCTCCCTCTGTTCCCCCACAGACACACACACACACACACACACACACACACTAATCCATGTGATTGAAGAGCTCTCAGAAAGGTAATTAATTTTGCCAATGATCCGCTGTGCTGGGTACACAAGCCTGCGTTCTGTGGAGGGGAACAGCGGAGCAGGACCTCAATAATAGCGGCGAGCTCATTCATCAGCTCATGCAGAAGATTCCCTCATATTTCACTACTGCTTTTTAAGACACTGCACGAGCCTGATCTATGTGGCCTACACACTTAGAGAGCGCAGGGTTTACTCTGCAACAACAGACCCTCGGCGTACATTGACATAATGGTTAGCAAACAGTAGTACTTGTTTGTTTTGTGTGGGTGGATTTATGCTTTTTGAATCAACTGTGAAGATCAACAGCTCTGCTCACCAAAAGTGCAGATGCTACGCTAACTTAGACACGTTTCAGAGTATGACAATTCTCACATGCTGCTTTAAGCTGAATTTCTTTTTTATGCATAGTGTATTGAGCATACAGCATTACAAACAATCAAACTGAGGCTGTAATCACACACGCTCTCCTATACTGTAACTTTTGGAATTCTGATTCAATTAAGTGAATCGATCCATTGAGGTGTTTCATGTAAATAAACTAGCTCAAAAAAACAATGCGCTAAACAGTTCCCCCATTATGTTTGCAACCACGTTTTTACTTAAAAATTTGAGTAGCATTTCGCTTTTAGAGCTAATTTGAACTTCCCCGTCATGATGTGCATCAATGGATTTTCAATACACAATTTTGTTGTCAAATTTGTCCACCCATCCTTTGGAGTTCTGGTCATTATGGTAAAACTAATAGTATGCATTTATGGGCAAAGATAATATGCGTGGCCTCTGTGCATGCGTGTCTTATTTTCCGTGTGGATGGTGTCACTAGCCAGCGCCGCCTGGTCTCTAATAGATCGGCCCATTTAGCATTTATTAGCATGCATTAGCATTCATTAGCTCCATTTCCAGCACCGATGGCAGTGATGGGAACTGCATCTAACAAGCCTTTATTCCAATGAGAGTGCGGGGTAAACGGATAATTGATTTTGAAAAAGCCTTTTCGACAAATCGCAGCAATAAATGAACTCTAAGTGAATTGGGCAGGTTGGAAAGGTGCATAATGGGCTGGAGGAAAAGGAAAGATTGAGAGATTTTTTGGCTGAGCTCATTTGGATAATTTAGTTCAAGCTCGGCCAGATGTGGAATGCAGACTCTTACAGTTCCTCTTTCTTTCTCTTCTTGGCATCACTTATGTAATTCGGAGCTATGGTGTTATTTTAGGAAGGTGCTGCCAAGTGTCTGTTTGAATATGAGTGTGTGAGCGATTAGGGAGCTGTCTGTTCTTATAAAAACAAGCCTCTGAAAAAACTGTGTATACTTCACACTCACTCTGTTTTACTCTATTACCTCTAATGCAAATATTGATATTGCACTTCTCTTCAGTACTCACCCTGCTTATTAAATTGAATTCTTTCATATGAAAGAAGTCCTCGTGAACCAACAGCTTGTATAGACCGAGAGCAAGTGTACTACTTTCTGCACCATGGCTCCAAGGATTTTTTTTTCTTCTTTTTATAATACAGTTTAATAAAGGTGGTCTAAGACCAATAATTAAGTAAATGTTTTAAGAAAGCAAATAGGGTTCAAGTTTACTTTTAATGTGAAGTTGGAGCTTCACCAAGACCACCAACACAAGGTTACTTTAACGGTGCAGTTGTGTGTGGGAGACAAAAGCCTTTATATCATATTCATTAGCAAATTTTCTCTCACGTTTATATAAGACGTTCTCACCAGTGTGGCGTGGGCACTAAAGCCCTTTCACAACCCGTGATTTGGACAATTCGGTGTCATGATCCAAACGCGACAGTTTTGTCACTTCCTGCGAGCGCATTAACAGATTGGAAGGTGTAAAAGACATGAGTGGATTTTATGAAACACTTCTGACTCACAGCAGAGAAAGAAAGGAATACAAAGATAGAGAGATCCATCTATTTTATTAGATTACAATTACATCAAATTGCGAGTGCTCTGTTCTAAATTGCAGATAAAAGGAGCGAAAGCATCCAAATGAACGCAGTGCTCACGCAGAGTGAGCTGAATGATAAATGATAGTGAATAGCGAAACAAAGAGCGAGTCATATCCTAGGGGGGTCATGTAACAACAGAAAAACGTCACTTCGGCTAACATTTAGCAATTGATTGACTGTCATCAGAAAAGTGGCAAAAGTGCCAAAAAAAGTGCCGAACTGGAAAGAAAGCATGACTTCAATAGCTTTTGTCAAATCACGCTTTGATCGGTACGATGAGTCACACAAAGGGAAAAGCGATAAACACCATGCCTGACTAAATATGTGGCAGTGGGTTGGCAAATTTTAGCCCATTTCATTCACCATTTCCTCTGTTTTATTCTTCCCTTGTCTTGTTAAAGTGAGCACAATAGAGTTTTTCCAGCCTCCCTCCCACTTTCACTGCTCTATGAATATGTCTGCGCTCCATCTCTCTTTGCAATCTTGGCGTAATTCAGACATAACAAATGCCAACTCGTACCACACAGTTTTTTTTCATGACTTCGCTATTATGCTGTCACTTCTTTTTATCTGGCTGCCGACGTCAGTTTCTGCCTGTTTGCATTTAGATTTCTGTGTGCTGATGAACCTGATAGCCCATCCGGATGAAGCGACACAAAGCAAAGATGACATTGATTTAATTGCTAGCGATACCCGTCCAGTGAAACTTGTGTTACTGAATTACATGCGCTCTAGGTCGTTGTGTCCCTATACGCTGATTAACTTACTTTAATTAGAATTATAATCAAAGCACTTGTGCATGAAACACAAGCTCAATTTGCTGGATTCAGAGCAGTGGACAGATATCGATCTGTCATCGTATTCATCATTGCGATGGTGGAGAACAGTGTACCGGTATGTCGATGTGCTGTATTGTTCCCTGCGGTGGCCTTAAAGACTTAAAAGAACATTTCACCCAAAATAAATTTCCAAACCCATACGCATTTCTTTCTTTTATATGTGTCATTTATGCAAATAAGTGTCTATTTTCCGATTACTGCTGCATCCTGGAAACACGTGTCATGTTCTTTGCAAGCAAAACCCACGAAACCACAAAACAAATGCACAACCGGAAAAGAACGTAAACACACATTCACTCATGCGCATCAAGATGACAACCGAACCATCCCGCTGGGACAGAGGTCAAATAAAGCACAGGCTATAAAAAGCTATCCTTGTGTTTTGCTAAACATTGCTGTCAATCAGAACACAATTTAAAAGAGAGAGAGTGAGAGACTTGTAGTAATGTGTGTGTGTATGTGAGGAGGAATGTGTGTGTGTGGGGTTTTGTTTAACAAATCTGTTTAGAGTAGAGATGTCCCTGCAAGAGGGAGGGGAAGTTATTTTAATTAAAGTCCATGAGGGCACATGAATTCTGTTAAAATATTGATGGGCACCGATAAATCGCTTAAAATAAATACGGCAATATTCCATAAAAAATAAGAATTGTCAATTGTGATGTCGTGGTGACTTTAAGTTCCTCACTGTTTTTCTAGAGAAAGACTGGCAATACTGTGACATAGTATTTAAGTGTCATTTAACTTGTTTTGGTAAAAAAAAACATGTTTTTAGTGAATCATTTGATTCATTACACAGAAAAATACTAATTTGTCATCACCAACTGATGATGTAACATGCAGAAAGGGCCACTGAACAAATCTCAATTCATCCTTTTGTTCAAAATGCCCTCTAACGTGTGTGTGTGCGCGTGCCTGTGTGTGAGTGTGTGTGTGAAAAGTAGTATGTCCTTGAGTCAAGCTGGTTGGAGGAGAAGATCAAACATGTTGGGATTAGTGGATGTCCTAATATGCTGATCTCAGCGCTTATGTGTCACGGCCGGGCCAGAACACCGTCCAAACACATTCGTCACACACACCGTACCTTTATCTCTAACACTCATGAACACACTCACTCTGTTCCTGCAACTAGCACACACTCGCTTTCTGACACAAACAAACAAATCCATGACGGTTTGGACATCTGGCATGTTGTCCTCAGAGTTTGTGTATATGTACATAGTGATTTTATTCCTCAGAATTTCGTAGTAGTGGTAAAAACATAAGCAAGATTCATATTATAATCAATAGATGTTCTTACAATTGATTGAAATCATGTTCAGGTTCCTAATAAAGTTATGACCATCTCCTACCTTTTACTCACATTTGGCTCTTGGTGAGTGTTAATTTGGGGATTCTGTATGCAAATTCGTGTGATGCACGGTTTTCAATGTACTTTAAGTGGGTCACTGCCTGTCTCTATCTGCACTGTGGCGAACAGAGGGAGTTGTGTTGTCATTTCCTCTGCAGCAAAGCCCAGGAGTAATTTCATGCATTTCCAAATGTATTTACTTGGATGAGAATTATTTAATTTATTCATTTATTTATTGCCGTTCTCAAGAGCAAATTCAAAAGTACAGCTTGTTTATATCATGTGGAAGCGGGATAAAACACAGTGCAGCTCGTTCTGTCTAACTCATGCAGTATTTAATCTACTAATTTCTGTTCCTGTCAGAGCCCTGGATAGCAGCCATCCTTCATTGGGAGCGTGCGAAGACTCTTCTGCTGAAGAAGGTGGAATATGAGACGCTGCAGTGGCCCAGATTAGACATGGAACAGGAGATGATGCTCAACAGCCGCATAATGAGCTCCCTTTGGAGGATAAACGTAGGGACGCGTGTCTGCAGTCACCTCTGAGATGTCTGCTTTTGTGTCGGGGTCAAAACATTTCAGAGTTTCCGGGGTTCAAGGACACTCAGCTTTTGCTGAGCCCCGTCTGGTTCACCAAAAAATTTGAATTGTCATCATTTATGTAAGTAAAGCTTTATTTATATAGCACCTTTTAAAACAGTGTTGACAAAGTGCTTCACAGATGGGAAATACATGTGTGCATTCACAGAAAAGAAAAAAACATACATACACACACACATAATAGAAGTAAAATAAAACAAAATACAATAAAATAAATCTCAGAAACTCATTTTTATCCCGCCAGCATTCTTTTATAAAGTTCACAAAATTGTCATGGCCCCCAGAATATCATGCAATATATCAAAAGAAAGAACAGACTCTGCTTTTAAACAAAAAGAAAAAAAAGAAGCGTTTTATTCTAGCTTAATGCATTATTTTTTATCAACACTTGAATGTTGGTAAGTTTCATAAAAAAAAGCAACATTTTGGGCAAAAAGCTGAGAAAATCCAGACTGATCTCATGAAATGGCGTAGGCCTATGTATGACACGCCAATTCGTATTTCCATTTTTGCCGTGCTATCAACACGCATAATCGCTTTTCAGCGTGTTTATCAACGCCGTTGACTTAACGTTACATTACTCTCTATATAAATATATATGACTTACCCCAACCCCGTCCCTAAACCTACCCGTCACTGGGGTTAATACCATTTATGAGTCTTCCCCTACCATCCTAGTAAAAAAATATCGCTCCCCAGATGTAGATTTACATTTTGCTTCGTTTCGCTCGGACATTTAACGGCGTAGACATACACGCGGATTCGCGGAATCACTCGGACATTTAACGGCGTAGACATACACGCGGAATCACTCGGACATTTAACGGCGTAGACATACACGCGGAATCACTCGGACATTGAACGGCGTAGACATACACGCGGAAGATGACGGTGTGGACATACACGCGGATAGCTCAAAATGCGTATAGATAACACGCCACTTGACTTGAAAGTGGCGTGTATGTTTACGCAAAGTCATGATGTCATGTTGGAAAATCAGGTTCTCGTCAAAGACTACATCCAGATTGGATTCAAAATGATGATCAACACACAGATGGTTGCACAGTCCTATAGCTCATCCTGGTCGACATTTCATTCGGTAACATTAGCAGTTTTGATTTATATGCTGTTTAATGTTGATAATTGTATTCTTTTACATATGCATCTGCTAACATATGCTATCGCTTGTTTCTGCTTCTTCTTCACTTGTCTTTTGATCTGGAGATTCTGTACTCTTTCAGAAGTATAACAGTGTATAACAGTGAAAACACGGAGAGTCAGAAATGGTAGGAAAGCGTCTCATAAATGACGGAAACTTCCAGTCATAGTGAGTCGATTGCTCGTAGTTTGTCAGGAAGAGAGTTCCACAGCTTGGGACCGAAATGACTAAAGGCCGACTCACAAATTTTTTGCCGTGTTTTTGGTACAACCAACAAGTTACTATTGGATGTTTGGAGCAATCATGCAGGAGTATATTCAACAAATTAGAAAGGTATATTGGGGCAATACCATGAAGACATTAATTATTAAAACTAATAAGATGATCGTGAATTCAATTCTGAATGATATGAGAGTGTTGGAGTAATGTGATTTCTCCTTTTAGAGCGAGTTAACATTGGTGCAGCTGCATTCTAAACCTTTGTATGCATTTCTTTCTGAAGAATGTTGGTAACAAAAGCAGTTTTGGTGCCTATTGATTTCCATTGTATAGACAAAAAACAGAGACATTTCTAAAGTAAGTCAAACGGGTTTGAGTAAACAATGACAGAATTTTTACTTTTAAAAGCATTACCAATCCTGCATTATCAACTGAAAAATGAGCTGTTCTCAAATTTTCTAATAATTACAATTCATTCCTATTGATTCATTCATTCCTTATAAGACCATTCATTCATTCCTCACCAAGGGGGTTCAGCCTAGAGAAGGGCCAGTTGCAAGAGTTATTCACCATGAAATCAAAACTGACCATAATTTTTTTGACTGTAGCACATCATAACTTCCCCTCCATCTTGCAGCAACATCTCTTTACCAATGACGTGTTTAATGGTGCGAGGGCGGGACAACCTGTCACTCACATGACATCACAGCAATAGCAAAACACAACCATCCAACAATCCAATAAATTCCAGATGGACAAAATCAAGTTCCGCCCTATAATTTTTCTTGTTCAAGAAGTCGTTGTACTCGGATATACATCACAATAGGGAAGAAAAGCATCTTCTGTTTCATGCCAACTTTAAACAGTGTAAGTTGTATAGTACACAAAGTATAAAGCAGTCAAAATCTCTTATTTTTGGCCAGGAAATGGAAAGGAAATGATGGATGGGACGGAGATCAGAAAGTCAACATTTCCTGGCCAAAAATAAGAGCCCTTCTGTGCTCAGAAACACAAATGTAGTGAAGCACTAAAGAACTGCTGTCAATACAATAAAACACATTTTTGACTTTGTCATCATTCAGTCATTATTTACTCTCACCAATATTGTTTTATTAGTATTATTATTCTGTGTTTCGTTTGTTTTTATTTTGTATATATATATTTGAAAAAAAACACTATAAATGTATTCCATTTTGAACTGCAATAATGCTTCTTGTGTTCAGCAGAATAAAGAAAATCAAATGGATTTGGAACAAAATGAGAGTAAATCATGACAGATTTTTCATCTCGTGAAACTATCCCTTTAAGAGCTTTTGTTTATTCCTCTCATTATAATGCAACTTCATCAATTGTCGAGTTAGCTTGAGAGCCATTTTTCATTTTAATGTGTTTTCCACAGCACACTCACAACGTCCCCAAAAATTGAAACAAGCTTCAATTATGTCAAGAACCCGTTTGGAAGCTTTGGCTTGTAATACAAGCTTTGCAGAATGAGATACGGCTCATATTACGCCGCTGATTTAGCCCTCTGTTGTCCAGTTCCTCGTATCTTCCTCTCTGAGTGCATAGCTTTCTCTACTTTGCTGTTCTAATTGCAAAACCCACATTAGGATGAGATAAACACACAGCGGTCCGCACGTCAGTCCGAATGCAAACGACTCAATAGACAGACTCCGCGGCCGGAGGACGTGTTTACAGATGCTAAGCCCTTATTAAACAAACATCTGTTCAAGAGACACACTCACTGAGCGGCATGTGACGTCCTTTCATAAGAGCACTTGCAACTCCCATAATCCATTGCTTGCGTCCCAGCACTGGGCTTCAAAAATGTGCAGATGAAGCAGCACACACACAGAACGTGTCCTGCTGGCTTTAAAGTTTTTCTTTAATATTTCCTTTACACATCTCTGCACACTTTTCTCTTTTCCACAGAATGTTTTTCTCAGAAATGGACAGAAGTAGGTCATGCCGTGAGCAGAAGAGGCTAGCTTTAACAGAGCTAAATGCACCTGTCCAGGCCTTCACCCCACAATCTCACCTGTCTCTTATACAACAGCTGTTTAAATGCCAGCAGACGCCGCAGCGGAGCTAAAGGCAAGTTATAATTGCATTTCATGTCCGAATTAGGGATAGAGAGTCTGGCTAACCTTAATTATCTGCACATAGGTGTTCCGGAAATAAAATGGCACAAAGCAGAAACATTTTAAAAGGGTCAGAATCTAGGTAGACTCTTAATACACATTTTAATGGAAAAGTGAATTCAGTTCTACTTGAACAAAAAAGGCCGGTGACACTTTACAATAAGGTCTCGTTTGTTAACATTAGTTAATGCATTTACTAACATAAATGAACAATGAGCAATGTATGTTTACAGCACTTGTTAATGTTAGTTAATAAAAATAGTCATGTTAGTGGATTAACTAATGTTGACAGAACTTTTGGTCTTAAAAATGCTGAATGTTGAAATTAACATTAACCAATATTAATGCATGCAGTAGAATAGTAACGTTAACAAATGGAACCTTATTGTAGTGAGTGTAAGTGTTACAAGGTCAAATTGTTTTAAAGCACTGTCTTTTTTTATTTGATTTGTCATTTACATGGAAATTAAACAAATTTATCAAAAAACTAATAATAAAAAATAAAGAAAATTTTAAAATACTATTTTATCAACTCACCATTGTTTCTCAAACAATTTTTTTGTTGTAGAACAATTCCCTACAGTGTTTGGACATTTGTACCAATTATTTATTAAATATTAATATTAGAATTATTTAATAAAACTGAACATTATTTAACTTTAAATAGTTACTTGCCATTGTTTCAAGCTACTTTTTTAGTATAACAATTCCCTTCCATGTTCAAAAATGTATTATACCATACTGGTATGTGCACAAATACATTTTATGAGTATGGAGTACGAGTTAGGAGTATGGCTCTCTCACTTCCTAGTCTCTCATTGACTAGTCTTTCCACTCTTCCCTTCTCTAGATCTCACTTTATTTCCTTCTTTCTCTGAGGTTGTTTTCTGTTTTCTTCCGCCACCCTATTATTACAGAGATAGCTCCTGTGACTTTGCTGCACCCCCTGTTCTCAGTAATAGCTTCTTTTCATTTGTTTCCGAGCCATAGTGTGTCTGTCGATAGCAGCATTGCTAACCCTGGTTAGCTCTAGCTCAGCAGTGTGCCTGTCACTGTTACGGTAAATGGTGTAGTGAAAAGCACGATGAAGACGGAGAAGAGGAATCAAAGGATTTAATATAAAAAATCAGGAGACACTCACTTAAACGCAACACTAACGAGAACGGGAGAACACAGGGTATAAATGCATGGGCAAACAAAGGGAGCTGATGAGTGAATGACAAGGAACAGGTGAATGAAATGATTAATCAAACAGACTGGGGAAAACTAGGGGCACGTTCAAGTTCAAAACGGTGCGCGACGTTTTGCTACGGTTTCCGGGTTGAACGTCATGTTTCCTGGAAACGGCGTGCACCGGGGTTTGAGATACGTCTTCTCTTGTTTGGTGGGTGTGTCAGAACTGCAGTCCAATCAGCAGCAACATGTAGGCTATATAAAGCATATTAAAGTGAACTCGCACAATGGGTTCAAGGAAAGTCATTTACAAATGTGTTCGATGCAGCTCGGTATACGCAACAACTGAGGATATTAGAAGACATGTTTGTCGTAAAAATATAGGATATCAACATGATGTAGTTGTTTATATTTTTAGCTTCATTGCAAGTGTATGACATTTGGTATAGAAATAAACAATGGTAATTAAGTGCTTTTCCTAAAAATGAGAAAGAAAATACAGGGTATTAAAACAGTATGACCTACAAATAAAGTCAGTATGTGAGGCTAAATAGATGTGTTTTAGTCTGAATTAGGTAAGATGTGTGCTTCCATTTCAGTTTTCACAAATCCCTTCTCTCGATTGGGATGTTCTCTTTTGTTCTGGGCGACAAGTGCAGTAACTGTAACATCGGGCATAATTGTAGTATTAAACACATATTTATACCGACTTCATCAGGCTCAGAAAATTCTTCACAAAGAACACAAAGAATGGCCTTCTCAGCTGCCATAGTTGCAACTCTTGCGTCATCAGAACAGTGTGTTCAACGCATCACCGTTTCTGTTTAAAAAACGTTGTGCAACGTTTTGTCGGGGCTGAACGCAGCCTAGGTCTCAGGACTAAACCAAAATGAAACAATGAAAGGGGGAACATAGAACATACATGTTACAGTCACATGGAAGAAAACTCCATCCTCTTTTATTAATTTTTATTAAAAATGAATTGTTTGCGGATATGTTTGTCCAACTGGTGACAGAAGTCAAGGAACTTGAAATACTTTTGAAATTATCTATTATTTTTATGGATGCACAATATATGATCAAATCATTAATTTTTTTTTTTTTTTTGTATTTAATTTTACATTTAGATTATGTTTGCCGCAATCTAATGCTCAATGTTCATTTAAAAAACTAATCAAAAAAAGGAAGAAAAAAAAGCAGTTTTTTACACTGTATATTATAATGTTGTGATGCCTAAATTTACTTGTAGCATTTAAAATGGTGGACATTATACATATCGGACATTTTACATGAAAATAATTATCAGTATTTTGCCAGATTTTAATTTTGGTGCATCTCCAATTATTTCCGCTCTTCTTGTTGGTGATGCGATGAAGTTATATGCTTCAGCCTTCACCTATAAGATTTTGTTTTCTGTCAGCATGATAATACAGTAGACAAAATGCGTCTTGCCTTTTCAGTGTAAATAGATGGTTACATTTAAGAAAAGAAAAAGAACAATTCAGTATGCAAATAAACCAAAAAGACCCATCGCAAATTAATATGCAAATTAATGTAGAAAAGAAGACCAATCACAATTCGCAATTCATGCAAACATTACAATGACATCGTCACTGACAGCTACATAAAAAGGGAGGGGGGGGGGGGGGGGGGGGTTGAATTCTAAGAATTCTGTTTTGAAAATGTATTTTTGTCACTCTTTTCTTTCTCTGTTTTGAGGGTTTTTTTTCTCCATACAATAAAAGTCAACGGGTTCCGATATTGTTTAGTTCCCCATATTCTGCAAAATATCTTCTTTTATGTTCTGCAGAAGAAAGCCAGTCATTCAGCTTTGGAACGACATGAACAAGTGCTGACAGAATTTTCTTTTTGAGTGGAGCATCGCTCTAAAACTGATAAAAAGTTTTAAATAGAGTTTGTAAACAAAGCATTCCAAGCTGAATTAATTTGTAGAGAATAAAATTAAAATAGAAATATCAATTACAGTACTGCCTTAAAAATGTCAGAAACACCGACAGCTTCTAGTGACTAATGCAGCAACAGGTATATTCTATTTCAGCTGCAGGAACTGTGAAATATAGCACTTCTCATTATGAGATACTGAGTCCCTCATACTGATCAGCGAATGCAAATGGCAAGACATCAGCACCAAGGACAGCTCCAGCATGGGCTAATACGCTGCTTCAACAGGATTTTCTGTATTACAGGCGCTGATTAATACAGGATTTCAGGACGGCGGACAGCTATGGGATTCACAGCCCATGAGGATGCTCATTTGAGCCGTCAGATCTGCTCTGCATCCTTTATATTGCTGCTGCAGACCCAAGGTAGCTAAGAAGATCATGTAGATTACGGATGCTCCCTCAGAGGTGGGAATTAATAATAGGATGGTATGATATCTCATGTGTGCCAATAGAAAATATCATATGGGTTTAAGCAGATAGAAAGGGATTGAAAACAAATGATTTTCTTTTAAACATCAACGTCTCTTTAGTGATCTAAGTCATCAAAAATAGATTAAATATATCAACCAGATCCGTCAGGGAGGAAGCAAATCATCTTCGTGTTGTGTGGTTGAGAATAAAGGCAGGAGATTTAGAGTATTTGAGCCTAATATTTACAAAAGAAACAGCTCTGTCTTTCTCACGCACGCCTCAGCCCTCGTCGCGCACGTTCGATGGTAGTGGGAGTCTGTTATAGCTGTCCGGGTCAGATAAGATTGCACACTTAACGCCCACGTACTTTGTAATGAAGTTGAGTATATGCACATTTCTAATGTTGCAAATAATACAGCTACTCCCACACTGTGTTTTCCCTCCCCTCTTTCTCTGCAGTCAGCGTGAAACCATACCGTCTCATCAGCAAACCCGGGGCTTTTTATGCTGCGTTTTACAGCTTTGTCTTGCTTTGTTTCTCTGGGCGAAAGTCCTTCTGATGTAATCAATGATCTTTTTCAGATGTCTTGCAAATTAGATTATTAGGCTGCATAAATTAGGTCAGCTGGAACCGGGGACACTTCCTATAACACCGGATGTACTCGTTACATCATAAGAAGAATGGCATCTATGCTAATGTTAGTCTTTCTGTTAATTCAGAGGTTTACTGAAGTCAGATCAGATGGTGGACCTGCGCCTGGACCCATCCACAATGCATCCCTGAAGTGCCAGCCTCATCAGCCCTGTGAAGGCCTCATCGACATGACAGCCATCGGCACTGATCCTCAACAAACTCGTCTCCATACTGCCGTGATGACTCCGACTTCCAACCAGATGGAACTGGATAAATATTCTGAATGTTCTGATCCAATCTGACTTTTGATCTGTAATGCTGCCTGAATCATAATCAAACACTGTTCGTTTGTTGGCCAGAGGAACCGACTGAGCCTGGTTTCTCCCAACGTTTTCTTCTCCATTCTGTCACCTGATGGAGTTTTGGTTCCTTGCCACTGTCGCCTTGGCTTTTGGCTTGCTTAGTTGGGGACATTTAATATTCAACAATATTATTGATCTGACTTACTTAAGGTGATGCGATTTTCTTCTAGAAACAAACTTTGTTGTATTATTTTCATGTTATCACTGTGAAGCTGCCTTTGATACAATCTGTATTGTAAAAAGCGCTATATAAAAAGGTGACAATATTATATTATCAAATTATCTACAATGGGGCCCAAAAAGTCTGAGACCACTAGTGAAGATGCTTCTATTATAATAAAAAAATTATTATATTATTAGTGTTATTTTTTTAAATACATTACATTAATAATATAAGGATTTATGAATCGATTTAATATTTATCAATATAAAATATATTAACATATTATATAATGATTTTCATTCTAAAAAGTTTATTTGCACTACATCTCAATTTTTGTTCAAAAATGTATTGTTTTTCAAGCACAATCGTTCCACCCTGTTACATAAATTTCTAAAATAATCAAAAATCAAAAAATAAATGTGTACATTAATGTATATATTATATTAGTGTTTTTTTTAATATATTAAATATAATTTTTTTATTATTATATTTAATATCATATATAACAAATCATATTTTCATTACAAAAAAACTTTATTTTATGACATTTACTAAATTCTTGCACAAAATCGTAGTATGCATTTGCAAATATATTTATACATAATTTTTTTTGTTTGTTAATTTTTCTTACAGTAACTTGAAATATATGAACAGACTCACACACATTTTTGTAACAGGGTTGCTAAACTTCGATTCCCATAACCCATTGCCTGGACTCATTGTGTTGTGATTAGGTTCAGCTGTGTCTCATTATCTTGTCCAGCTCTGTCTCTTTAGCCCTGTGTTTTCCCTCGCGCATTGCGAAGTCTTGTAAGTGTCACACTGCGTTTCTGAGCGCTCTCTGGTTTCCTCGTGTCATGGTTTTCGATCTTCTGCCTGGTTTTCTGGATTGTCCAGTTTGCCAGTGTTTTCTGCCCTGTTGTTTTCTGGATTGTTTGCTTTATGGTTTTGATCATTTGCCTGTCTTTTGGATTATGATTCTGGATTGCCCCAATAAACAACTGCATTTGGATCCTCAACCCGTGTATCTGAGCAGTACGTGACAAGAATACATCTAAACATCTCAAATAGATGTCTCTATTTGAGGTTGCTAAACCTCAAACAAAAACAAAGGGAAAAGGCACAGTTTTGTACCCTACAGGTATACAGACAGATGTCTCTGATGGTGTCTTCTCTCTCTCCCTCTCTGATATTTGTTCCAGTCTGACTCAAACTCATCTACACACACAGTCTAAGCGTGACTCAGAGTGAATGTGCTGTTTCAGAAAACAATTCATGCTTTTGATGAGGTTGCTGAACTTTTGGCCTGTGACTGCACATCTTTTGGAAGAGCCATGAAAAGCAGCTTGACTCTCGAGAATCAACCGGAAAAGCAATTTAATGCAAAAAAAAAAAAGGCTCTGAAATATGTTTTTTCCTCTTCTTTCTGGCACATAACTTGAACGCGACCGCTGGGAGACAGCATTTTTCTTTTGATGTACGGAAAGCCGAGGTTAATCCAAATCTGCCTGCCTGCGATTTTCACAATGTATTACTTGAGCTTTAAATGTAAGTAATGGCTTTTCTATTCTGGGAGAGACCGCTGATGATTTTGCAGTTGTAGTTGGAAGAGAAAGAAGGGGTTGAGAGGAGGAACCAGAGTGGAACGAAGGAAGCAAAGAGGAAGGTAAATGACATAAACAGAGAAAAAATAGAATGAGAGAGTGGGGAATGATTGTAAAAAAAAAAAGAGAAAGGATAGAGTGAGGGGGTTCTGTGGTCTCAGCGGGACTCGTTTAATGCAAACCTGTAATTAGCTCACCCCGCTGCTTAAACTCCATGTCTTTTCTGCACCTAAAGAGGGTTATCACAGGGCCAAACCACTAATATCTCAAAGCTCAGCTGTAATTTATACTCTCTCTCTCGCGCTCTCTCTCTCTCTCTCTTCAACACATACTAATCCAGGTAAATGTGAATAGCAGTACCTGTATTCTGACTATAGAGTCTTTTTAAAGGCTCATACTTTATTTTCTATCATTTTATTTATTTTCCCCTGAAGCCCACTTATGTTAATACATTTTTTTAATGGCTAAAACTATAAAAATTAAGATTTTCCCCTAAAGGTATATTGATGGTGGGAGGAAAAATACAACGTTTCTTTGGGGAACGCAATCCTTTTGCAAGAGAACGCAAAGTTTCTCAAGGGAATACAATAATTTTGCGAGAGAACACTTGGGGACAGATTTTACTGAACGGCAAATTCGACAATTCCCCAAAAAAACGCTGATGGGAGTGGAAAGTTCTGCGCGTGATTTAGAAACAGCCGGATCATTTCCATAATGACCAAAGCAATCTACCAAGAGCAGCGAAAATTTGCGTCTGGCATGTATATACTATCTATATATGTATTTACATCCTGTTTTTCGGTCGAAGTCCACAGTAATCGATTGTCGAGTTCACGCGCATAGGTTTAGTACCTATGATCACGCGCGTGAACTTGACAATCGACTACTGTGGACTTCGACCGAAAACAGGATGTAAATACAGGTATGTGCGCTGGCTGAATAAACATAATTTTTATTAATATCTTTCACATCTACTGCAGTCAGATTCACCCGCGTTCACTCCGAAGGAATCACTCACATGACCTGTGCACTTGTAATGACACATCAAGGATGTTAAGAGCCTAAAAGCAGGTTTAAAACTTGCCCCATTGAAGTCAACAGGGTGCACATTTTAAAAAGAGGATAACACGTTGTAGGCAACACCGATTTTTGTCGTTGTTCTCTGTACTGACAGCACTCCAAATGTACAAAAAAATGAGCTCAATGTTAAAATTGACCGGAGTTCTCCTTTAAGACGTGCTTTTTTTGGGCAGTAAATAACGGGGCAAATACCAGTAAACTGACTAGCGCAAACCTTAGTAAATCACCTTGCATGATTCATTTAAATACTCTCCTCCCATACATTTTGCGTCTGAAAGGGAAACTCCTACAAATTCATATGCAATAAGGTCAGCCGCAAAATAACTGTCCACACCTTTTCAGTGCTAATTCTTCACTGCGTGTCTTTAGTAAATCCTGACAGTAGTTTTTTAACGGCAAAAGAGGGTTTGCGCGTTAGTAAATAGTAAATGTTAGTAAATCTGGCCCTTGAGGTTTTGCAAGAAAACACAAAGTGTCTTGGGGGACCGCAATGCTTTTGTGAGAACACAAATGTGTTGCAAAAGAATCCAATATATTTGAGAGAGAACGCAAATAGAAGACTATAAAGACCATATTAAATTATTCATGAGCTATGCATTTGCCAATCCGTGGCATCACATGAGATATGCTCTTGGCTTAACATGCCTCTTTCCCGGGAGGGTTTGTGCATGTAACTGTACACTTTCAGTGAGGCTCATTTTGTGCACCTCTGCTCCACAGTTTTTACCCTCCTGGCCTGCGCCGCTGGAGCCGTCGACCTCTCTGCCCCAGCTCACCACTGAATGCTAGGATGATTGCTGCCGGAGTCGGGGGTAATACAGGAAAACTTGCGGGTTTCTCTCTCTCAATGGACCTATAGGAGCTCCGCATCCGTGATCAGGATGTTTCATTTCTCACAGCGGGCGCCTATGAATGAGCAGATGTAGTATATATCATTCACATATGTGGAAACACCAGCTGCAGTTTGTGTGCAGTAATATACCTTCTTCAGTTCTCAATTGCTCTTCTCATTTGTGTAAATTTGCAGTAGAAATCTCCCTCCGTTCTCTCCTATCTCCTGTCCTCTGCCCTTTTCCCATGATCCTCTACCTCTGTGTGACTCATCATAGAAATCATCACTTTATTGACTTCTCTGCACCTTCAGCAACTTTGCAACAGTCTGAATTCTATCTATCTATCTATCTATCTATCTATCTATCTATCTATCTATCTATCTATCTATCTATCTATCTATCTATCTATCTATCTATCTATCTATCTATCTATCTATCTATCCATCCATCCATCCATCTATTCATACATTCTATCTATCTAAATTAGCATGAGAGCGTAATTCCAAAAAAGCTCTGATGGGAGTGGAAAGTTCTGTGCTTGGATGGATGAATGGATGGATAGATAGTGCAATAGAATGTATGAACAGACAGATAGATAGATAGATAGATAGATAGATAGATAGATAGATAGATAGATAGATAGATAGATAGATAGATAGATAGATAGATAGATAGATAGATACTAGGGCTGTAGTACTCGAGTCCGGTCTTGGACTCGAGTCCGGACTCGAGACCGTTTTTCTATGGTCTCGGACTTGTCTCGGACTCGCTGGTATTCGGACTCGGACTTGTCTCGGTCTCGGCCACTGGTCTTGCCAAATATGGCTTTTGGTCTCGACCGAGTCCAGGAGTCTTTATTATGTTCCCAGTAATCACACATACGTCGCCGCGATATTAAAACAAAATATTATTGGAGGGAAAGTGAAACACTGGCCACTTAATAACTATGGGCATTTCGGGTCTTTTTCGTGAGCCGGCTCGTTTCACTCAGCTCACTGAAAAGAGCCGGCTCTTTTTCGTGAACGGGCTCGTTTGATCAGCTCACTGAAAAGAGCCGGCTCTTTTGACTCACAAACGGCTCTTTAAAAAATAAATGTTTAAATAAACTCGCTGAAAGTCTACCGCTAGTGCAACGTGAATATTCACATTTTTGATTGTCCATAACACCCCGAAAACTAGCCTGCTTGCCTTGCACATCTAATTTATGGGCAAAGGTTTCCGACTTTTTTTCTTACCTTTCTTTCTTTGCCTATTCCACGAGTGGTAACGTTAGGCTCCAATGACTGGCTGTTTTAAAATATAGCTAATATCGAAACAAAATAACCCAGCTCATAACTTGCAGGTTTGCTTAGTGGCAAACTTTTTTCATTTGATTGCTTCAGCCGCCACCCGCCTGAATTTAATTAAAATATTATTTTTCGTCACGTCATCCACCCGATCCGCGGTTTATCCGCATCTCTTGTGTGTGTGTGTGTCTGTGAGTTGGCTCGGCCTTCCCTCATGCAGTTTAATTGGTTGACATCGCGTGTATGATTGACAGGAACAGAATGTGAGGCTGATCAGACAGTCGAAACGAATGTGTGTGCTCCTTAGGCCTATATACATTTTTTTTTTTTTTTTTTTGTCAATTATTTTAAATAAAATTTAAATTATTCATTATTTCATTATTACATAGTGATTTAATTTCTATAGGCTATAGCCTATATTTTTTTAGCAGACTTTTTTTTTCCTGTCCTGGACTCGGTCTTGACTCGGACTCGAACCTCTTTGGACTCGGTCTTGACTTGGACTCGACTAGTCCTGGTCTTGGACTTGTCTTGGACTCGACAAAGGTGGTCTTGACTACAGCCCTAATAGATACATTCTATCTATCTATCTATCTATCTATCTATCTATCTATCAATCCATACATTCTATTGCAATATCCATCCATCCATCCATCCATCAGTCTGTCCACCCATCTATCCGTTCATCTGTCCATCCATCCATCATTCATCCGTTCATATATTCTATCTACCTATATATCTATCTATCCATTCATACATTCTGATGCTCTATCTATCGTTCGTTCACACATTCTATTGCGCAAACAGTCCATCCATGTACCATTTTAGGACACTTTTATGATGCCTTTTTTTGTAATTTTGCAGTACCAGTCCTTATTCACTTACATTAAAGCAGAACTTGGTCACTTTTTTAACTTAATAAAACTGTCTAGAAATCATTTGGATGGTTAAACAACCTGTTCTGGTTATATTGGTGACTTTCCCTACACCCCCCCCCCCCCCCAGCGTTCCCAGGCAGAAAACCAACCTTGCAACTTGGGGACTACCGTCCCGGCAAGATAGAAATTGGAAGTCTCGTGAGAAGCGAGAACGAGCGCGAAACACGAATTGCTTTACGTCATGTCAATGTTCTATGATAATGTGTATGATGTATTACCCACCTCGGTAGACATAGCTCCACACGATACAGTTGGCTTGCTCCGATCAAAACAAACGCACATGAGCAGCGGTAGAGAGGGGGAGGAGGCCGCCGCAAGTGAGTTTTTTACGACCGTGTTGTGAAATATACACCCTCCCACAGCTGGGGGGGGGGAGCTCGTGGGGAAAACATGCGACAACAAAAGGGAAAATCAGTGAAGAAGTGACTAGAGTTCGCTAGAGTTGCCAAGTTCTGCTTTAATAAGGGTGGCCAGGACATACTTCCAAAATGTACTGTTTGTGCTCGACAGAAGCAATGATGACAGATGACAGCGAGTAAACTATTCCTTTCAACTATATCAGTAGTTTCACTCTGACATTTTTCACAAGCTCATAAGGCCCTTGGGCAATATTTGATGCATTGAATAAAAAAAAGTTTGTTCTCATTTCTGTGTGTGTGCATGCTGGGTGGCGATGAGAGCTGCCGGAGCGTTTAACTGGCTAATTGAATGGCCCTGTGAAAAGAGCACAGCCATTATACTGCAGTATTATCTGAACCTGTCGAGACTGCAAGGACACACAACGCCATCGCCATCCACAATGGATTGTCTTTCTGTTCGGTGATTAAGTATGCCAGTTTTGAGAGTTAAAGATGCCAGACAGGACGGTCAGGGCGTGGGCTTGGATTATTTGTATCTGACGTTTGATAAGAGCAAAGTGTAAATTACTAAAAGATGGATGATTATTCCTAACAGCTCACGAATGCTCAATCACAGAGACGAGATGCAAACTGCAGAATGTCACTAGATACTGTATGTCTTTTTGTTACTTTAACGATTTGACACGGTCGCCTCCTCTATGTCTGATTCACATCCCTCGGAATTCATCTCTTAATTCGGTGTCAATTCAATGCTGATGCTCACACACGGCCATTAATCGCTCATGGTGACTCTGACAAGAACAATTTTCTTTTATCAAATAAGCATGTTGCTCTGCATATCTGGTCCTGAGGGGACAGTTCACCCAAAAACGAAGAATCATTTTCTCATACTCATGTCTATGGAAGTAAAATAATGCCAAATGTTTTTGAAACAAAAAAGCCTGTTGAATTGCACTGCTAGAAAAAAATATGCATTGCATTAACCATGCTTGCATTTTAATGCATTATATTTTTAGGGCTTGCACTTGTATGGGCTGAAATTCAACATGGTTGAATATTTAAGCTGTGAATATTTCAATTCCAAACATTTCAAACACATTTTCATTAATAGAAATTCAATAATCCATATTCACCTTTCATATTTCACTTCCAAAATATTCAAACTGTTAAAAAATATATATATATAACTATAATATTCAACAGGCAATTTTCGGTCCATTTTATTTCGCTTTAAAAATTCACTTCGGTTCAAATTCGACAGTAAATTCAACATCCAGGAATTGCAGGAAAAGCAGTAGATTACCGAGCATAATCTCCATCTGCTGTAGTCAATCTGCAAAACCGCGTGTTGTTGACGAAGACCGAGCAACAGTTAGAGCAAGCCATTCATTCATAAAACTGATTTATAGAACTAATATAAAAGACCAAACTCGCACCTTATTGAGAAGGCAGGCAAGCAGATGGACTCAGAAGAATATGAACTTATCGTGCAAAGTTTCACGCTAAGCGTTTCCCAGTGAGATACTGGCATAAAGTTGTCTTGACGTTGGACATTCGCACATTTAGGGGCTTTTTTTGTTTTTATGGTTCTTGTGTTATGCATTTTGTCATTTTTGGAGCTTGACATATATTGGAATACATTGTATATTTAATTGTACATGCTCAGTTTAGATTACCTTTGCCATAATTTATCACTCACTTAAAGTTAATCTTCACTGTAAAAAGTGAACAGTTGGATCAACTTAAAAAAATTACTTCAATTGGTAACACCTAAAGAAATTAAGTTTTCTCAACTTAAATTATCACGTTTTATCGTGAAAAACGTGATAATTTAAGTTGAGAAAACTTAATTTCTTTAGGTGTTACCAATTTAAGTAATTTTTTTAAGCTGATCCAACTGTTCACTTTTTACAGTGTTTATATAAAGAAAATATAATCTTTACCAAATTCATACTGCACACTATAATGTTGAAGGTTGAAATTCACTTGTAGCATTTAAACAATTTGTTTTCAGTATTTGATTTTTTATTTATTTTGATAAAACAATATGGTGTAATAGTGTTTTAGTAACATGATAATTATTGGCTTATCAGTATCAGCAAAAATGATAATATCGATGCATCCCTCCTCAACAGCCTCCGTCAGCACTGACTGCCCTTGAAAGAGCATTTTCCCGAACACCTCCTTTTCATAGAGGTTTGAAACAACATAAGGAGGAGTTAAAGATGAATTTTCATTTTTAGGAGGAAACTAATCCTAGCTCGATAAAAAATTGGATTTGGTTCAAGGGAAGGTACAATGTGTGTGTGAGACTTTCTCAACTGTTCAGTATTCTATGCTAAGGACACTTGGAGGAAAGCCCTGACAAGAGCAGCTGCCTTTCCATTAGCGCACTACAGCTGGCGATGTGGCCGGTGAAAGCACCATGCTCTGCCTGCTTCATCCTCAATTACTCGAGTGTGGTAAAAAGTCTCAGACCGAGAGAACTGATCGATACCACATCTTACCTTCCCAAACGACGCTCCCTCTCCTTATCTCTCTAGGCTAGAGGTAGCTTGTAGCCATTGTTTCCATTACGTGTGTGTGTGTGTGTGTGTGTGTTTTCAGAGGTGGGCCTTCAGTAATGGTCGGGGAGGAGAGGACTTTGTGTGAAAAGGGCAGTGTTATTTTGAGAGGATGTGCAGGATGGTTCCCAGCCCTAAATCTGTCCGTTGGATGGATGTGAGGCTGAGAGAGAGGAACAGAGTGCAGCGCTGTCACGCGTCCTCGGCCTTGGACCAGAATCACAACCGACAGGTGAAAAATTGTTACTTTAAGAGATCCATCAGCATATGCTGCGTAAGGGCTAGAGGCTGAGGAGCTCGAGGACGGCCGGAGGTTCAGAGGATAAGATCCCTATTACTGTTCAATTTTACTCCCCATTAGACTTTTTAACTAGTTTTATTAGCAATACTTGACTGGGTTTTACTGTTTGTTGCCCAATCCACTGCACTACAAAAACAAAGCAACAACTTTATACTGACCAAAGCATATAATAATAAATATTAACTGACTTTTCAATCAGTGTCAAAGGCAGTGTTATTTTAGTTTTATTTATATACTATTATAGAGTTTTTTTAAATTTTTTTAATGAGTTTTAGTAATTTTGTTATGTGCATTTGTCACTTTGTTAGTTTCTGGTCACATTTTATTTTTTGTTTAGTTTTTTTAAATAAAAGTAAATGCCATAAAATGTAATTTTCAGCCCACGATTTTTGGTACATCCCTAAGAAAAAGAGCAAAAATGAAGAGATAAAGAAATATATGACAGATACAAAAATGATTAGGTAAACAACTGAAATTTTTGTCATATAAACGATAATTTATATACATACAGTGGTCAAAAGTGATGTCTGGCCTGTGAGCTTTTTTTTTTGCATACTAAAATAAAGCCTCTATTTTACCCTATTTTGCCAAATAATTTTGTCAGATAAATACCTTAACCAAGTTGGGTGTGCTGTGTAGCTCTTCCCTCATATTTAAAATAAAATTAAAAATAAAATAAAATATCTTCCTCATATTTTGATGGTTTAATCGAACTTGTAGGTTCATTAAAAACAAATCCACAAACCAATCCCTTCCAGACCTCTCTCTCGCTCTCTCTATATTAATTTATACTGCAACAAAATAACCTGTTGTTATGACATACTGTAAGGCCATTGATACGATTGTTTTATCATATTAATCATATTCAGCAAAACACTAAAATTAGCATTAAAAAAATGACCGTTCTTGACCCAGACACTTGGTGAAAAGCGACTGGTCACTTCAGTGCCTCACATCTGTATTATTCAGGGCCCCTGTCCTCTCTCTTCTTCATAGGACATATATGACCCTACTGACAGCGGTACAAAGGACCTCAGCCGAGTTAGACCACAGGGTGGACTTTCTCCAGTGGCCCAGAGTGTATAAATCTTTAATCACATTCCCCCATGCCTTTCCATGACAGACCAGAGGGCTCAGCCTGTCTCTGCATTATTCAGAAGGACCCACAGAGCTATACCCTCATCCTGCATAAAACAAAGCAGCTTTACATAAAACGTCCCCTCTCTGTCTCACCTCTGGACTCTTCTTCCAGAACTGAGAGACATACTGAGACACCTGTGTATATGGACCCTGTGTGCACTGCATGAACTGCATTTATTAATGAAAGAGGGGTTGGTTATTCTGTGGAAAAATGCTAAACTGGGATCAGCTATTCAAGCTATATTTGCTATTATAAAACTATGAGCGATTTTGCCAATTATAATTGATAACATATGGAAGCCTGTTTCCGCCATGGCATGAACAACTAAAATGGTAATACCAACTTTTTATTCACAAATCTAAGTTTATATATCACAATTAAGATTCTTTTTCTAGCAATTCTGAGAGGAAAAACTCACAATTGAGAGATAAAATTAGCAATTGCCTTTTCATTTTTTTAATTTCGTGGCAAAAACAAATAAACAGAATTGTGACATGTAAACTCAGAATTCTTAGGGGGAAGAAAAGGTTAAAATTGCTAGATGTAAACCCGCAATTGCGCGTTTATTACTTGCAAATGCAAGATAAAAACTCAATATTGTGAAAAAAAAAGTGCATTATCTCGTGGCAAAAACAAGCTTCCATGATAATGAACTGTGCCAGAAAAATGTGGATGCTTTATTATTTTGATTCTTTAACTAGCTTCGCTAGTTTTATGTATTAGTAATGTATGTTAGCCACCACTTATCCTAGCAGTTCTGCATGGATAAGCATTAGCATCTAAGCTAATGAGCTAAAAAGATGATGGAGTCACAGAGGGACATAATTAGAAACATATCAATGTTAACAGCTAACTGCCGATCAATACGTTTATGGACTTTCCGTTGAGGATCTGAGGAAGACTCTCTTTCGGGGGTTGGTGGTTTCATGGCTCTCTAAGGGAAACATGTGCTGTGAGTTCTAACAGGGAGTAAACCACCGACGGCTCTTACAGGTCACTGCTAAGCACTTTACTGAAAGCCACAATGAAGCTAAATGCATTTCAGCACATGCAAGCTGTTTTTGTTTGTTTGTTCTGGAGTCCAATTTTAAAATATAGATTAGCTGTTAATGGTAACGTGTTTTACATGTTCTCTATCTGATTGATGCTGTAAACGGTCATTAGTTGGTCTAAGGTGGAAATAAAGTAAAATATAACATAGCAAATCACAGGGATAAGCAACAGAACTTTTTTTTTTAAGTTGCTTGGTTTCTATATATTATTTATTTATTAAATATATTGTTTTATTTAATTTAATAAATTCAGTATTACACATACATTTTTTTAAATAAATAACTATTTTAGTTAAAATTACAGGTGGTATGCAAAAGAGCATTGACCATTTAACCTCACTGATTTACGAACTGCAGCGATACAACAACAACCAACATAATAAAGATTCACATTCATTTGTTTCGGATAAAACTGAACACACTTCTAGCAGCACTCACTGGACATTTCACTTTTGAAAGTGTCGCAAAATATGGAAAAAGCAACATAGTATTATTTTGCAGAAAATTTCACCACAGGCACCCAATAAGCCTGGGTTGCTTTTTGATAAATAAAATAAAATAACTTCATTATTAGGACCTATTATGTTTTTTTTGTTTGACTTTCTTTAGTTTGTGACGTTGCTGTTTGAGCATGAAAAAGGTCTGCAAAGTTACAACACACAAAATCATAAATGAGTGCGCACCATTTCTGAACTTCCTGAAACGCCTCTATTTTAGCCCTGAGTTTTCTTCCGGGAACGTGCACGCATTCTAGGCATATGCAAAAAATAGGGTACGGCCTGGGCTGCGTTTCCCAAAAGCATCGTAAGCTTAAGTTGATCGTAAAAATGATCGTACGACTCATCTTAATATTACGGTCTGTTTCCCAAAAGCATCATAGCTTAAGTAGCACTTGAAAATCTTCGTAGAACTACGAGTGCTCTGGAGTAATCGTACATCCCCAAGTGCATCGTAAGAAGACAGATTTATGAGGGCACCTGCAGGACAACCGGCAGATTACACCTTTAACTTTATTCAAATGCAATGTGATTATAATATAAGGTTTTGATTATGTACACTTTATTACTCTTTTTATGTTGTTGGTTAAATTAATGTATAAATTAAATAATTAAAAAGGTCAGGAAACAAAACAAAAAAATAGAAATAATTTAATCTAATAATTTTAATCAAAATTAAATGAATGAACAAAAAAATAAATAAAAGAAATCCTTTAAATCTGGTTAAAATTACACCTTTGTTTCGCTCTATCTCCTCTAAAAGGACATTAATTTCATCTTTTTGAAAGATATGTTTTTTTGTTTTTTTTTTGCCATTTTGTCAGTGCCTCCGCCTGTAGGTGCTTTATATAGACTTGTCTTGATTGCTAATCCACAACAGATGACAATTATTAGGTTAAACGTTCAGAATACGATTCCATATAAGGTTATATTTCAGCACTTTGCGAATGGACAGCGACTCTTAAGTAGCACGTAGAGCGCGTTCTCGCGCGTTCATGTTAAGTGCATTTTTGGGAAACGCTCGTGGAATTGCTGCGAGTGTTCGTAACTTTGCACGTAGAAAGCGCTCTTAGGAGCTAAGATACATCGTTATCGGGAAACCCGGCCCTGGTTGACTTGTGATAATAGTGTGTAGAAACAAGGTTATGGTGAGAGGTGTGACATTTCCGAAACACACTAGAGGCAGTTGACCAATCACAGCACACTGATCCAGCTGACCAATCAGAGCACATCTTCTTTTCAGAAGGAGGAGCTTCATTTTGAGACAGGAACTAAACTGTGTTACTGACAGACTAGGAAGAGAGGTGCTGCAAAAATGTAAAATATGTGGAAAATAATGTTCAAATATTCTAGTAGACCCCAAAAACAAACCGTGCTGAATAGCTGCACAGTGTTGCCTGGGTCAGATACGGAAATTTTCAACATGACAATGTGTTACTGCAGTATTTTTTTAAGCGTAGACTTAAGTGTCTGGCTAGGAAACTGACCTGGTTTTTCCAGCAAGGAGATCACAGCAGCAGCGCAGAGACATTATGCTGTGTTTGTTAGGTTGTAGTAAGGACAATGGTATTATCTTTGTGGATAAAAGAACCCGGACCTGATTATTTCAACGTTTATCGCTACAAGAGGTCTATATATGCAGGAGATTATATCAGATGCTGAATATGTATGCATGTGCACATACATATTCAGCATCTGATATAATCTCGTGATTATATGTGTGTGTGTGCCCAGTACCATGTTGTAGCTGACTGCTCTGCCATGTAAGTGAATACGGACACGTCTAAGATTATGCTGTTACAAGACACATTGACATTCTATCGATCGGTCTGTTAACAAAATGACAGAACGAATGCCTGGGAGCATCATCACTTCTTCTCTCTCTACCTCCCTCCCTCACTACCTCTCCATCACTTTCTCATTCGTTTTATCTTGTTTTTGCCTTTATCCATGGCAAGTAATTAACTCCACTGCCTCCTCAGTGTGTGTGTGTGTGTGTGTGTGTGTGTGTGTGTGTGTGTGTGTGTGTGTGTGTGTGTGTGTGTGTGTGTGTGTGTGTGTGTGTGTGTGTGTGTGTGTGTGTGCGTGTGTTTCAGTGGAACTGAGATCCTCTCTGGTGATTTTCACTTAATCTTTAGAGGGACTTGGTAATCTAGAGCAGCCATTGCCAGAAATGTTTACTCACGCAAACAAGAAAAGAGCCTGAAACAGAAGAACAGAAGGTCTGGCAGCATGCATGTTTTTTTCTTCATTCATCGTGCAGTTCTTATAGGGTCCAAAAAGTCACACAAAAAGTGTGTGTGTGTGTGTGTGTGTGTATATGTATATGTATGTCTCGAGACCTTTCTATCAACAAGGAAGTGTGAACTACTGCACTGAATTACAGTATGTTCTGAACATCTGTATGGTAGAATAGAGTGGTCTCTCTGATGAATTTGTTGACATTTCTGTGCTTTAAATGTGTTGAGTTATCTACCTGTTGATGTGAGACTCCCCTCTCACCGTACCAGAGTAAACGCAAGAGCCAAGCTGAGGCATTATGAGAAATGATGGCCTCTCATAGTCACTGATACACAAAGCACATCCACACACACATACATGGTCTATCTGACACACACACAGTCTGCTCTCTTTCTTGCTGTGCCGTACCCTTCGACACTCCTTCAAGAATGTGTTTTTACTTTTTAAGAGTTGAAGGCATGCCTGCCTGGTGAGAGTTTCAAATATTTTTTTGGTATTTAAATATATATGTATGTATACATGTTAACATACTTTTACAAAAATTTACTTTTTAAGCTTAAATGTGACCAACAAAAAAACTATTGTTTCCAAACAGCTGAGCACTTATTTCTGCATAATACATTCAGAAAGTATTTTGACATAAGATATTACATACTTCATCTTTATAACCTATTATTGCATTATTAGTACATCATTACATTGCCCAGAGGGAAATCAATCTATTTTACATATCAGCCCATGACATATAATAAGACAGGTCTGACATAGGACAAAATTAGTATACTAAATCATTTCAAAGTGGGTAAAGAATGCCTCCAAGAGTTTCCAAGAAGATGCCGGGCTAACACGTATACTGTAAATACACATTCGCCCGGAGATTTGGCAGCTCACATGACCATCTGTGAGAAAGGCCAGCTGGCACACAACTAGCCCTGACAACTGCCAAATCACCTGTCCGTAACTAGAAATAAATTATGCTGTATATCTTGCTTAAGATCACACCGAAATGTCATATATGACGTCTATGATTCCTAGATGGAAAGGCCACATGCAGCAGACATTATCAGATGCTCGGTCAGCTCATCAGCTCAATATTAATGCTCTTTTAAGCAAAGTGCCACAGCGAATTCACATGAACATCGATTTATTACTGAAGCGTGAATTACTCAGCTTTCAGATGTATGACTGCTAAAAATAAAGGTTCTTCGCAGCACCATAGATTCATCATTTGAGTTGGCAATATGGTTCTTTGAAGAAAATACATTTCATTATGGACATCTTCAGTTCAATTTATTTGGTTTTAAGGGTTCTTTAAACCACAGAGGTTTTCAAAATCACTAAAACTGGAACGTAAAAAGGTTATCCTATTGCGTCAGAAGCTTTTTCGCTCTATAATTGAAAATGTGAACATTTCCTAAACATTATGCAAATTATTTTGGTCAGTAATTAAGTCCATAATGTGAAGCATTTGCGTTTCATCTTATTTGGCTGGTTTTCAGTGTAGGATTAAAACTGTAAAGAAATGTCTCAATCTTAGACTTAACAATGAGAAGGATGGAGTGTGTGTGTGTGTGTGTGTTGGGGTTAAATGAGGGCTGCCGGCAATAATCTCTCAAAACGGTCTCCTTAAAACAATAATGTTTTATAGTCGCTCCCAATCCTGAGATAAACCAATTATAAGGGAACACAGAGTAAACAAACACGGAGGATGCGCATGCTTCTGAAATCTTGAAATAAATTTACATTTTAAGTACTATTCAGAAGACTGAGCCATTTTCAAAGGACTTTAAAAACCATAAAAGGATTAAAAAATAGAAAAAACCCTTTCATTTATTAAAAAACATTCTCACAGACTGACTGTTATACCTCCATTTAGCACTATAGTCTGTCAGCCAATATCTCTTTTGCTAGTCATATTCATTCCTCCCACTGGCAGAAAGACATGCGTCATTGGCTGATCGATCGTTTTTAATTTTTACTGCCAAGACACTACAGAATGTTTCGCAGAGCCAGAATTAGAGATGGAGGAGGAACTTGCAAAGGAAAGATCTGCCTGCTGACTCCATCAAGGAAATGATATAATCATATCAGTCATGATCTGAACAGAAGTCATGGTCATTTTAAAGGATCTACTGGTGCTGTGTGTGTTTAAAAAAAAAAAAATGTTCGTTTAGTGAGTTCAAGACATTAATATCAGCAGCTTAGTCATGATGTGTTTGTAAGTTGATTGACCTCTGTGAACGCATTGAAATGCAGTATCACACACACACACACACACAGACACATCACAGATTACTGGAAGAAATCCCTGTGGTAAGTAAGTAGAGCGTAAGTACATAACATGTAAATCTACTGTCAGCACACAGCTGTCCCAGCACTGTCACAGTCTAATGCGGGCTGTTTGATCTGTTTCTGGGAGCATCTCGCGCCCTACTCTTACTGACCTATTCAAACTCTGTTTTCTCTCTCTCTCTTTATATCTCTCACAAACACATGCTAAGGAAAAACAGACTCCCTCACTTGAAAAAGAATAGGCGATGTGCTCTCTCTGCTGATCTTTTTTGTCTGTCTTTCTTTCTTGCAATCTTCCCCTTTCTCTCTCTTCACTCCCTGTCGCTTGTTGACCTTGAATCAACATAAACATGAAGGTCATCATTAGCTCTGGCTTACTTTGTTGATGAACACAATGGCTGCTGGAAGTAGAACACTGGGTAAATCTCACAGAGAAATATTAGATGTTATTTCATCTCTATAATTTTTTTTTATATATTATTGCATGACAATTAAGCATATTCTTCCCAAAATCACATAACTTATTCTGCTGTACGAATGAAAATGATCATTAATCATTAATATATTTTTTTATTAATTTCATAACACATTATTAATATAATTATTTTAAGACATTTTCAAATTTAGCACTGGTACTTTTGCTAGTACTAGCACATTCACATCCATAGATTATAATAATAATTTATCCTTTTTAAAATCCGTATACTATTTACAACTGGATGTGCTGAAATGTCAGGAAAATCCGAAACAATTGATTTTGTTCCTTTTTTATTTTTTTCTTCCTGATTTTCATGTGAAATATTACTCACTACACTGGTAAAAAAAAGTTGTTGCCTTTACATTTTTAAGTACAATCAACTTGGATGTTTAAGTCATTTCAACTTAAATTGCATTAAACGGACTTTAAAAAATGAGTTGAATCTTGTGTAACTTATAAAAAAAAAGAAAGAATTGCTTAACTTATTTTGATGAGTTGAAGCAATGTAAAAACGTATTGATACCTTATAAGTTAACGTCATAACTTATTGATCATTATAATTGTTTTACAGTGTAATAGCTCACTACTTACTGCGCAGTATATTTTGCCTACTATTTTTATTTTTTTATTTTACAAAAGCACTTGAAATATGCAACAATACACAATTCAAACAGTAGCATGGTACATTGTCACATTACCTCACTACCTTGCATGCTAAATTCATAAGTTATCATCTTTGAAAAACATTTTTTTTAATGTCTGTTGTTTGGCATGTTGGAAAGGGTTAAAATGCTTCTAGTTTATTTGTCACACTGTAAATGGAAGGTCAAGTCGAGTGAATTACATTATGGGATAGAGTATCTGTTGGAAATTGTGCATTTTAGCAAATGTAGGTGATTGTCTGTATTCCATTCATACAGAAAAAAATCCCATACAGCCTATGTGCACACTATGCATATATTGCAAAAATATAGAGAGAGTGTTAAGTAGGGTGTTATTCCAAACAACCAATGCTAGTATGAGTTAAAAAAAACAACAACAACACACAAACACCTTTGCAGAAATAAAAGTTTTGAGCTCATTTTCAGCTGAACAGTATAAGCTTCAGACGGCGCAGATGTAGATTTAATGCAGTCCGTTATATAAGCAATGACTCTGACGCCAACCGTGTCTTGCTTTATGTTGTTAAAATACACACAGCGCTGAATTCCAGACATGGGGGAGTATTTCCATGGAAGATCTATCTTTAGTCTCATAAAACTGAATCTATGGAGTAACAGACTTACTGAAAGCTTCAGTTCAGTCTTTCATTATAGTTTCCAAGCTTGCATTACGTCAGTTTTGTCCTCTGAAAAGATTTATTTTCTGCAATGGAAACATTATAAAATATTTGAATGATTAATTGTAGAGTTATCGGCTATATTAAAATCAGCATAAAATAAGGGCTGTACAACAAATAATACTACTATGTATAAATACTGAGAAGTTTGAGGATTTTCAAATAAAAAGAATGTCTTAATGCAAACTTATTACATTTAATTATTTCTTTCTTTTGACATTAGGGTGAAATATGACCTGGACATGATGAGTTTCATATGTCATCATATTGACCATGAAGTAACCAAATATGGTTGTTGAAGAAAAATGAATAGAAGGATGTGGAGAGAGGGAAAGTGGAGACAGTGGAAGAGGGAAGCATGAAGATCTCACTGTTGAATATTTTAGCCTTAGATTCCCAATCATCAGTGGTGGACAGTAATGAAGTGTTTTTACTTTGTTACAGTACTTACAAGTGTCCGGATTTTACTGGAGTATTTTTATTAATGAAAATTATTAAGAAACTTTTACTTTTACTTCACAACATTCTAATGCATAATATTGTATTTTTTTACTCCACTACAATTCCTCAAAAACATCTCGTTCCTCGTTACTTTGAATTGAAGAAATTTTAACCACCCGCTGATCTGCCCTAGCCTGGCTAACGTCAGACCTCGTCTCATTGAGACATGGTCTGGGAACCACGTTCATTTTCTCGTATTTGAGGCGTGGTTTACGAATGCCCCAGAGCCGTTTATTGGGCGCTACGAATGTCTATCAAATGCGCCTGTACGTAGCTCATAGCCAATCGTTTCAATTATACCAGATGACGTATGTAGAGCGACGGAAATTCGACGAGGAAGAAGACGATGGGTCAGAGATTTATGTGTACACGATGGCGTTCAGCGACTAAACTACTTAGAACACTATCTAAAGGCCTATTTATACTTCTGCGTCGAACTGCCGCCGTAGCTACGTCGTAGCTACGTCGTAGGCTGTGTTTAGCGCGCGTACCCTACGGCGTAACCTGACGTGCACCTCTCCAAAAATGTAACAACGCGTCAATTCTACGCGGACGCCAGCGCTGTGATTGGTCTGCCAGAACCCCTCCCTCGGGGTTTCACATGCTCCCTAGGTGCGCGTCAACGCGGACAACGACACAGAAGTATAAATTAAAACCAACACGTTGCCTACGGCGTATAGGCTCCGGCGTAGGTCCGACGCAGAAGTATAATGAGGCCTTAAGGCTGCATCGAAAGGTAACTTCGCGTCTGCTGCCATGTTGGAGCCATAGATATAAACAAACTGCTTCGGTGTGTCGCATAGACGTCATCATCGTCTTGCTGCTCCCTCCCCGTTCTGTGATTGGTCCCCTCGCTGAGGTGAAAATCTGGTCCATGGAATCCAGGCTGCCTAGCAGCGTGAATAAAATCGCGCTGCGCGCAAGGCAGCATGGGGAAACCCAGGCTAGATCTGCCCCCGATCACAACCAGACCTGTCGGCAAGATCGTTTACCGGCAAATCGGGCTTAAAATCCTGTTGTGTTAAAGGTGCTCTAAGCGATGTCACGTGTTTTTTAGGCCAAAACATTTTTTGTCACATAGCCTACAGCAAACATCTCCTCACTATCCGCTAGCTGCCTGTCCCCTGAACACACTGTAAAAAAACGCGGTCTCTGTAGACACCACAGGCTCCACAAACGGCAACAAAAACAAACTGGGCTCACCCGCACCACGAAACACAACAAACTGTGTTACAGCCAATAACTGGCAAGAAGTATTTGAGGGTGGGGTTTGGGGGGGTTAGTGCGCGTACACTTGAAGGGGGTGTGGAGGAGAGAGAAGCATGAAGAGGGAAGTTTGAATTATGGCCAACACACGACCAAAGAGACGACGTTCCGATGAACAAATTGCAAAGAAGAGGGACAAGGATAAGTCCCGAATTTACATTGGAAAAACCTTCGAAAGGTGGCGAGAACTCTGCAGCAGATGGGCTTCCAATCCGACATTCAGTTGCTCTGTTTTTGCAGAACAGGTAAATCCATTTTTCTTTCTAAACTGACGTTCATGTTCGCCAAACCAACACAAGGATGTAATTAGCTAGAACTATGCAGTCAGCGTTAACTTTGGTGAATACAACATATATGTTTCTAGCAGCATATCATTTGCTTAATGATCAAGCAAATTCACAGTAGGGCGACAATTTCGACAATTTGTGTGAATGATTGTTTTCACCCACTGTTTGTTATGAATTTGAATGTTCATTTATAGGCTATTGACAACTTTGACTAAATTTGTTTACGACGCCGCCGTTGTTTATGCTCACTGGGAAACACGAAGCTAACGTTATCTTGCTATTATTGCGTCCTGGTATGGGAGCTATAGTTATAACCTCAGGTGGCGAAACGATTTTAAGATAATGTTTCTCTTTTTCTGCATTCTGTTCTGCAATACATAAAAGCATTTATCTAACTTGGCGACATTACACTTTAATGAAGTATCAGTAAAACTTAACTTCGTTTGTAGTGACTACTTTGACTTTCCTTTATGCCGGAAGGGAGGGGAAGAGGGAGGAGACGGGATGAGGAGGAGGGAGGGTCTAGCTAGCCTCCGTTTTGTTTGACAACAATTCGAATGTCAACAAGAAGTTACGTCTCCCGACATCGCTTATAGCACCTTTAACTTGGCATAAGGCAGCCCACTGTAATGCTTAAAATCGACATCACCATCTCAGCGATAGGTTTTATGTTGAAAAAACAACCCTGAACGTAACATTACAATAACGCAAAAATAGTGTTCTTCTTAAAATTGTATGTATTTAGCCCTAAGTCAAGTCACCTTTATTTATGTAGCACTTTTTACAATACAGATTGTTTCAAAGCAGCTTTACAGTGATAACAGGAAAAGGCTGTACAGCAGATCTAGAAGTAAATAGTGTCAAAGTCCAGCTTAAGTAAGTTCAGTGATGGTTAATTTCTGTTATAAAAAAGTTATAATTTTAGTTAATTTATCTACACGGCTGCTTTGGAGAAAACAGTGATGTCATTGTCCAGGTCAGTTCAGTTATAATGGTGTCAATGCAGGCAGATCAATAATATTATTGAATATTGAGTGTCTCCAACTTAGCAAGCCAAAAGCCAAAGGCGAAAAAGGCGACAGTGGCAAGGAACCAAAACTCCATCGGGTGACAGAATGGAGAAAGAAACCAGGCTCAGTCGGGGGGCCAGTTCTCCTCTGGCCAAGAACGAACAGTGTATGATTATGACTCAGGCAGCATTACAGGTCAGAAGTCAGATTGGATCAGAACATTTAGGCCCCATCCACACTACTGAGTTTTAGTTTAGAAACAGAGAGTTAAAACGAATACGATCTCCGTCCACACCAGCATTTTAGCTGCGTATTAGAATTGATCTCCGTCCACATTAAAGGAGAACTCCGGTCAATTTTAACATTGAGCTCATTTTTTTGTACATTTGGAGTGCTGTCAATACAGAGAACAACGACAAAAATCGGTGTTGCCTACACCGAGTTATTCTATTTTTAAAATTTGCACCCTATTGACTTCAATGGGGCAAGTAGTAAGCCTGCTTTTTAGCCTCTTAACATCCTTTAAGTGTCATTACAAGTGCACAGAAAATGTGAGTGATTCCTTCCGAGTGAACACGGGTGGATCTGACTGCAGTAGATGTTAGAGATATTAATAAAAATGAAGTTAATTCAGCCAGCGCTCATACCTTTGTTTACATCCTGTTTTCGGTGGAAGGCCATAGTAATCGATTGTCGAGTTCACGCGCGTGATCATAGGTAACTAAGCAACAGTGGAGACTCAGACTGTCAGCCCAGCCGATGACGGTGCTGTGTGGTGTTCTGAGAATATCAGATCTGATGGATAGTTCATCCGAATCAGATGTTGAACACAAAAAGGATTTTTTTGAACTCGACAATCGATTACTATGGCCTTCCACCGAAAACAGGATGTAAACAAAGGTATGAGCGCTGGCTGAATTAACTTCATTTTTATTAATATCTCTAACATCTACTGCAGTCAGATCCACCCGTGTTCACTCGGAAGGAATCACTCACATTTTCTGTGCACTTGTAATGACACTTAAAGGATGTTAAGAGGCTAAAAAGCAGGCTTACTACTTGCCCCATTGAAGTCAATAGGGTGCAAATTTTAAAAATAAAATAACTCGGTGTAGGCAACACCGATTTTTGTCGTTGTTCTCTGTACTGACAGCACTCCAAATGTACAAAAAAATGAGCTCAATGTTAAAATTGACCGGAGTTCTCCTTTAAAACGGATGAAAACGCGGATCACGTGACCATTCACCAACACTGGGCATGTGTGTGCCGGTGTAAACACAACTTCATTGATAAAATTATCCCACCATGCGCTGGTTCTTCCCGGGTTAACCCAAAACCGACACTCCATGTACGGTCGATACCACCGCTGCACATGGGAATTGTCACAGATCGCTCGAATAATAGCTTGCCTCCGGCGCATGTAGGCAGTTATAGCATTGTAAAATGCAGAATTTACTTGCACAACAGCTGCTAGCAAAGATATACGCCATGACTGATGACACCCAATCACAGAGCCGAGCGTGAGCCTCTACTACGTCATCGTTTCTAAAGTCCTCTGTTTTGACCCGTCTTCACTAAAACGCCCTCCGGAGATTCAAAACGAAAAACGGGTCGGCAGCGTTTCTAAACTTCTCCGTTTTTGCCGTTTTAGTCTGGACGGGAGGTGCAAACGTAGCAAAAGGTCTCCGTTTTTAAACGGAAACGCAGTAGTGTGGATGGGGCCTTAGAATATTTATCCCGTTCCATCTGGTTGAATGTGACATCTTATTTTTCATCTACATTTTATTTTTCCTTATTTTTTAAATACTATGATAGTAGCCTAATTTTCTTACTTGCAGGTCAATACATACAGTATGTATCGGCATCCACTAATCTTCCATGCCAACTAGTGCTGACTATACTTGACAAATCATAATGATGTCAGACCCAGTATAAGTATAGAAAATTACAAAATAAGCATTCATCTATCAGTACTTTTTACTTTTAATACTTAAGTACATTAAAAATCAAGTACTCTTGTATTTTACTCGAGTAAAATTGGAAATAAATACTTTTACTGGAGTACTATTTTAATAGAGTATCTGTACTTTTACTCAAGTACTTGATTTGTGTACTTGGTCCATCACTGCCAATTCTGGCAATCAAAACATGCTTTAATAATTCAACAGGAAAAGAGAGAAAGAGAGAGTGAGAGACATGCAGAGGCAGTGGACAAGACTATAAAACTCAGGAAGGTGGAGAAAGCTGAAGCTCGCAGCGTAAAGCACTACAAACAAGTCAAACCTGATCAATAGCACAAACGTCTCAATCAATAAACAAGACCACATTAAAAATACATTAAATAAAACGCACCCAATGCATTAATAACAAACCAGCAGAATAATGTCAATAATCGCATTTAGATACTACAAAAGCATAAAATCAATGAAGTGCTGTGTTGTCCAATGCTTGTCTGCAAAGCAAATCTCTGTTTATACATCTCTTCCTACCCTGAGCAATGATATATTGTGCTGTGTAGTAGTGCCACTGCAAACATCTGGTGTATGAATACTGTCTGAAACATACTCAATCCCAATTTTTTTGTGTTTGGAATGTCAGCTAACCATAGTGATGACGGTGGGGTGGTCATTAAAGGGCTATAAAATTACGCTGACAGCAAAGGAAGGGCAGGCAAAGCCATGGGAATCAATAGCAAGGTCAGAGAGTGTTGGAGAGGACACATGGTCTCCTGGGTCCCTTTAACGGTCTCTCATTTCCACAGGCAACACAAGTTCTGTACTTACATGTTATTCGTTTTTTTTCCTTCTCATAAATTTGATTACCAAAATATTAAAGTTTTATTTTATCAGTAGAGAGCTTAACAAGGTTATATTGTGCTGCTGAGCCCATCAGAGTTACCAAGAAACAGCCATGTTTCATAAGGGCGTTAGTACCACTGATCTATATAGAATGACTGGATAGCTCATGACGTCATGAACAGTGAAGCCACCGCGCCGCCATATTGGTATTCCCTAGTGAGCTCATGCGTTCTATTGAATCAATAGGAAATTTTATGATTTGACTGAAAAAACATTGCCTAAGGAGACACCGTTTTAAAATCTAAAGTCTCCCTGCACATTTTTACAACGCAAACACCCTTAGCATTTAAATGGGTATTTGTTTAAAGTCGAATATTTTTCCAGCTTATTAAAAAACGGCAATTTCTTTGCAAAAGGAATTAAAAGCTGTACGAGAACACTAGTCGGCCTTCACTGAAAAGCTATCTTCACAGGTAAGAAAAACAGTTTGATACTATTAATTAAATAGTGAATGCTAAAGACCTATATTTTTTTGAATTGGTGAATATTCATGTGAATATTGTTTCGTAGCCACGTCCGAATTAATAATACCTCAGCACAATACTAATTTGTTCCCTCGTTTTATTATATTGTGGCCACGTTGTAATTCGTTAAATCAAAATGAGGGAGGGAATTAGTTAAACGTGTCCACGATTTATTAAAACGAGGGAACAAGTCGTCGTAACAACGAATTATTTAGATCAGTGGACAGAGCGCATACAAGCAGAGAGAGCCACGGCCGCGCGCGCGCACTCTCAGCGCCTTCAAACAACACAAGCGCTGTATTGCTCTCTCTCCCTCGCGCATATCAACATCAATTCACACAATATTAAAAGGTCGGAAGACCGATTGTGTTTTATAGATTAGTAGTTTGTTCATATAAAGTGTTTGATTAGCAAGTTACATGTTCAGGAAATGCTTAATACAAATTGTATGGGTTAATGTAACGGTAAACGGACTCTGCACGAAGCTCTTTTGAAGCTGTCAAATGGTGTCGCTATTGGACACTTAATTGTGATTATTGCTGCTCTGAGGTTTCTTATAGGATACTGTTGACTGTTTTATCGTTGATTTTTGAAGATGCAGCAGCTCTTGCCTCGGAGAAAACAACACGGGCATAGCGACAATATTGCATATAAATTACTACTTATAGGGCTTGAATTACAACCTGTGGGCACTTGTTATACATCCCTTTGTGAACGTCGTCTTACACTTGTATGCTGCACATCGGGTCATCTTAAAAGTGCCGTCGGAGCTACCAATCTCTGTATAACGGGCGTTGGATCCCTCTGCTGGTAGGGAATCGTAAGATGGCCGCTCGAACACTTCCGGTGGCTTCACTGCCTAGTGGCAGTTTAGAACGCCATGAGCTATCCAGTCATTATATAGATCAGTGGTTAGTACTCATATCTATAGCCTGAGGGAACTTTTATTTGCTTCTATAAAGCTTTTTTCACTGTAGCTAGTGAAACTTCGCAATTCTTTTATGATTACATTGAGTCTACTACAGCAAAGTCTCAAAATATCACTTGTTTTGTGGCCTAACTGTGGTTTTGTTGCCTCATTCTGTAATGTTAGCACCCATTAGCAATATTAGCATAACATGGTTCTGTTTTACATTTATTTCTGGCCGTTTCAAATCTTTAAAGGAGAGTAGAGAGAGGAAAGATGGCAAAGGGGAGGAAGCCTGTTGCTAGAAACTATTTAAACTAGTTTGATGGCCTTAACTTGTTTAAAATCATCTAGCTAGCTAGACTCCTAGCCTAGTTAAAATGGTGTTTAGCTAGGTGTTCTCCCTGCCGCAGCTGTAAAAACCCTAAAACCAGCATACAGACCGGTCTGACAAGCTTTGCCAGTTTGGTTTATGGTTTTTGAGATGTTCCAAACAAGCTAAAAGACACCAGTTATACCCATGTGAGCTAACTACTATAGGCTTTACCATAGCTTAGTTTTATAAGCATAAAGTTGTGTTTTCTCTCTCCTCCAGACAAACAGTATATATGTTACCCTCCTCCAGTACAGCCTGGATCTATGTAGAGATGTCTGAGTTTAGTTAACAGCAGTTTTTCTCTTTCTAGCATCTTCAGGGGCCAGGCTCCGCTGAATCCCCAGGTCTCAGAGGGAGTAAGGGAAAAGCAGCAATCTACTACTGAACAATCCCTCTCCCTCCTCCTCTTTCCATATGTCTCTGTTCAGAATATAACTATTTTATGTCTTGGCAAATTTGTGGCATCTGGACATCTCATTCAGATATTTTTGTACAATTTGTAGCCTACATTTCTTTGTAAATTTACAAATTCTTACAAAATCTTCACCTCGTAAAATAGTGACGTTTTCTTATGAGGTCAGGTTGCTATTTATGAGTTTCTTAATGATGGTTTGTACATTAACAAATCAGTGTTCACACCCACATTCCACTGACTTTTTAATGCATTCTCCTATCACAAATGAATACTCTTCTGTTACAATATCTCAAAACAGTGGCCAAATATGGAAGCTTGAGTCTCAGACCTTTCCAACTATATGTTTTGTCAAGATTAGAAAAAGATTAGATTATTAAATAGAGCAGTACATTTTGTCAAATTTAAAACATGGGACCTCCCACTAAGTGGAGGAGCCAACTAAAAGGTTTTAAAGTACCATGTCCATGGTAATGCAGTCCGATTTCAAAATGATTTTCACAGGATGATTTTTGAGTGTTTAAGCAATTAAATTATACCTAATTTATGATGATTAATAAAATATTTAATGGGGAAAAAAAGACAATAAAAAGTGTGCCAAGTGCGTTAACATGTTTTAAGAGAGAGAATAATTTTAGCCGAACAAAAGTAAGTGTGACCACACAGGGCATGTGGGATGTGAAGCTGCTTTTTATTGGTTGGACCAACTGAATCAATTGAGTGACTCGTTCACAACCAAAAGCATAAGGCTTGTTCGACTTCATGCAGCTCTGTGCAGACCGATCGGCGGCTGACTTGAAGCAGTGCATGCCGGTTAGAAATTTTGTCCGACTTGATCCAGCGCCGACGCCACGTGACTGTGACGTATGCCATCAAAGTATCGCGAGAGCGATTCGAGAGTAGCCGGAGAACTCAGCCAGCGCAGCTTCTCAAGAGCGACTGCACTGGGCTGCAGGAGCTCTGATGACGACACAGCTGTTCCACGATTGGCCAAATCCATTGCATGACAACGATCACATGTGTTGCGTGTTTATTCAAACACCTTTAGTTCCTCTAAAGCGCACAAATCAGTTTTTTATAACAGTAAACACTCTTTTCATGTAGTTGTGATGTTATATTGTGTCATGTTTATCAAAGTAAAACTGATTAAAAAACGTAGACTCCACTTCATTGATAGTAGCTTATGTTGAACTTTATTCTTGTTCAAACAGACGCTGTGTGAAGCAGGACACAAGTATTGAATGAAAATGTCTCTGAAACATTATTTGGCAAATATTGCATTTATTTCACTTCAGCTGTGGTAAAGTATGCAAACACCACGTGAGCGGTCACTACGGGAACCAGAAAGTGTCCGACTTCACATCTCCGTTTGCAGCTCCTCCCCGCCTGCACGCGGCTACTCTCGCCGATCGGATACATCCAGCCGCAGCCGATGTCGAACACACCTATGTATTCTGCAGAATGATTCACTGAATTGATCAATGACAATGAATGAATCATTTTGGTGAACTGATTCAAAAGAATGATTCAAAAACCCCACCACTAGTGTCTCTATGATACTAAGCATTGATTGCACATCTCATTCTGGAGATCATTGCAGTTGTTATGCTACATCTATCTAGTTCAGAATTGCATGTTTCTGGTTTGACATTTGCACCAGCCGTCCCCAAGGCCTTCCCAGCAGCCTCTGCCTCACTTTCCCCTAGAGTGCTGTAACAGTGACATGCAATAAGTCATACACACACAAACACACACACTTGTGTTCCACCACCTCATTGCTCTTGCTATCTAAGACAAAGCTTTACATCTTTATCTACAGGGAAGGCACTACTCTCGACTCTCGCTCTATCTCTGTATCCCATTTATAAACATCAGCTCTTGGTAGATTCTATCTGCTAGTGAGAACTCTTTCAGATGGACTAATCTAGGTGCCACAGAATCAATCTCCACCAGCCTCTCTGGCAACACAGCATTGCTCACGAGCCTCACATCATGTGCTCACTACGACAATGATCATATTAGTCTGCTGCAAACACAGTAACCTGCTCAAGTCTATGAATATTCAATGGAGGCTTGTTATACCTTACGATATTTTGAATTTCCTAAGAGAATGTGAGCAAACCAGAATGTCAAAAGATTTAATTGTGGTCAAGGCCACCTGGTTCAGACTTTATGAGATTCTTTCTTTCTCTTTCACCTTCTCTCACTCTATCCAGGTATATCCCTCTACAAGGATGCTCTCCACATCAACAGAGCAAGGCCTGAAATGGCTGATACCTGTTTACCTAACAACACATTCCTCCTGCCTTTCTTCTCTGCAGCGGCTTTAGTCTGTGAGCTTCTCTCTGACAGAGTAACTCAACGGGGAAGAAAACATAAAACAGCATGAAATTTCACACAAAATGAAAACCCCAACCTGAAAGTATAAACAAGTATTTCTCACTGTTTTCATCTGGAAAGTAAAGAACTGTTTTTCAAAACTATGATATAAGAGTAAATCATTTTAAGGATTAGAGGCAGGATGTTTGCAAAATGGTGCACACTTATGTATGCAATCTGGCATCCTGCACATCAAGTCCTACTAATGCTTGAAGACATAAAATGGCTCTTCAAAATAGCATGCATTCAAACAGGACAGATTGTCAGACAACCCCAGTATCAGAGTTAAGTTGGATGGTCCTACAGTGTCAAGTGACTCAGAAAGATGGTGGGTGGGTGTGTTGTGGTTGTGTATGTGTGTGTGTTTGTGTGTGTGTGTGTGTGTGTGAGAGAGAGAGAGAGAGAGAGAGAGAGAGAGAGAGAGAGAGAGAGAGATAAACAGATACAGATAGCATAGCAGCTATTATTATCTCACTTATCTGTGTATTGCTCATTCACATTGCTCTGACATGGATGGTTAATATAGCAAATTATTATTAGAAATTAAAAGAACTGTTTTCTATTTAAATACATTTTTAAATGTAATTTATTTGTGCGATGGCAAAGCTGAATTTTCAGCAGGCATTTAATTAGAAATTACTGTGAATATTACTATTTTTGATTAAATAAATGCGGCCTTGGTGAGCATCAGATACTTCTTTCAACATAAAAAAAATAATAATTCTAATGTTTCCAAACTTGTTTCATTTAAATGTTTTTGCATTGTGGAAGTTTTTTAAGAGCGTTTATTGAACATTTATTTGATCAGAAATGCAGTAAAAATTGCAATAATGTGAAATATTCTCTATTTTTAAATATTTTAAAAGGTCATTTATTCCTGTGATGGCAAAGCTTTTTCAGCATCATTACTCCAGTCTTCAGTGCCACAGTGTCTTTCAGAAGCATTTTTGTGGCATTCTTGACATTTCTTTCAGGAATCTTTGATAAATAGAAAGTTTGAACGGAAGTGAACGGAGGTGTATATATTCAACCACTGCATTAAAAGCAAACAAAAAATGAATTAGCCACGTTAAAAGCGACCTGTAATTGCAAAAAGTCATTATTCTTTGGAAGTTAAATAGAGATTATTGGAGTATGTTTTACAAGAAAATACTATTTCAGACTTTCTACTTCAAAATTTCACAAACTTGCCATTTATAAATCCTCCACCAAAGTTATTCAGTGTAGGTAAACAACCATAATGTGCTATATTTCTTTGTGGGCGGGTTAAGAAGTATCATAGTGAGATACACATCCTCATCATTCGGCTGTCAGGTGAGATCCTCTGGCTGAGCACCAGCTCTGGTACCAGCACTAGCACATGCCTAAGGCTCCACTGGGGAAAAGAGCCCAGAACACTACCTGACAGACTGCCCAGCCTAAGGCAGGCAAGGGAACGCATGCCCTAAAATGCAGGCATTTCTAAACTCTGTGTGCTTTGCCGTGGTTAGCCGCCTCTGTTAGCTCGGTGTCAGGCCGCATCAGCATAGACCTGACAAGACAAGCGAGATAGGAAAAGATGCCATGGAAAGGGACAGTCCTTTCTTCGTCTCGTCTCCCAAAATAAAACATGGCCAACACTCAGAGCGACCGCTGACGTGCTAACCGCCAACATGGCAGCGAAGAACGTCCTCTCACATTATTTCCAGAAGCTAATTTTATGTGAAGCCCGAGATGTGTTTGAACACGTCTTTCCGTCATGTCTCAAGGAAAGTGAAGGCTGCCATGTCGAATCACAGATCCGAATGGCTCCTGTCAGATGCTCTTGATGTTCAAGGTGTGTATTTTCTCATGCATTCAATTGAGACACATACGTCTAGGAGGAAGAGGGAGGGAAATACACCCGCCAGACCCGACGTCCTTGTTCTGTCTTTTAACAGACTCTGATAATGAGCGCTCAATTTTTAAACTGTCTGGATCGAGGCAAAGCTCTCATCTTTTCTGAATGCAGTAAATCATTCAAGAGCCTCGTGGAGAAAGTATTCACTTTAGATGGTGCAGTTCAAATGAGAACATTCTGTATTTTAACTCGCCTTCATTAAAGCAACTGGAAAGATTCTAGAGCGACCAAACCGGTCTAGCGATTTTTATGTAAGTCATGTGGCCATAATCACGTGAGATGAGCAGAAGCATAGCTAACAGAATTGAAGAGCGCTGTCACCCTAAATCCTTTCAGGGCTATTTTAGTATTTTTACAGTAATTTATTTATGATTTATTTATTATATTTACTTGTATAGTATTTGTTAATATTTGTAATATTCTGAATTTAGTTTTCATTTTAATTTTAGTTTAAAGTTGCAGTCCGTAACTTTTGTGGGTTCAAATTTTGAGCAAGTACATAACCAGCCAGTGTTCAAAATGATCTGCTTGCCTCAGTTCGATTCAAAACAGTAAGCTTGTAATAATGTTTTTAATTCCAGTGGTACTGGTGGATTTCTGTGGGAAATTCGAGCATGTCTTTGCGTCATTACATCACATCTGTACACATAAAGAAGGTGTCTCGGCTAGTAGGCTTATTGCGTTTGAGGATGTTGGAGGTGGAGATTTATAGCCTTTTCTCACAGCACTTGATATAATTAAACTTATCAATTTGATGGCGGATCCTGAAAGGTTCAAACGACAATCACCAGTGACAACTGGAGATTCACCAGTGGTAAAATGCAGAAGTCTTCGGACTTCGGAGTGGCTACAGAAAAGAAAGACTGCAACCGGGCCCATGCGAAAACAAGGATAAATATCGGAAGGGCATTAAATGTAGTCACGCAATGCTGATGTTGTTAACATTAACAATTTGAGAACAAAGTATAATTTGCACGGTTTGACGTGATATGATAAGCGATCATTAGATTTGCCGAGGCACAACCCACGTAAAGTTGATAATTCAGCGAATAACTGACATTTTATGCAGATTTCGAACAGAAAAACTATGGACTGCAGCTTTAAGTTTTAATAATTTTATGTGCTTTTGTAAAAAAAAAAAAAAAATTCTATTTAGCTTTAATTTATTTTCATTTTCATTCATTTTAGTATCGTATTTTCTGGAAAATAAGTGCACTTGACTAAGTCACACTGGGTCCAAATTGCATTGTTGAGAGAAAAAAAAACACTTAAGTCGCATCTGTGAATAAGTCACATTTTAATATTACATTAAGAATTAATGTAAAATACCGGTTTAAAAAAGGAAATCTTAAACATTATAAACGTGTATTTTAGTTCCCCTCACTCAACAACAAATCCTTCAAATTTCACAGTGTTCAGAACACTACAGGAATGAAAAAATATATATAAAACATCATAAACATAAATTATAAAAGCCAAACCTAAATGCATTTATTTAGCTGCCAAGGCAACATTTTAAATTTGAAATTATTTTTTATGTTTTTATGTTAATCTATTTATATTTTATTTCAAATGCATTGTTAATGAACAGAAGCAATTTGTTTTTATCATTTTAGTTTTAGCTTCAGTTTTAGTTTACAATAACAACACTGTTCTGAACAACTCGGAATGTTAAAGGGTAACTAAACCCTAAAACAACTTTTTTTAGTTAATGATTTGTAAGACTGGGGCTTTATTACTGTTCATTGATTCGAGTAAATTTTTTGACATTTGGGTATAAAGTGTTTTAATTCTACAATATATGGTGTAGTGCTGCCCTCTTCAGGTTGAACGGTGCCTACTGCAGTTGAATTTTCCTATTGGAAGTTGTGGTGCCGCGTGACGTAAGCTGGCACCAGCTCACCACGCCCTTGGCAGAGGCTCAGCCCCTGGTATAAAAACATCTTGTTCCGTCAAAACCACTGTAGCGAGTCAAGAGTTGGAATTGCGAGTATTGAGAACGATCAGGATAGCGTATATTAGCATCTAGTTAGCATAGCATTTATATAGTTATTTAGCTTCTCCAAACAGTTCGCGCTGAAAAGCGGCGCAGTGCCAAACGCTGCTCCTCCTGCATGGACTCCACCACCGCAGCGGCGTCTTGATGTTAGCGAGCATATATTTTCAATCACAATTTATGTTCCTTCCTATTAGGTTAAAGTTAACCCTCTGGGGTCGACAAACGCGCCGGCACGTTTTGCTGGATTTTTTCACATAGCAGCAAAATAGACTTAAAATTCATTTATGGGCATACAGACTTAAGAAATCTGAAAAAAATAACAACATTGCGTTCTCATGACAACTCATTATCTGCTAATGTAAACATGCCTACAGAGAGCGCACGCTATTGAAACGCGGGTCTTAGGTGCACACACACCCCCCCACTCAGCCCCGCCCTCGTGCAGTCCCATCTGTCTCCACTGGGATCTGCCCACTTTTCCAGCATTTTTCAAATTTTGCCAGTGGGTGGAGTCAGACTCTGACCAGGGGTTGAGTTACCCTTTAAAGGAATAGTTCACCCCAAAATAAAAATGATCCCAGAATTTACTGGGATCCATCCTAGGTGTACATGACTTTCTTCTTTCAGCCAAACACAATTGGAGTTATATTAAATAAGATTCTGGCTCTTCCCAGCTTTGTAATGGCATTGAATTGTGAGCCAAAAAGTACATCCATCCATCATAACAGTAATTCATATGACTCCAGTGAGTTAATAATAAATGCCTTCAGAAGCGAAGCAATGTGTTTTTGTAAGACAAATATCCATATTTAAAACAAAGGTAAAGAAAGTCTGCTAGATTAACTTTAACACTGAAATTTGAATCTATAGCCCTAAATGGTTACAATAAAATGTGTTGTCAAATATCTACTGACATTAAAATTAGACAATTAGACAATCCACTGACAATAAAAGAGAGATGAACTCGAGATCTTAAATAAATAAATCACTATGCCAACTAAGGAGTTGGAGTTTGGCTGGTTAACATGACCCGATTAGCCCCTGCTGGTACTGTAGATGAGGGCGAAATCATCTTTCTCCATTGACTGCCATTTTTTTTTTAATAACATGCATTTGTATGCCTTGCAAACAGTAGCAGAAACAGTAGCAGAAACTATCCTTACTGTGACTATAAAATCTCAAATGTTTCATTATACAGTTTTTCCTGTGACTGATCTGTTTTTTAGGGGTCACTTTCATGGGTCCTGTGCCAGCTGAGCTGAGCTGAGGTGAATGGGAATGACGGCAGATAGCTTTCTCCAGGTATTACAGACCTCCTTGTTTTGACCTTTATGTCTTTGATGTCTAGCAAGGTCCCGGAAGTTGTGTGCATTTGTCAAGGTGGATAATTTTCTACGATCGACCCCATCTCACTTGACTCCCAAGTTAATAAAATGTAAATCTTATGCAGGAAGTAGGCCTACTCTTCTCCGCTGTACAAACACCATTCACCCGGTCAGGGAGACAGCAAGCTGACAGGCACAAACAGAACCCGGCATCATGCCTCCCCATTTCCAAAGGGAAACTCACGTCACAGTTGACCTTTCGCCGTACGGTTCCCCTCTTCTCCCGATAATACATCATTAATCTCTCAATAGGCGGTGACATGGCAGACCTCTGCCGAAAGATTATTGTTTGCTTTTTCTCTCGTCGACTCCTAATTATCATCAGCTAATGACCGCGCCTTCCTACCCTTCAGATTTAATTAACACTCCAAAGAGAAAGAGAGGGCCAAATGTTTGCTGAGAGTTTGGGTTAATCATCTGCATGTGACACAGTAAAGGGGTCAGACTTGGCGGGGATCTATATTTATGATTCTACAAATGCTAAATATGAGCATACTGTGGTGATTACCCAGCGATGAGGCGAACGGCGATGAATAAAAACATTTTTAAGAAGATGTGACATATATACAAATGAGTTCGTGGCTTTGCCCTTTTCTAAACAACATTTCTAGTGTATGACTCAGTGTATAATGTTAGTAAAAGAGCGTGTTTAGCACATAATTGTGCAATTAGGCCAGTTTTACGCATAGTGTGTCTGCACTTTATACAGTATATTAGGACTGCTCAGTGAATCAAAATATAAAATTGCGATTATAAAGGCTGTGATTTAATTAAATAAATACATGTGCTGCGTGATTTAGAGTGAAGAGTGGCAATATTATTAATATTATATTATCATTCTATAGTTGTACTGTAAAATTAAATTATTACTATCTTAAATACTCTTTTATTTTGTTTTTGTTTTTGATTTTAATAATAATAATTATTATTATTAATGTTATCATTAATTTATATATATATATATATATAAATCGCAAAAAAACGATATAATATGTAGGTATTGTAGCAAATTTCAAATCAGCAACACTGGTATCATAATTTGTTTCTGTTAAAACAACGTTATTCTTTAGGCTGTTCCAATTAATATGCATATACACTCTAAACTAAACAATTAAATTGGCCATTTACTTTTTAACTGAAAAAAGCAGGGCTTCCATTTTGATAGCCATCATATTAAAGGAATAGTTTACCCAACAATTAATATCCTGTCATTATTTACTCATCCTCCAAAACTGTATTCATTTCTTTCTTCTATTGATGACAAAAGAAGATATTCTGAAAAAGTTGTATGGGTTTGGAACGACATGAGGGTAAGAGTAAATTATGACACACCTTTCATTTTTAGGTGGACTATCCCTTTTAAGCGTTATGATTCAATTACATCACTCACATCAATTTTTTTACGTTCTGCATAGGTGAGATTTGTTTATGCTGCATAACATTGCTATCATATCAATTTATCCCAGTCGTTAATTGGGATCACGCAAGGATCTGCAGCTGTGATCCCGTTGTCAGCTGTATATAGATTCTTTTTAAGACCTGTTGTACAATAATTTCGAGTATCTTAATCACTTACAAATTGAACAGTCACTTACAGTGGTATTTTAGTGAGCACAGCGTGCTTTCCACATGCTAATGGTTGGCCACATGCATGCATGCCTCTGGCCACAAACACCTACAAACCTAGAAATGTTTCTAAATTATAGAGTGAGGAGTGCAGTTATCACACACACTTGCACTGAATCATCATTAAGAGTAGGTTTGAGAGAGATTTTCTCCGCCACAGGTGGGGGGGGGTGTACGTGGAATCATTTCTTTCTGGCTGCGTGTAAGATCTCTGACTAAACGAGCTTTCAACTGAACAAGCTATTAAAATGGGCCAACGAGCTGCACCGGCTCACTGCCCAGCCAGTAGCACTTTGTATGGTAAGTAGCCTCCTGTTTCCTGCCTGCGCTTCAGCCAATAGATTTTTGTGTGTTTCAAACCTTAATTTAATCTGCGCTGCTTCTACTCCGAGGCTGAGGCTCTCACCCAGGTGGAGGGATAATGGAAATAGAGGTGCCATATTGTAGAGGACCTGGAGCAATCTGGGGTTAAGATAGGGTATCGCAGAAGTGGCCAGAAAAAGAAACAGGCTCATTACAGCAAGAAGCCAGTGGGCTCCTGCTGCTTCAAATCCACAATCTCACCTGCCAAAAAAAAAAAAAAAAACACAAGTCTTTTGGCCCGCAGAATCATCTCGTGTACACTTAACATCTCCATCTTACGGTTCTGTGGGGATGAGATGAAGGCTGCAAGTAGCATTAGGGAAAGAAAGCGTGAATTTAGACTTTTGTCGCTTATAAAAAGCTATGTTTTTCGTACATGGTACCCAGAGCACACTGTAAAAAGCAAAAAATGTGCCCTTGTTACCTAAAGGGGCTATTTACCTGACCTGATCCTTAATATCTTAACTACCAAGCACTCTTACTTTTCAGCCTCATACCAGCAATGTCACTTCTGATGATCCAGTTGATTCCTAAAAGACAAAATCAAGACCCTACATGTTTATAGTTGAATATATTGTCTGACAGTCTGTCTATATATCTATACATCATCCATCCATTTATCCATTCATAAATGTAAATTAAGATATCAGTCTGTCAGTCTATCTGTCTATCTATCTATCTATGTCTGTCTATGTATCCATCTATCTATCCATCTATCTATCCATCCATCTATCTATCTGGTCTAGATATTCATCCATCCATCCATCCATGTATATAACTACGTCTACGTATCTATCCATCCATCTATCTATCTATCTGGTCTAGATATCTATCCATCCATCCATCCATCCATGTACATATATAACTCCTAACTGTCTACGTATCTATCCATCCATCTATCTGTACATCCGTCCATCTATCCATTCATCTGTAATGACTAACTGTCTCTCTATCTATCAGTCTTGTCTGTCTGTCTGTCTATCGATCAAACTACATATGACCACCTATCTACCTACTTGTCTGACTGTCTGTCTGGCATTTCACTCAACTGTTACAGTATGCCAAGGTCATGGGTTCATGCAGGGAAAGCGCAAACCAATAACAAGTATACCTCGAACAAAGCCTCTTTGGATGACAGTGTCTGCCAAATCCATAAATATAGAAATATAATATGCTAAAATCACATATGGCATCTGAGACTAAATTTTGTTGACCTATAGTGTGTCACCAGCCCAGAGTCTAGTAGAAACCCGTCTATTTGACAAAGACATGCAGCTTTCCTGTAAACACATCTGTGCTGCTCAAAATTATTATGCATCCCAGACCCTTTTCTGTACCCCCGAGCTGTAAGCATAGACCCCTACTGCTAGGAAAGGCAACAATAAACAGTCATAACTACTTATCATTTTATTGTCTGTTATTGTGTGTTTGCGTTGAGGAGGGGCTCAGTGCCACAGCTGATGCAGAATGATTTAAGCACACAAACAAATCCCCCTCTCTCTTTCTCCATCCCATCTCTTGCCTCAACTCAAACCCACACATTCTTTTGTAATGAGAAGAAAATGAGGAAGCAGTTCCCAGAGCAGGCTGGTTTGAAGCTCCAGGCTGAGCATTAGTAAAAGTGTTATGACTCCACTGTCACTCCTCAGAGGAAAAAATAACTGGATGGAGAAGGTTTTTTTTAGGCACGTGCAAAATAGCAGAATAGCAAGCTTTAAAGCTGCTGACAAAAATCAAATATGCAAATGAACGTAGCTGTTATTGAAAGATATTTTAATTAAAATTGATTTGTGTGTGGGTAAGGATGAGTTTTTGAAAATGTGTTCACAAACATGTCAAAAACTGACTTGTGAGAACATCTTAAGTGGTTCTCGTTATTTGAAAGGCTTATAAATAAGCCAAATTATGTATATCAACTGCACTGTCAGAAATAGGGGTACAGTAGGAGTCCATTTCTGTCCCCCAAGGTACAATCTACACTAATGTACCCCATAGGGCTTATTATTGGACCTCAAGGTACATATATGTACCTTTTTGAGGGTCAAAAGGCATTAAAAGGTACATATAGTACCGTTGAGGGTACAGCCCCAGCGACAAGCCATTGTACCCCTAAAGCTACAATTATGTACTTTATTTTCTGAGTGTGGTTTCTGTGAGGGTTGCGTTTAGGGGTGGGCTATGCTATTATTAATATCATTATCTTAATATGAAAATTATTGCAGAGGTCTTCGCTTATGTAGCTTCAAAGGCCTGTGTGTAAAGATAGACGTTTGAAAACGTCTGAAATATAGTAATGCAACTATACAAGTTGGTCATCGCAATCTGAAATTTCCATAAACAGCTAAATAGTTTTAGCTTTAGATCTAATAATGGAACATGTTTTATGTAAGGGTTGGGGTTAGGTGTGATATAAAGTAAATATGATTGACTTCATATACCATTTGTTTTTGAGTGGTTCTTCCGAATATAGCTTCAGAAGTCTGTTTGTGTTTGAGAGCACTCCAAGAACACCCTAAATTACTCAAATGAGCATCCAAAGTAATTAGCTACAACTAATTACAACAACAACAACAATTACTAAAGTTAAAAGCACAGCAAAAATGTATTTTGAGTGACATACATGGCTGGCTGCCTACTAAAGGTAAAACAGCACCTCTCTGTGGACACACTTGGGTTGATCCGTTCATTTTCATGACCTGGATGTTTCTTGAATTATTCTGTAGTTTAAATCACAGTTCATATGCCACATTTTGTGTACCATATATTGAGCAAGACAGCAAATACACGCATCTATCATTTCTTGGTGTGTGTCTGAGGCAGCATAAGTGTTCACAAACACTGGTCCCATGGGAGACTGTCGCCATGCACCGTCTCTCTAGTCCAATAAATATCACTAACTGTGTGTTTAGGTTACTAGTTAAGCGCGTGAAATAAGTAGCCTAAGCTCTAGTAGTTGTCAGCTGCAGTGCGGCATCGCTTGTCTATTTTTAATAATAATATTACGTGCTGTGTATTAATATTTCATCAGCGCACAGTCCAAAGCATAAAGAGCCAGACAAACCTGAAACTAACCTGGTTAAAACCTCGTCAAGAGTTTCTGATAAATAAACTCGGATGCGCGTGCAAGAGTCACGCGCGCAATGAATAGAAATGTAACCTACTTTCAGCATCACGCATCTGCTTGAAATGCACCAAAAACGCAATTATATAATCTAAAATGTTGATCTTACCTCGCCGGAACATCCTGAAGGTGCGGTGATGATGCGCTGTACTTTATCCCACTGTGATAGTCAAAATAAGCGTCTCATCTTTAATAATCCGTGTCATATGTGATAAAAGTTTGATCTGTTTTAATGATCTTCAAACGTGAGGCGATCCGCACCAAATACAAATTCTTAACTCTTGACCCCTGGTCTCAGGTATCGATTAAGATGGAAAACAACATCGCCGACATGGAAGTCTCACAGAAATCCCGAGATTTTTTTTTTTAAAGAGAGATGACTCCAAGAGATCGTAGCCACAAATGTTTCAACTAAGCATCAGTTTAACACTTATAACTGCCTCTAAAACCTTTCAGATAGCCATAACAACAGCATTTAAAGTTGTTCAATATCAGTCGGTGTGATGGGAAAAAAGCGTTGTGGTGCCGTATACCACTTTAACGATGAGTCAAATTACTGTTCTGTTTAAGTGACAGCGTTTGGATGCCAGAGATGCTCTGGTGGTTAACGGACGTCAGGCGCCGGTGAGTGTCTCTCTCCTCAGGAGTCGGAAAGCTGGAGCACTACTGGAGGAAGGTGTCGGGGAGGGGATCTGCGATGCCCGATTTGTGAAAGAACCATTCTTTTGAATCGAATCTTTTTAATGAATCAGTTCAATGAACGGCTCACAAATTAAACTGAATCATAGCGGTTCTGCAGTGTCATAACAAATCAGTGTCCTTGTTACATGTTACATGTAGGCTACTTACCATAGTAATAACAGTAAATTATGCATAATTACATGCAACTAACCCTCAACCTCCTAATCCTAATCCTAACCCTATAGTAATGTTGTTAATTAATATTATTCAGTATAAGCTACATAAATGTATGATTACACTGTAACAATAACACCTTAAAATAAAGGGTGTTACAGTGTAATTATAGGCTATATTTAAGTACTGAGTAATATTAATTAACTACATGTACAAATACAAGGATTGGGGTTTGGTTGAGGGTTAGTTGCATGTAGGCTAATTATGCATAATTTACTGTTATTGCTATGGTAAGTACATGTAACAAATGTAACAAGGACACTGTAAAATAAAGTGTTACAAGTACATACGCACAATAATCATTTAAAAATATGTATAGGTTACTCGCATAAAAAAACAATTTGAACCCTTCTTTCACTTGATAAACTGTTAATTAGCCTAATTAATAATACAAATAATAGCCTATTAGTGAATAATTGAACATCATTACATTTTTATAACTGAAATATTTGGACATTTAACACTTAATTTAACATGTAATCACCTTAAAGATGATTGTAAATACATGTAGGACAAGTGAAAATGCGTGTATACAGCTATTAGGCTATTTCGGGTATCTGTATGCTATGCTATGCTAAGCTAACTAATGGTCAATATATTTATCATAACATGATTTTTTAAGAATTGTAATCATGCGCTAAAGAGAGTACCTATTAAAAGCAATTTGAGCCAATAGGATCGCTTGGGGTCCTAATGGAGACCCGATTTCGAGGGAGGACCTGATTCGTCACCTCACTTGGAACCGTTTCTTTGGGATTCGTAATAAGTCGGCATACTGGAAATTTTGTTTATGAATTAATTACGTTAAAGTTTTATCAGTATGAATAAGAGTTGATTTTAATAGCATTAAATAGCATTTTATAAAAAAATGCAAAACTTTTAAAAGGGATTTTAGTAGCTATTTGAGCGGAATGATGGCTGCAAGAAACAACTGAACGGTGTGACATTTAATTACAATAAACACGCTAATTGATCAAACTTAAAAGAAAAGCATAATAATCAGCAATGTGTGCCCACATATAGCTTTCTTGAAACGTTTTAAAGCCTGTTATAGGACACACGGGTAACTTAAACATTAAGAACCGTTCTTCAAAACAGACTGTTCAAAAGAATCGATTCGCGAATTGACTCATTACTAGAGGTTAGGAGCAAAGGAAAGATGAAGAGACAGCCTCTGCCGTCTCACTTTAATCCTAAACATGTTTCCATCCTGCTTTCTTTTTCCCAGTCAGACCTGCAGCTGTGAGGAAATCTAATGTGTGTTCGTTCGTCTCAAAGCCTGTCTCGTGTCTTGTGGATGAAACTAGGCAACCTGTCTGTTCTCACTTTGCCTCTGTAGACGGAAAGATAGGAGGAGCTAACTTTCCCTATTTTAAGGGCTCTTGTTTTCCAAGATGAAGTCTTAAGAAGATTGAATAACTATCATGAGTGTTGAGGGACATTATTTTAGGCTAATCTTTAGAAGAGCCTATTTGAGTGTCTGATCGTGATAATGTCATGCATTAGTGGGTTCAATCAGATTGTTTACAACCATTGCTTTTTGATAGACAGACTGAAAGATATATTTATTATATGATTAATATCTAATTAAGAATGGTAAATATGGATGAATGGATCATTCATATATTTTATTGTTTTGTTTAGGTTTCATTTGTCTGGCTGTAAGCCTACCCAATAAATCTGCCATGACAGCACCACTGGTCCTTCTTTGCTGAGCCAAGCAGCCTGAGTAAAAAGCTGTAAATCTCTGTGTAAGGTGAGAGTGTTAATGTCCCTGTGTCCTGTATGTCTCTGTGTAGGGCAAGGGGGGTTAATGTCCCTATCCAGCATCATCTGACACAAATGCTGGAGCACCTATCACATCAGGAATCACACAGTCTAAAAAAGTAGTAGGGTCAATCACAAGGCCGCTTTAATCCAGAGTAAAGAGGATAATGCCCATCTTTCCCTCCCTCCCTCTCCCCCTGGGGACCCGGTATAGGATGGACACTGGTAAATATAAATTGTTCTACCTCCCCAGTGGTGTCTTCCTTTCTCCGTTTGGGTTTATCTCCAGTGGACTGAAAAGTGAGGCTGTAGTTGAATCACATTGTACATAGAAATACATTTAATTGGTTACTATTTAAACTGACAGTAAGGAATGAGAGGTTGTGCAAAAGAGTTGGAAGAATGGGAGATGGGAGAACTACTCTTGTAATGTTTATTGCCTTGTGAAACTATATAACCACTTTTCTTGGTCTTGTATATTCTACAGGTATAGAGGACGGATTATTATTTTTTAGAAATGAATAAACTTTTCAAAATTTAATATATAGGCCTACTTTATATTTATTTTCTTAAATTAATTAATTATTTAAATGCAAGTTACAATTTCTTTTTTTTTCTTTTTTTTTACAATTTTCGGACAATATGAGCGGTACTTGTTAATGCAAAAGTCACCACAGCCAGGCTAAAGTGTTGTGGTAAAGATTGCACTAAATTCAAGACATTTTAAGGTTTTTGTGAAGCACTTGAACTAGAAAACTTGAAGAGCAAAACATATGTCGTATGGAACATGTTTAGAGTGCCTTTATTGAGATTTTTAATCAGTTTGGAGCTTGACATTCCTTGTCCCCATTTACTTTCATTATATTGAAAAAGCTGGCAGGGTTTTCTGAGAATTTCAACTTTTGTGTTCAATGGATGGAACTGCGGTTTGGAATTACATGTGAATGAGTAAATGATGACAGACTGGTTAAAGGGTTAGTTTACCCTTCGTTCATCTTCTTGGGAACTCAAATTTGTTGATGAAATCGGAGAGCTCTCTGACCCCTCCATAGACAGCAATTAAATTACCACCTTTAAGGCCCAGAAAAGTAGTAAAGACTGTGGCATAGTGAGAGGTAGGGTATCACCAAAGTGTGGGTTGCTTCACAAATCGAGTCCTGGCGGAGATCAAGTCATCACCTCAAAACTCCAAAACGTTTTTTAACCAAAACACTCTTCCGACTTCTCTTTATGCTCTCTAACAAAAAACAGCCAGTCTCTCTGTTCTCAGCTCATTAACCGCTTTTCTCCTTCACTTGCAACAGCTGTGTCCCCACCGCTGAGGAACCCGGTAACTGTAGTCCGGGACCAGGTGGCCATCTTGGTTTGTAGTCTCCATGCTGTAACCACCTTGATGGCACAAACCTTGCCTCTGTGACATACCCTCTCATGATGCCACAAGACATTGTTAAAATAGTCCATGTGACTACAGTGGTTCAACCTTCATTTTATGAAGCGACGAGAATACTTTTTCTGCGGAAAAAAACAAACAAAAATAACTACTTTATTCAACAATTTCTTTTCGTCTGTGTCAGTTTTCTATACGCTGTTTACGTTGTAAATACAGTACAGCACTTCCAAGTTCTACGTCAGAACGCCGGCTCACCATTGGCCGACGCTGGTCATGTGAGCTCCACGACACATGCTGTGATGCTGAAGCAGGAGCTGGCCAATGGTGAGCCGGATCACCGTTTGGAACAACATGATGGTGAGTGATTAATTACAGAATTTTCATTTTTGACTGAACTAACCCTTTAAATTTTGTTTTAGTACATTTGTTCAAGGTAATTTATCATACCTAATTGGGAAAATAGACACTTGAATTACAAGCAAGCATGAGGCATGCATGAGTAGAAAGACAAAACAACATTGCGTGAGAGGAGGAGTCATGCAGCCTGTGCCTGTCCTCCCAGAGGAACCTGGTCAACTGACACACAATATTGTTTGTCTCTGAGAGGTGCAGCAACACACATATCAGTGTTTTATAGTGCTGATAAAGCCATTTAGAAACTGGTCACACACCAGGGCACTAAGAACTGTGAACTCAGTAGGGACGTCAGATGTTGATTTTCTTTCCGAGTCCAGTCTTTACCTTCACTTGTTTTGAAAACCTTGGAGCCTTGTTGAGTTTACCATCTGAATTTAAAAGCACTTCACTTGTTATTTATTTGGTTGTTTAGTTTGGTTGCCCTATTAATATTGCTAATACTTAGGGTTAAGGATTTCAATAAATCCATAGGTATTACACTTTTTAGGTGACCAGAATATCAGAGACTTTGAATTTGAACAGTAAGGAAACACCTTTTGCATGAAGAAGAAAATTTTAATAAATAAACAAACAAATAAATAAATAAATAATAATACAAATACATTTAATTTAATTTAGCTAATTTAGTTTTTATTGTATTTAAATAGTGAATTAAATGTAATTAAAAAAAAATAAGTATGAAGTACATTTTAAACATTTCATTTAAAAAAATATACTCATTTCTAAAAAAAGAAAAAATAATAATACTCAGTCCTCTATCTGTAGAATATAAAATATCAAAAAAAGGGTTGTATAGCTTTATAAGGCAATAAACATGTCAGGTAAAGTAGAGTAGTTCTCCCATTCATTCAATATAGCTGGTTTTAAACTCAATGAAATCTCTCTCACACAACCTCTCATTCCTTACTGTCAGTTTAAACACAGCACAGACCGAACCATTTCCCACAAATTACATTTCAAAGATTTGTGTCTTGTGAGCACTGAGATGAGCGCAGTGACAGTCTTTGAGTTTTTATCATGTCATGCTATGTATTGGGAACAAAACCGCTAATGTTATTTACTCTTAAAAGTTAGTCTCACCGGTCCTCATTATACATAAAGAAGAATTAGGTTTGGACTCTAGAGGCGCAAGGTTTGGATTCAGACTCCAGGAATGTGCTCACTTTCATGTTCACTGTATTGCGGAGCTTTTGAGGAATTGTTACCGATTTTGGCACAGCATGAACATCATTGGTAGAAGCATTGGCCAGTGTGCATAATGTTTGATGACACAGTTTTATAGCCTACTTACAAACTTTTAACATCTTCTAAAGAAAATGGGAGTGGTGCTAGGTGTTCTGGGTGGTTGCTACATGGTTACTTATGCTACCTTTATCGTAAATACGAGTTTCTAGTTAAAAATCGGCCTCTCAAGTCATATTTACCACAGGAAGCTCGGGGATCAGTTTGATACCCAAGCTCCTGAGTTGGGCAGTCCATAAACTTTAAACATGGTGGAGGGGAGAACGATTGCTGCTGTGACTGGTATTCTTTTATTAGTTTTTTCCACAACAGCTACATTGCGTTGTCTTGTCGTTAAAGTAGTGGATATTTACAAATATGAACAACCATATGTATGTTTTATACACAGCAAAAATAGCTTTTGTTTGAACGAAACTCCAGAATCGTCAGCAATAGCGGTCTAGATAGATAGCACGGTGAATGTTATTATGGTTGTCAATGAATGGGATGCTAATTATCATTTTGGTTTTAAGAGTTTCCCAATTGGCAGAAAAAAACCTAGGGCCTCATTTATAAAATGTTTGTAAACCGTCCTAGGACGCTAAATGGTTTCAGATCGCCGTCTTGGAAACTACTAATTAATATCATTAACATATAAAAGAGTCAACGTCCACAAGGAAAAGTGTACATGTCTGCTTTGACTCTGATGTGACGCTAAGCACTTTTCTATGTCAAAGGCCGTTTTTAGGTTGTTTTTATGTTGAACGTTGGCGTGGATTTTAGCGCACGCTAAATCTAAGTTCAAATCTGTGCGTACGCATGTTTTATAAATGATGCCCTCTGGTGTTCTCTATGATTCCTGTTCTTTCTGACAACAAAGCAATTGAATGCAACAAGCTCGTAATCACAACTTCAGAAGTGGGAAGTTGGAAATTTCCGATAACACGTGAAGGCAGCATTGATTACTTTCTTAACTACTACAACTAATTAGAAAAGAAAATATATAATAAGGTTGTTTTGAACTTTAAATCAGTTTTTAGTATCGCACTCTGTGCTCTGTATATGACTTCCAGTTTTGGCGGAGAAGTTCAATTCAATTCAAATTTATTTGTATAGCGCTTTTCACAATACATATTGTTTCAAAGCAGCTTTACAGAAAGTGCATTTCAGAAATGTACATAGAGAAATACAGTTAGTTAATCATGTATTGATTTAGGGCATAAACATCGCCAGCGTCGAGTCGTCTCTGCACGGGTGTTGGAGAATCTGTAGTTTCCATGAGAGGCTGGATACAAACTGGAGCTGACGATCTGTATTTACCTCGGGACTAGCGTCCCGAGATAACAACAGAAAAGCATATGGGAAATAATTAGCGTAGCTGCTGTTCGCAATATTAATGCATTCAATCTGATTCAACTGTAGTATAAAATGTAAGTATTATGTGAATGCCTGGCTGAAGAGATGCGTCTTTAATCTAGTTTTAAACTGGGACAGCGAGTCTGAGCCTCGAACAATATCAGGAAGGCCATTCCACAGTTTAGGAGCTAAATGTGAAAAAGCTCTCCCTCCTTTAGTGGACTTAGATATCCTAGGAATGACCAGAAGCCTCGAATTTAGTGATCTTAAAGAGCGCGATGGATTGTAGGGCGATAGAAGTTCCGTTAAATACACGGAACAGCTAAACCATTTAGGGCTTTATAGGTCAGTAGCAATACTTTGTAATTGATACGGAACTTTATAGGTAACCAATGTAGAGACGACAGAATTGGTGTTATATGATCGTATTTTCTTGATCTAGTAAGAACTCTAGCGGCGGCATTTTGGACTAACTGTAGCTTGTTTATTGAGGATGCAGGACAACCAGCTAATAAAGCATTACAGTAATCTAGTCTCGAGGTCATGAATGCATGAACTAACTTTTCTGCATCAGAAACAGATAGCATGTTACGTAGCTTAGCAATGTTTCTAAGGTGGAAAAAGGCTGTTCTTGTAACATATGAAATATGATTTTCAAAAGACAAGTTGCGGTCTAATATAACACCCAGGTCTTTTACTGTAGAGGATAAAGTAACAGGACACCCTTCTAAATTAAAGTTGTATTGTAAGAGGTTTTGTGGGCAGTTTTTTGGACTAATAAGTAATACCTCCGTTTTATCTGAATTTAATAGCAGAAAATTACATGTCATCCAGTATTTTATATCTTTAACACACTCTGTTAATTTAGATAATTTAGCGTTTTCATCTGGTCGTGATGAAATATATAATTGAGTGTCATCAGCATAACAGTGGAAATTAATTCCATGTTTTCTTATAATATTACCAAGTGGCAGCATATATATTGAGAATAGCAGAGGGCCTAACACAGATCCTTGCGGTACACCGTAGTTTACTGACGTTATCTTCGATTTTTCCCCATTTACGCAGACAAAATGGTAACGGTCTGATAAGTACGATCTAAACCAGTTTAATGCCTGTCCCTGAACACCAGTGTAGTTTTGTAGTCGGTCTAAGAGTATTGTGTGATCTATAGTATCGAACGCAGCACTAAGATCAAGTAAAACTAGTATTGAGATACAGCCTTGGTCAGAAGCTAAAAGTAAATCATTTGTGATTTTAACGAGCGCAGTTTCTGTGCTATGGTGCGGCCTGAAACCAGACTGAAACTTTTCATAGATATCATTTTCTTGCAAGAAAGAGCACAGTTGAGCGGACACAACTTTTTTTTTTTCAGCAGTGATCAGCTTGATGGGCTTTTGACCTTTTGGTGACCTTTAATTGACCATTCCACAAGCTTCTGCTTTGTAATGAACGCTTTGTACTCTAGCTTCCTAACATCCAAGTCCGAAGCTCAGATCTCGACCTTTTCAACAGATGGGCTCTTGCTTTCACTCTCCTTGCCAAATGATACAATCCCTCCTTTCTGAGGAAAAATATGAGTCACTCTGTGAACTTCAACGACTGCTGCACTTTTAGCTACAGTGCATGTCATGTGTTGTGCGGTCTGTGGGAGTCCCGCTCAGCTGTGCCAAGTTTACACCGCCCAACAGATATGTCAATCAATATGTGTGTGCCATGTAAACAGATTATCCCTGTGAGAGAGACTGATTGATAGATAGATAGATGGATTGACAGACTAACTCATAGATGGATAGACTGAACAATGAAAAACACAGTAAGATAGATAGATAGATAGTCATATGGCCACATTTGTTAACACCACATCAGCTTCCTTCTTTTATATTGCAGCCGCGCAAAAGCCCTGACACATGATGAAGGCGCGAGAGTTCTCACACCGGAGGAAAAGATGGTGTGGAAGTGGGAAGAGGTGAGAGATCAGGCCTAATTGCCAGGAAAAGAGGGATAATGAATATACAGGGAGATGGAGCAGAATGCTGACGACATTGGTTTTCGTGACTCTCGGGACGTAGAGTTTCTCTCTATACTGAACTTTGAATGCTACCAGAGGGGAACGAACGCCACATCATTAAGTATGAAAAAACAGAAAACACTTGAGTCATAAGCACATCTCGCTGCATAACTAAACCGCTAATCAGCTTTTTGTTTTGGCGTCTCGTTTGAAATAAAGGTCAGCATGATGTGCAACTTAGCAAATGCATTTAAATGTATTTCTTATGTTATACTGTATGTATTCCTGGTAGATTTCAGAAACGTAGTTCTACCAGAAAGACTCGGGAGGA